>NC_133770.1:81845339-81971266 GCF_003597395.2 Chelonoidis abingdonii
CTGTCTGTGTGTTCCATTCTATGCATCCGAAGAAGTGAGCTGTAGCCCATGAAAGCTTATGCTGAAATAAATTTGTTAGTCTCTAAGGTGCCACAAGTACTCCTGTTCTTTTTGTGATGATTCAGTTATCCCTCCCAATGTAAACCTGTCCTGCCCCCATTCAGTGATAACTTTAGATAGCTCTGTCACCTATCAAATTGCCTGCTTGCCTGCTGGAGAGCACTGAGGCAGTACATGGCTAAGAACCTCAGAAAATCATCCCCCTCTTTTGCAGGTGCCTTAAGGATTTAAGTATCAAAGGGGTAGCCATATTAGTCTGGATCTGTAAAAGCAGCAAAGAATCCTGTGGCACCTTATAGACTAACAGACATTTTGGAGCATGAGCTTTCGTGGGTGAATATCCACTTCGTCAGATGCATGGATTAGGATTTAGGAGCCCAACTTCAGACACAGTTTGGAAACTTTGGCCAGAGCTCTGTACTTCTTGTTTTATTACAGCTCTTAGTGGCCTAGTCTATAAAACTGAAATTTCAACTTGCACATTAATGGTATGTAACGAGTCTGAATCTGCAAGGGGCTGAGTGCTCTCAGCCACCACTGACTTCAGCACCTTACAGGATCAGGCCCATTGTGAATGCATTCAGGATTTGAGGAATAAAATTAATGTTTCCAAGTTTAGTTTGGAGACATTGGAATTAGATTAAATCTGAGCAGTAAATTACCTTGTGTACTTCTCACTGAGGAGAAGTCCTCACTCTTTCTTCTCTGCAGCTTACTGCTCTCACTAGTGATCATACTATAAGATCCTGTCTTTTTTGTACAACATCTTAACTTGCCACGCGTGCCTGAAACCTAAAATACTTCACAGAGCTAAAGATCCCATAACTATTTCTGTCTATGAGGGAAGATACTGCCCTTACCAGCACTGTCAGGAAAAAATAGGTTGACTGATAAATAATTGTAATTTGTATTGTGGAGTTTTAAATTACTTGCTCTTATTTTTTAATCACTTTTAATGTTAATGAAAGGTACCTGATTGGCTGCTCTGGAAAGTCAACTGTTCTAACTCAACAGAAAAGTTACAGGATAGGCATTAGCATTGCTGGCTTGCTCCTCCGACAGTTCATGAACAGGTCGTAAAGGTGATCTTCAAAAGGAAAGAAACTGGATTTGTCCTCTTGCTTCTTTATGACCTATAAAGAAAACATGATTTTTTTAAAAAAAAATGCTGGTCTTTTCACTAGATACTCAGTTTTTATCTACTCCATCTTCCTAGTGATCTGGTATAATTATGATGGAGTAACCATGAAATAAAAAGCGATAGGAAACTATTTTTATCAGATGTTAAAAATTCTCTTTTTGTGTGTGTTAATATTAACTTTTCTGCATTCCTTGTCCTCTAGAAATAATTTAATTACCAGGATTTCTACCTGTTAAAATACTTACGTTGGCTTTTGTTTCGATAACATGTCAGTGTCCTTTTAAGGACTATGGCCCCAATCCTGCAAAGGCTTACATTATGTCTACATATGGACCTTACAGCTGTACTGCTACAGCTGTGCTGATGTAAGGTCTCCTGTGTAGCTGCTCTTTGCTGACAGGAGAGAGTTCTCCTGCCAGCATAATTAAACCACCCCCAACGAGGAGCAGCGTTAGTGAGGTTGGCAGTAGAGCCTCTCCTCTCCTGTGACAGCACTGTGCACAACAGCACTTTTGTTGGTGAAATGTATATTGATCGGGTGTGGGGGGGGAGGGGTTTTTTTTCACACCCCTGACCGACAAAAGTTTTGCTTGACAAATGAGCTAGTGTAGACAAAGCCTTAAATGTGTAGAGTTAAGCACAGACATCAAATAGTCCTGCTGAAATCAGTGGGACTGTTTGCACTTTGTAGTCACACACATTCATGCGTGTCTGCAGGATTGGGACATAGTTATAGCTAAAAATAGATTGACTTTTATGTTGGATGATTAAACCTGAAAAATCCAGTTTTGGTTTTTACTGTGTGTTCACTTTTTCTCAGCATGGACAATGAAAATAGTCTGTTACTTCTGTTTTTGCATAATGCATAGTCAATTTCACTTTTAGTTCCTCATTTACTAACTAAGCAATACAATTCTTGGGTTTGCAAACAAGGAAGAGGGATCTTTGTGTCTTTGCTTTCCTTGGTATTAAACTTCTTGGAGATAGTTCTCTTGATTTAAGTTTTTGGAGGTTTTGTCTTAGCTTAAAATTTATATTTCATAAAGTTTGTTTGACCTGACACTTCTTTTAAATCCCAGCATACGACACTATTGGCCTCTCATCTTTCTTCCCCTTATGACCCAGAAATCTGTTTCTAAAGTTTACATTCCATTTGTTTGTAGGCTGCAATCTTCCTGTTAGCTCCATGCGGCACATGGGTCTGCCTGCAGTGAGCCAGCTGGGGCCATACTCTGCTAGTATGTTAAATCACTTGTAAAAGTGATTTACATGTTGTTTTCATTTGAAAATATAATTTGTCAGATACGTGGATACCATTGTGATGAATACTGCTAAAACCTAGACAGGGTATGCTAAGTGGTCACACATTTACCTTTCATGTTCAGCTAAGCAATTAACTGTCGTATCTAAAATTCTATCCCTGATCTCATGACATTTGAACTAAGTTCACCCATTACTGCAGCCAGTTTGTTTAGATTTGTATTAGAAGCTACTTTTAATTTTTTAGCACTGTGTTTTTAATCTACTGTCCTCCCCCTGCCCTTGGGCAAATCTTTCTTTTGAAAGAAACTAGTTATGGTGGTTCTTGATAAAATCTTGTAGCTCGTTGCTATTGTGCAAGTTCTACGTACAAACTACAAGGTCTGGGCATGTCAATGGGTGTGCTGGGTTGTTCACAAGGATGTGCTTTGCCCAAGAACTGTGGGAGTTTCCTCACTTTAGAATTATCTCTATTTAAAAATAATTAAAGGGGCAAGGTAAAATTTTGCAGTTGTTTCATTATCAAAGTGGAACTTAATGACTCTAGCATTGTCTTTTAATTCTGATCATTTTGTTGTGTGCATATTGTGGATTATCAAATGTTATTTATATACCAAACATTAACTGATTCCCAAGAAGTGCAGAAAGTAACATTGCTGTTAACTTGCATGGTTACAGGGATAGACTTGCTGTTATGCTATTTGTTCTGGATCTAAAAAATAAGCCAATGGTATTGTTCACTTTTTGATTTCAGTACTCCAAAATACAAGTATTGATCAAAATGATTGGAATACATTAATATTACTCAGTACTGCAGCCAAAAAGCCACCTTGCATTTAACATGCTAAAACTCACCTATTCAAATACATGTTAGTTTTCACCCAGTATTGGTGGTTCAGAATGAAAGGAAATGTTTTTGATTCTTTACAGGCAAGAAGGAGTTGCAGATGGTATTTACATTCCAATAGAAGTTAACATTCCAACGCAAGAGGGAAAAATACTGACCTGTCGAAGTTATCAGATGAGTGATTGTGTCTGTGATCTCCCGTCACCACAGTATAAAAAAGTAGGCGTCATCTAAAAAGAGTGTGAACTGAAGTGGATATTGTAATACTGCTTGCCATTTAAAATAGTCTCTTACAACAGCATTTGCTATATAGCAGAGTCCCTTAAAATAGCATTTCAATTACTTCCAAATGTATCAAACCAAAACATCCTTGTTATTAGTCTGCTGACTTCAGTGGAACTAAACAAAAGGTAAATCTGGGCTATTGTACGTAAAATATGTGCTCTCACCCATGAATTGCTTCTTCCTCGACACATTTGCAGCCACCTGTGAGCTTGCACCAGCTGCTCAAAAGCACTAAGCAACTTTACAAAATAGTTTGGAATAGAAAAGATCACTGTACTAAACTGAAGCCACAAAGGGAATTTTAGTGGGCAGAACTTAATGTCCTGACCTGGAATCTGCCAAGGACATAAATATTAATATCTCCACTCTTGTAAAAAAGTGCGATAGACTCTGTAATGACTAAAGGTACTTAGTATCTTGGCTTGACGTCTCCAACATCATAGGCCCTGTAAAACTGTTCTGGGGCGTTGGTCTAGTACTTCTTCTTAGCGTATGTGCAGTATGCCTCAAGTGTTATATGACCAGGATTTATCACTGAATTTGGACTGCTGGTTGGATCATTAGCTTCCCTGGTTTGGGCTGGGTACTGCCGGGGAGCGCGACATGTACGCTGATCTGTGTCCCCCGATTTAGTACTGATTTGGAAGAAAAAGTTCCCTGTGCGAAGTCACCAACACCATTCTGCAGCACATGGACTCTTTTTGGAGGTATGCCTAAGCACTGAGCAGTCCTGACTTGCTTAGCTAGTGAGGTCTGAGGCCCTATCCAGAGGTGATGTGACTACATGTCTAGAAATGTTTAGCTAATTGGATACAGATAAAATCAACAAGCTACCATAGTGACTTTCTACTGAAAATAACTAACTGGGCTTGATCTTATAACCCCTATGCATATGTCACGTCTTTTGACCCCAGGGGTCAATCCATATGGATCAGCTTGCAGGATCAGAATCTCTTGTTTGTTAAAGAACGCTAACCCAGGCATCCCTAGTGCGCTAGCTAGCTATCACTCCCCCTTATTTTTCTCCCAGACAGATCTTTGGGGCTGTTTTGAAGAAATACAACTATGCTAATACAAACATCAAGTTGATAATTTATATATCGTCTGGGGCTCTCCTGACCATACTGCATGTATACCAAGATAATGGAAAAACTGATCTTTTATTTGACAAACAAAGTTACCCCTTTACGAGTAAAACTTTACAAGGCAGTCATCTAATTGTGTTATACTGTAATATAATACTGTACTACATATGTATAGTTAGTCATGGCTTTTTGTGACACAACATGGCTTTTGTGACACATGTGTATAGTTAGACATGGCTTTTTGTGACATAAGTTACAGGAATTGTAACTTCCTGGCTTGTGTATTTAAATTCTCTGCCATACACTTTTTAACCTACTAGGCAGTGTCCGTCATCATAATAGTATCTTGCTGCCTGAGCTTTTAAAACATGCATATATATCTGTTTTATATTGGTAATTATCAGTTCTCCTTTCTCACTGGCTCCCTTCTCTCAAAACAATTGTAGTGTCAGGGGCTCAAACCAAATTTGACTCTTTGTTATAATCACATCAAGTCTGACACTGCCTTCTGTAAGGGAAGTGTTCTCTGTCTAATATCTCTTAGTTTTCCTATATTTCTCTTCTACCTTTTTTCTTCTATATGAAAGGATTTTATTTAAGAGGACAAGTAGGGTTGTTCATGCCATATGACTCTGTCGGTGACTAAGTGTGCTGCGTGTGTGGTATATTTGGTACCTGGAATAAGCAGTTTTTATTTTTGTAACCTCCACCCCAGTAATTTCCTGTATTTTTTCTTTTCACTTCCCATAAATAGTTTTGGCTTACACTACACACTTTCATTTATGTGGGGGAAGGAAAGCTTCAGTAAAATAAATAGTAGAGAAACTGTCTTTACATATACTACATCTAAATGGCTTCTTTGCTACTGTAGTTCTTAGTCATATTCACTACTGTCCATTCAAATTAGAAAGACCCAGCAGCTGTTGGTGTACCATCTCAGGATTTTTCTTTAATAACTCAAGCGTTCTAATTACTTCTCACTTAGAAGAACTTATGCTAAGGCTGGTTGAAGATTGAAATCCTGTATCTTAAAGGTGGAAATTAATTTACTCCTGGGGGAATTCTGTGCCAAAAAAACTAAAATTTTTGTGCACAAAAATTTTAAAATTCTGCATATTTTTTATTTGTCAAAATAATGCACTATAATCACTCTGGTTTCAATTATTTTGGTAATTTATTTAAACTACACTACAATGGATGGAGAATGGGAGGAGGGAGCACTGGAAGAAATCCTCAAATACCTAATAGTAATGGTGATAGGTTTCACCCTTTATTTCTACTTATTAGTCAACAAATATGCAGCTGTGTTACATCATAGGTAACTGAAGAGTAAGTGAGGACTAGGAACTCAAACTCTCTCTCAATTTTTATTAGCTACTGACCATCTCCAAAAAAGGAAGGAGAAAACAATTCCTGGAGCACATTTTTGATAAGATGTTTTTTCAGTCCAAAAAGATAGACCAGTTCTAATTACTAAAGGAACATAAGCATTTATAAGGCCATACTGTCCTTTATACCACTCTGGCAAAGGAGCCTTAAAACTTTTATACCTGTTTTATATTCCTGGGGGAATTCACAAAGACAAAGGAAACAATTCACTAAGCAGGCAGGCTGCTACATTCTGCCCTGTTTGAGGGGACAGAGCCTGTCCTACACCTACCGCCTCAGAAACGCCTCCAAGCCCTGCCCCTCCACACTGAGCATGCACAATAGTGAGTAAGAGGGGGATGGTCTCTTACACGCGCACACACACACACGCACCCAGTACCATCACCCCGGTGATTTACGTCTCTACCAGCTGCTCCAGACACACAAACCAACCTGCCTGTGCTGCCAGGGAGGGGCATGTGACCGCTTTTGCAGCGTCTCTTTGCTTCCCTGTCAGATATCATTTTTCTGTCAAAGAAATCTGTGGGGGACATGAATTCTGCAGGTGCAAACCCCCTAGTACAACCCCCCTAGGAGGCTATTGTGTAAAGCACTGAGAGAATTCTGCATCACTAGATGATGCAGAATTTCCCCAGGAGTATTAATTGAATTGTTAAGTGCTTGATCTCTCAGTGCTTTACACAATAGCCTCCTAGGGGGTTTGTACTAGTACCTATCGTGGCAGTATCTGAGCTGCTTCAGGTTAATTATATTGGCACTAGAGAGCTCTTTAGTAGTCTTCATAGTGTCTTTGGCTGCCTTCCCTTTTCTGGTTAGGTAGGGTGTACATAGGGTTTTGTTTTAGCCCTGTCACCTTAAATGGTACTATTTTTACACAAGTAAAGGTTTGTGTGATCTAACTCTTTACAATAAAAGTGATATTAAAAGTTTTTCTTTTAATTGTAGGTTATCTGTATGGGTGCAAAACAGAATGGCTTGCCAACTGCCTATCAGAAGAAATTAGAAGCTATAGAAACAAACAACTATGCAGGACCAGTATCAATCTTTGAAGAAATTGAAGCTACTATTAAAGAGAGGGAAACAACAACTCGTTAGAAAAGTATCCCCAAAATATTTCCAGTTCCACTTCCTTGCCTGATTTAATTCTATGGCCTGTGTTATACTGAAGTCAGATTAGATTGTCACTGTGATCCTTTCTGGTCTTGGAATATATGAATTTTTCATTTTGATTTAGGCATCTATTGCTAATCAGTATATTGAGAAGATAATTTCCTTCTTTGATAAAGAAGGGCAAACTTGATATGTTTGTGTAGTTCAGTAAGGTATTGGATTGAATATGCAATTTAAGATCCTAATCTTGCGAAGACCTGTGTACATTCATAACTGTGTGTGCCACATCTAAAGTTAAGTACGTGTAAATCTTTGCAAAGTTCAGCTTAACTTTCTGTAGTTCTCATACATGCTGGTAAAGTTCATATAGTTCTTTAATACATCTATAAGCAGAACTAAAGAGAAAAGCCAGCTTGGTAGTCATGTGCATAGGCTGCTGTGTTCAAGGATTAAGAGTTGCAGGATCAAGCTACAGTTCTTAAGTGCTGTGCTGCCACTGTGCAGATAGCTGACATAGTAGACCCCAAGAGAACCCCCAAAGACCGCAGACTCTAGTAAGGTATGAAGGAACCCGAGCCAGGTTTATTGTCAAATGAAGCACAGTAATAGTTTCCTATAGACTCTACAGGACATACTACGAATATGTGCGCCTTGGTAATGGGCACAGCTCAGTCAGTGGCGGGACTTTTCACTGCCCCCTAGGCTGGGCAAAGATGCGCACTCTGGGACCTACTTTTATACAGTTACAGGGCAGATTACTCATCCTTACTGACGTATTGAGGTACAGCCTCTTGGCTCATTAGGGTGATGTTTCCCCTTTGATCATGTTGTTCCAGACAAACAGATCTATCCATCATGCTGTCCTGTCTTTAAGATGCACCTGCCTGTTCCTTGTTATGTCTCTGGAGTGTCCTGATGTCATCTTGGCACAAGTTCCTCTTCTCGCTACTTCTGTGAGTGAGGCCTGCCTCTGGGTCACAGCCCAGCTTTTGCTTAGCAGAGCGTGGAAGTACTTTGGTTCAGGCTTCAGGCCTCAGACTAGGCCTCAGACACGAGTTTGTTTCCAGGCCTCATCTTACTACAACAACAACAAGACGGAATGTGCTTGTGTGTGTAATTATATATGCAAGTGATACATTTATTACCAATAAATGTGGTGCTTTGCCTTATTCCCCTGAAAAGATCCTGTGCAGTACTTTAAGTACAACAGAAGGACAGCATTCTACCTGTAATAGTGTGCTGTTTTGTGGTATTGCTAGAAGTGGATGAACCAGGTCAGATAATATAACTGTCTTGAATGGATTTTTTAAAAATTCTAAAGAGTTGGCTAACTACTTAAATTTTTTTCTTTAAATCATTGAATGCCTTGAACTTCCTGACTTCTGCAGGAAGCAGACCTAAGGCTTGATAAAAGCCCATAGGAATCTCTTCATTGACCTTATTGGGTTTGGATTAGGCCCCAATAAAGAAACACTGAGTCTCTCTTCACAGTAGCAGCTGCCTAGCTCAAATCAGAGTATTGTAAATCATGCAAGATCTTGTGATACTTTCAGACTAAATTGAATGATTACTTCTGGGGAAAGTGGGCAATTGAACAACTTTGGGAAATACAAAAAGAAAATGTCTTTTTTTTTCTTTTGTATTTAAGATCTGTATGCAAAGGATTTGTCTTTGATATAAGGGGGATATGAGTTATCTTCAAAAGTTACTATGTGATTGATTATGACATCTGACAACATACACACAGGAACTTATAATTTACCTTGTCTTCCCCTCATAAACTTCCATATTGGACATGTGCCATAGCAATGCACTTCCCATCCACGTCATGTGAACATCTCCAAAGTTTATGCCTTTCATTTGGACCCCATCTAATTCCCATGTTCTATGTGTGTAAAATAAATATGTATGCACTGAAAGTTGAAGTAAATAAAAAAGATTGCAGTTGCCAGATTACTTGTGTGTCTATAAAGTGTACAGAGAATGAAAAGTCATCTTGATTCAAGAATGCTCAGTGTAGCTTGTGTAGGCTAAAGCTGTTTGTATGAATGTGTGAGTGAAAGTTGTCATATTGGGCATTGTTTTTGAATTCATCTGTAAATTAATCTATGTGCACTGTGTATGTGTGCATAGTGTGAAAGTAGAATGAATTATATTGTAAGAATAGAAAGGATTAAAGAAATGTTGTCTGTACCTTAAGCAAAATTGTTGGGGTGTTGCAATCCAGGTGTCAGGAATACAGACATTAACATAGAACAGTTGCACTGTTTAAGGGCAATTGGTGAAGTATTAGCCTTAGATCGATAACAGTAAGGAAGTGGGATATGCATGCTGTGCCCCAGATGATTTTTACTGTTTTTTTGTTTTCTTTGTCCCTTTGTCTAATTCCCGCTCTTATATCTGTATAAATAAGACTGTTTAGGCCTTGCATGGGTGCTCACATTATCTGGGTGTATTAGCAGAGCGCTGTGCTAATAAAACAGAGTGGTCTGACAAACTGTGAGTCCTGAGTCTAACTTTGACAATTTGGAGGTCCCACCGAGATGGCAACCGTCTTCACTGGAGCTGTGTGATTCGTGACCGTTTTTGTAGGATGACTGTGGCAGCCGGCACCTGGGCATTTGGCCCAAGCTGTCCTCCACTAGAATGGAAAGGCGCACAACCACAGTGAAGTCTGTGCCACCGAACCTGTTGGTTCCCACTCTGTTCTGGTAGGGATCCCGGGATCTGACATCAGGAATCTGGTCAGGTAATTATTTCTGTGTTTTGTCCGGAGTGAGGACTGTCCTGTCTCTGTGTCTATCCGTCCTCTTGTGGAGTGTTCGAGTCTGGGTGCCGTCTCCGTCCGGGTGCTGGTAGCCGTCTCCGTCCGGGGATAGGCGGACCAAGGGGTTCCTGTCCTCGCGGTCTTGAGTGGAGTGAATCTGCACCCAATCGCGCGGTAGCACCGCATTTGGGTTACCCCTGGCTGTGAAGGCAAGGGTGCTGAGTTGATATTCGGGGCAGGGTGAGGCCTGTGCGGCTCCTTTTGTGTGTTGCCACTGGGCATCGACTTCTGAGGCGACCCCTCAAATGTCCTGTGGTGACTGCTGCTTGATTGTAGAGTACCTCCCTGCTATTGTAGTTAACTATTTTAATCTAAGCGGGACAGTTTCCGCTAAGTATGATCGACCCGAATCATCTTATATGTAATTAGGATGTGGGTCCGTGACTCCTCCGGTAAATTTCTGGAAAAATGGTCAGTAGGCTAACGTCCACGTGGTGGGATCATCCAAAACTCAGTGGCCACTGTTAAGAACTTGGAACAAGAGACTGAGTGGACATCTTTAATTGACGCAAACTTTTGGACCACCACTCCAATTGAGCTAAAAGGAGAGGTTAATGTTTTCATTGCCAAAGTGCGTGCAAGAGTCGAATATCATAGAGCTGGACAAAATTCGAGAGGTAACTCACTCTTTCCCATTATCATAATAATAAGGTTATAAAAAGCTTTATTTAAAACGCTCCCGCCTCTACTTACGGCATTTCACGACCCAGACCTGAGTGCTCCACCTTTTACCCCTCTCCCAATCCCCTGTCCTACTCCCATCTCATGTTAAAATGAAGGAAAAACCCCTTGTTCTGTTCCCTTTTTGATGTTCTGGGCTCAGCAAATGATCTTAGTTGTATCCACTACCAATTCAGGCAAGGAGGGTGCCCTTTCAACTAGCCCATCTTCCTTCCCTTCTGTAATTCTTTCTCAATTGTAAAGTACCACCAATAGCACTCACAAACGGTCACTGAAAAAGCAGATCAGGCCCAGACAAGCAGGCAATCCAAAAAATTAAACAAACCGAGAAAAGGTTGAAAGCCTAAGGAATATGTTCGGAGATGTAAGGAAAACAGTAAATCAGCATAACCTGGAAACAATACTTAAAAATGGTGAAATTGAGTAGTAAAATGTATTCCTTTTGAGACATAAGCAGTTTTTAAAAAGAGATGTAAGATTACTCCTACAAGCGAATGCAAAAGATAATTACGGTTTAAACTTTGTGGAAACTGTTAAAAAGAACCACTTTAAGAAAGTAGTGAATTTCATCTGGATTTCATCCTCATGCACACTTCTAAATTAGGAAATGCCCTATATCCAGATGAGTGCCTCTGTAAATATCCAAATATTATTATACAGCTATTAGCTAAACCCACCATAAGCAGTAGCTCACCGCGATAATGTTTAAGAAAAGATAAGACGGTATTATCGGTGATGTGTCTCCGTGAAAATAGTGGGTGAAGTCCTACTAAGCAATCTAAACCAACAACAACATGAAGTTTTGTAAAACTCTCTGTTACGTAGTGAGGCAGTTAAATTGGTTTGTCCGGTGGTGTGTGTCTTTTCAATGCCACTTAAAAATTACATTTGACTCTTTAATATCAAATGCCTTGAAAATACTGACAGACGTTCTGTGTTGCAAGACCACACGTGATTCAGTGCTTGGTTTGCTCTTCTGAGTTGGCATTTTTGAGCCCTTCACACTGACCTCTCTATAACCAACAATTAACCCAATTCTTTGCCTCTCTAAGTAAATATGGACCTCACAGTAGCCTCTGGCAGCCACGTTCATAGGCCCAGTGTCTTCCCAACTCAGGCAGCCTTGGTAGCTATTTTACTCGGAGTCTTTTGTTTGGTTGGGTTTTTTTTGTGGTTCTTAATTCTGTTACACCCAACAATAGCGCAGAGGTAAGAGGGCTGTGGATGTGAAAGATAAGATTAAGCGCTGACCCATCTGAAGGGCAGCGACCCCAAGACCCCAGCAAGAAAGGCAGCGTGAGGTTGCACCCAACTTATACACCAGACAGACAGCACCATGATCCTTATTAACTACTGCCAGCCTTAAAGTACTCTCTGGCCTGTAGTCTAGCCTCGTGCAGCCTTCTTTTCTTGACTGCGGGTGTACATGAGAATTACTCTGTGCGAGAACAAAACAAACAGTTAAATACGTTTGGCGTGAAAATTATTGGCTAATGTTTTGTATATGAATGTAGTAGTAATAAGAATGTTGTGCAGTTTCTCCTCTACCGCCATCTGCCCAGATGATACTATCGCTGATGAAAGGCACGCGTGACAAAGAAATGGCAAATGAAGTGGCTAGTGGGCTGGATTAAAATCCTATTGGGCTCCAAAAGTAGACCGGCGCGAATAGGCTGTGTTGCTTTTATTCCTCACCGAATCGCCTACTGTCTGCTCTCTTCCCTTGGCTGTGTGCTTTTCAAGGACAGCGCTCTCTGAGTCTTTCTTGCGTTGATGCTTTGACTCCAATAGCCAAGGCCTGTGTTTGAGTTGGGACAACCATTTACCTAACTGAGTAGCGAGAGGAGGAAGAAAGGTGAGAAAAACTGCCAGACACGAAGAGAGTGAAGCTGCAATTATTCAGGATTATACCTGCGTCAGCAAAAACAAATTGCCTAGCCATAACATGTCGCCATTGCTTGGCCGGCGTGAGAGAACAAGTACCATTGTATAGATATTATGGGTATGATTATTGGTGTTGAATAATTAACAAACATTAGACATTAAGAGGTTTTTAGTTAGTACCCCTGGTGTGAACAAGCTTATTGAGTGGTGTATGATTTTGAGGATAAAAATGCGCTTTAACGCGTAATGGCGCGATGTCGTTCTCGAGGCGTGTGCTCAATCTTTTACCACGGTGAACTAAACACTTCAGCTTGACTCACGAGCATCGGAAGGCACGGATTGACAGCTTGGTCTGCTATATAGCGGGAAAAACTTGAGGTACACCACCTCATTTGAAATTTTAAGTAATGGACTTGAGCGAGGGGAATAATTTCCCATACCCTTAAAAGCAGAAGCCATAAGAACCTGGAACGGCTGCCGGATGGCCAAACCAAACAACACACCGACTCAAGAAACACACAGGAAAAATTATGGGAATTGGGTCAAGCATTGTTCCTCTTGTTTTTTGCCGCAATGTCAGTCAGTGGTGCTATTATTGGTGAAAGGGAGACCAAGGCCCCAATCATTTTAGTAGCCGGTACCGCTAACTAATATCACTAGCCACCTCCTCACAAGGCGGTATAGAAGGTGCTAATTTTTTGGTCCCTTTCAGATCATCCAACGAGTACTTGTATTCCATCGGGCTGATGTCGTATCGTCGTTCCTGTGTGAATTCTTTTGAGGTTGGGACAAAAGTGTTTAAAGGATTTGTTAGTTAGCAAGGGTTGGGGCCCAGGCCGAGAGCGAGGATTATAAAATACCTGTCCAACTCGTAAGTATACCTCGTGTTTACAAATCCCAGTTCCTCACTGTTACTGCTATTTGCCCCAACGGTTACAAGTCTCGCTACTGTAAGCACTGATTAGCTGAGTTCTCTAGCACTTGGCACTGAAGATGTGTGCAAGCTCACGTTAGTCAAATACATTGTAGCTACTGGATGCCTTAATAGGTGTGCATTGGGTTTTAAAATTTTATGTGAGGTGGTTAATAAGTGGTAAATGTTTAAAATGTGCTGTGTGAGAAGGTAAAACAAAGGTGGTTGTGAATCTACATATCCACCATGTGCCCCGAACATCATACTCTCCTTTGGTGTGTTTCTAGTTACTGGGGTGGACCGCTGAAGTAAGGAAGGTGACCCCTTGTGCCGCCACTAATCAATCTATTAGACCTCCTGTAAAGGTGGACCTCACGTTAGGCGGCAGTATTTACTGAGTAATGGTGTCCCATAAGAGGATTAAGTGTGCAGATTATGATGTTGATATTGGCATACCTGCTGGAGGCCACCCATTTTGGAATACAGAAAGAAAAGACGCGTCGTTGTGGGCCTACTACGACTTCCGGTTTTCGCCATATGCATTCAAATTGCGCCCCTTCTTCCTTACTCTTCCTGTCTCTTAAAGCCATCGTAGTTGAGTAAGGGAGGGGACAGGATTCTCTACCTGTCTTCTGTTGAGAGTAATTAAGAAGTGAAACATTGCCAGCGAGAGCCTGCCGCTCTCCAATGACATAATTGTCTAGTTAGTTAAGTTGTAAACCTTACGCAAGCGGTGTTATTGCTCATATGCGTCTTCTTCGCCTTTGATATAAAGAAAATATACGTGTGTATCCGAGATTTCTATTTGTGGTGAATGAGGAGTGTATGCATGCACGCGAAAACCTGGATCCGGGACCCTCGGACACTACGGTGTTTAAATGTGCACATGTTATAGGCCAGAGCTCACCAGGCGAGAGGTAGCCTAGGCCAAGACAACTCAAAGCACTGCTGTTCACACACACCCTCCTGCTGTGCGCTCATGTGTAACGACTAGGTGTCTGGATCTCAGAGTGGGGTGGTGTCTATGAATTTCCCGGCCCTTAGTTGTAATACCAACTTTGTAGCTCATCCCCCACGTGAACCAATTCATACACCTTAGGGACTTCCAACTGCAGAAAGTCAATTTTCTCCAGAAGACTGATCGATCGAGGAGATCAACAGCGTCTGCAATACCTTCCCAATAGATTCTCCACGCGCTGCTGCGTAAGTGGTTAGCCAGAAGCAAGGGGATCTGCGACGTTGTGGATAAAGGCTAAGGCCCTAGAGAAGACGCGAGTAGAGTGAGGAGCGTATCGCCTGCTGCCTGGGGGCTGTGTGACATACTAAACTGTTGAGCGTGCAGTTCCAGTCATCTTGAGCTGGTGTCTTAGAACCAGTAAGGTCGTTCCTGCCTCCATACCATGCGCCTCTATGTAGGTGTGGCCTGTGTTCCATTTTGCCAGCATGCTGGGGCAAAGCATGTCCAGTTAGCGGTCTTGGAGTCCCACGATTGTTTACAATACCTCTGCTTTTCTGAGCAGCAGGTTGTGCTATGCTCAGTAACTCTCTTTTTGTCTTTCTAATTGCGCCTCTGTGGCTTCTGTCGAGCCACGATCGCCCACTGCCCCAAGGCTCTCAAACTCGGTGTGGTTGCGGCATGACCTGAGCGATATACCCACTATAATTCCTCCAGACCTACACTGGAGACTGTCGGCTTACTTGCAACATTATGGTATAATCTAGTTAATGACACCTGGAAACGTATGCATATGGATCTCCAGCTTGGGTGTGTTCTTAAGGGTTGAACTACTACCAGTGCATAATATTAGAGATTCCTGATAGGTTGACTAAGTAGTAGTTGACAAAATCATATGCGTGTGCAACAATTTAATCCCCACAACAAGATTTGGCTAAGATAGAGCCTCTGCGGCGAATCGAACATTGGTCGCTAATTCTGACACACCGGTTGAGCCCTTCCGAGTGAGAACCGTTCATGAGGCAGTCCTTGGAATTGTTATGTGCTTCAAGCGGGACGCATAAATGGAGTGTATCTTGTGCTCTCATTGCCGAATAACAATGTGTCTTGTTGTTAGAATATTGTCCTGCAGCTCTGGGTTCCTGCATAGATGCCATTAATTGGTTGTAGGATCAGCTGGTGTTCGCACTATACTCCTAGACTATAGGACATAATGCATTAGTTCTTCCCAAAGTAGAGCCGAAGTTCTTTATTGAAAGTGGCGCTAGGTAGTAAACCTGTTCAATTTCTCTGCCACCAGTAAATACTGGTAAATATTTCAGGGATGCCTACGGAGCTCTAAATGCTGGTTAGAAAAATCCTAATAGTGTTTGTATGCTTAATCTCCTGTATGCACCTTCCCATATTATGGTGGTTTCCATGTTAATGGACATGAGTTGCACACAGATCGCTTTGCCTCCATAAAGCGAGAGTGTTTCTAATATTGAGTTGATTTTTGAATTATCCGCTCAATGGGCTAAATGAAAGAAGAAGGTAAAGACATCGGGTTAAGTTAATGTGGAACCAGTAATTGTGGTCATGGCATGCGCTGAACCAATTTATTCGCGGTTTCATGCTAACGAACAAATAAGGATAGGGTATTGTGATATAGAATAGATAGTGTAATCTCCATATTGTATAAGAATAGATAAACGAATAAAGAACTGTGCTATTGTCACGGTGAATACCTCCTTACCCGCAAAATTGTGTGGTCTATATGTTGCTCATCCAATCGCAGGAATAACAGACACTTACATAGAACGGAATGTGCGTACCGTTAAGGGCAATTTGGTACGTAACTTGGAAGTTATGTATCGCCTAATAGATGGCGTACAGAGGAGTCCATAGGTACCTTTGGTGTCGTTACCATACCTGCATGCTGTACTCCAGGTGACTTGGTGTTACTTGTTTGGCTTTGTTTATCTCCGGTATGTCTCCCTTGTCTAATTCCCGCTGCTTCCTCTTATCTGGTGTTATCAAATATGTTCTACAGGGTGAATAAATGGTTTTTTGTTTTAAATGCCACAAAAACATGTGAAACCTTAACAAATGCAAACTACAGACTTTGCAAGACACAGGTAAGTATAGCGGTGACTTGGATAGGCAAACCTGAACTGATCTTTACAAAAAATAAAACTTTTAAATAAAGACCAAGTCACTGGCGCAATAGGCAGCAACAATCAGAGAATAGAGATCTGGAGCTGGGTTGTGTTTTTTTTTTGTACAATAGCAATAAAGCTGAATGAAAGAATAAAAATTAACAGGACCGCCTGAAGCAACAGAGAGGGAGTGCACAAAAACAAAAAGAAGCAAGTAAAAACACCGAGCCTTAAAAGCTCTGGAACAACCGTCACTTTAAAGGGTACATGAAAACTCTGTAAAGAACAAATACAAACAGTAAGCCTTATTAAATATAATAGGCAATGTTTAAAAAGTATAGAAGAAGAATGTGCAATTCCTTACGACATACGCCTCTAATGTAGAAAGGAAAAGAAATCAAAGAAACGCGGCTGAATTAAAATCCTATAGGGCCCAAAAAAGCCGCAAAGGCTGTTGTTCTTTTTCAGATCCGTGGGTAAGACAGAGTCTCGAGCTCGCTGACGGCTTGACCAAAACCAAGCCGGTGTTGATGCAATTACCTACGAATAAGAAGGGAGAACTGCCAGCACAAAAGAGAACGCGCAAATAAAATATAGACCTGGTCACAAACAAAATGCCTACAAAAAGGCCAGAAACAAGATACCTTTAAAGATTGAGCTCATCATATTGGTAAATAAAACATAAATAAATTTGAGTTAGTACCTCCTGTACAACTTAATCGGGTATGATTTTGGAAAAATCCTTAAAGTAATGAATGCTTCTCAAGCAACCAAGTGAATAAACTTCAACTTACACCAGCAGAAACACATACAAGCTGTCTGCTAATAAAGGAAAAACTTGAGGTACATCCAACCTCATGAAAATAACTAAGGCAGGAAAATTCCCATAAACCCTTAAAAAGCAAAGCCATTAAAACCCTGGCTGCCTATAAAACAAACGAACAACAAAGAAAACACACAGAAAATATGGGTAATCTCTGTTGCCTGCAACACGCAGTAGTTTGTAAAAAAGGAAGCTTAATAACAATCAGCCTACCCACAAAAGGTAGAAAATGTAATTTGCTTCAGCATAATTCCAAAGTAACTGGGTATATGCTAGTGTTGACAGTCTGGGAAAAGTTAAAAAGTGTAGCAACCACCCAAAACAATTATAAATGTAAAAGGTAACGAACTCGGGTTCACCAATAATCACATTACTAATGCCACAGAACAAAACAGTCATCAGCTACTGTAAGCAACGATTTAGCTGAGTTCTCTATCAACTGCGCACTGAATGGCAAACAGTACCGAAATAATGTTCGACTCCCTAAAGTTTGGTTAAAAATTTAGTGTAATTGAAACATGTTTAAAATGGTGCGGTGGAAAACAAAATGTGTCAACTAAAGACGCGACACCTCCAACCAACGCCCAGCTTCTGGGCTTTCTATCTACGATACCGAGTCACATTACTAAGTGGAACGATACACCTCTAACCAAGAGCGGAGACATAAAAGATACTGAGTGCCACAAGGGGCTAGTATTTACTGCGCGTCATCACGATTTTATCATGCTGCGAAAATAGAATATTAGACGCAGCAGGTCCTTGGAATGTCATATCGACTGGCATGCAACCTCGGCGTGTTGACATAGCAATTAGGAAGAAAAAGACCCTCTGGGACTAAAAGCAACGTGCATCCCACCGACCAATTATGGCAGTACAAACCGAGGAGACCTCCATAATCATGTGTAATTCATGCTAAGCAATCGGGGTTAAGAATAGTAGC
Organism: Chelonoidis abingdonii; assembly: GCF_003597395.2. Lineage (NCBI taxonomy): Eukaryota > Metazoa > Chordata > Testudines > Testudinidae > Chelonoidis > Chelonoidis abingdonii. The sequence continues at coordinate 81,863,678 of NC_133770.1, forward strand.
GTTAAGGCTTAGAGCAGCTCTTTATACTACGGATTTCTCTATCGCTCGCGCTTTGCTCGGCTATATTAACAATCGGCTCCACACTAATTCTTTCCCTGATGCATAAATCCCTCATCACAAATAATGAAAACAAACATGAGTAAATATATCAAAGAAAAGCATTGCAAATAAACTGCAAAGTTTTACAAAAAACAAGAAATACAGTGAGACCCAGGTGCAATTTCTCTAATTTACTTAAAGACAGTGAGATAACTCTCTTACTAACTAAGTAAAACAAGAGGTAAGAGAGGCCCAATTTTAATGCATAAGGAAAAGGAACATAGTCCAGAGGGTTTCTTTCCTATACAAAAAGGGTGCTAGTACAGAGAAATCAAATCTACATTAATCTAGAATTAAAAATCCTGCCCTACAATACCCTTACACTAAGATATAACGCAGTGCACTCTTATTTAGTCCACGAAGAAAAAACTGGAGGTGATTGGCGGGCTTAGCTTGCAACACATTGTATCCACCAGCACAATTAAACATTTCAATGAAAGCACATAAAAATTAAAACCAACAACTATAGGAGAGTAAACATTAGTTGTAACTGTTCCATTCATGCAAGCTTGATAGATAAACAGCTAAATCATGCTACCAAGCTACTGTTTTGTGTGGCAAATAGAAATGTGAATTGGAAACACAGACTACATACATTATAAGTGCTCTGGGGTAACATTTAAACACACTTTCCCCAAGAATAACAATACACAATAGCTCCATTAACAGATTTGGATGATCGAAAGAACAAATTACATTTTCACCCTTTGGGGTGAACTGATGTTACTTAAAAAGATCCTTCTTAAAAAAACCATGCTGATGCAGGCACAGAGCGAATACCCCCATGTCCTGTTGTTCGTGTTGTTTTTATAGGCAGGCCAGGTTAATGCTTCTGCTTTAAGGGAGAAATTATCCAGCTGCTAGTTATAAATCAATGAGGGTTACCGCCGGTTCCTCTATATACAGACCAAGCTTTAATGTTCCGCGTTAACTGAAGTTATCACTGGTAAAGCTGAGAACACATTCACTTAAAGGATTGTTCCAAAATCATACACCTATAATTACAGGGGACCTACAACAATAAATATTTTAAGGTAATATACAATAATATCAGCACAATATTAAAGATCTTGATACAGGCTTTTAGTAGAATTTGTTTGCTGACCAGGTATTCTTATTGCAGCTCTTTGTGCTGGCATTCTCACTCTAATCAGTTAGGTAATTTGCATCACACAGGCGCTTTGGATTCAAAGCATCAGCACGAGCTCAGAGACTCCTTAACACACAGGGATCGGAAAAAGAAAACACAGCCTATTGGCTCTTTTGAGCCAATAGGATTTAATTCAGCACGCGTTATTGCATTTATTTACCCTTCTACAATATACACTGCATATTCGTAAGAAAATGCACATTCTTCTATACTATAATTTTAAAACATTAGCAATATATTACATAAGGTATAACTGTTTGTTTTGTTCTAACAGAGTTTCATGTACCCTATAAAATGACAGTCCGATTACACAGAGCATATTTAAGGCTCAGTTTTAACATTGCTCTTGTTTTGGTGCACCTCACCTCTCCTGTTGCTTCAGAGGGTCACGTTAATTCTTATCTTCCATTACAGCTCTTATCTGCTATTGTTACAAAAAAAAAAAAAAAAAACCCAACCAAACAAAAGACTCCAGAACTCTACCTATCTCCTGATTTTGACTGCCTATCTGCAGCAGATGTCTTTATTAAAAGATTTTAATTTGTAAAGAATCAGTTAATGGTAATGTAATCCCAAAGCAACACACTAATACCTGTGTCTTGCAAAAGGTCTGTCAGATTTTGCAACTTTGAATTAAAGATCAAATGAATTTAGTGCATTAAAAACAAACCAAAACCAATTACACACCTAGAAAAACAAGTTTTACAAACCAATGTGTGGTTTAGATTCTTAGAACACTTAATATTTCAACAGACAAATAGATAATCATTTCTTTCCTAACATTTCTACACGCTTGTTTACATAGCTGTATAATTTGAATTTACAGGCACTCTTCTGAAAAGGCCCATTTTCCTTAGAATGGCTGGAAAGAAACCAAGAAAATCTCTCATCTTTAAAGGTTTTTTTAACAGTTTCCACAAAGTTTAACTGCTTTAATCCTTCAGCTTTGTAGATTAACTTCACTCTCTTCTAAAACACTTGCTTATGTCTCAAAAATGACAACATTTTTATCACCTCAGATTTCACCATTTTAAGTATTTCCGTAGTTATGCCTGCACTTACGCTTCTACCTCCTGACACTATTCCCTTAGGCTTCAACCTATTCTCGTTTGTTTACTTTTGTTGCCTGCTTGCTGGTCATCTGCTTTTCCAGTGAACCGTTTGTGAGCTATTGTGCACTTACATATTTGAAGAAATGTTCAGAAAGGACCAGAAGGATGGGCTAGTTGAAGGCCACCCTCCTTGCTGATTGTAGTGAACACAAGAATCATTTAGCAGCCCAACAAAGGAACAGAACAAGGGCTTTTGTCCTTTTACAATGAGATGGAGTAGGAAGGGGTTGGGAGAACGGGTAAGGGAGACTCAGTCTGGTGTGAAGAGCGCGCGTTTAATAAAGCTTTAAACTTATTATTTGAATAAATGAGAATGGAGTTTTATTTGTCACCTATGATTGCCTCTTGCCACCACTGCATGAAAAACATAACCTCTCCTTTAGCCAATTAGTTTAGGTGGCCAAGTTGTCCTTAAGATGTCACTCAGTCTGTCATCAGTTTTTAACAGTGGCCACTGAGTTTTGGGATCCCCCTGAGTTAGCCTAGACCATTTTTCCAAGAATACGGATCCGACCCCACAAATAAAAAAGAGCTGGCGATTCATTTAGGGACTGTCCGACTTAGATGTCTATTACTAATTCAGAGACACAACACCAGCACACAAGAGGAAATTGGTTCGTCAGACGATGCCTCACTGCAACATGGTAATACATAACTTCACCACATAGACATCGATCACATTACAATCACGTAACACCAAAGGAGCCCAAGGCTACTGCCTCAATCCGCCCTGTCCTTGCAATAACTATTGATAGGTGAATGAAATTATCTATTCGATAGGTATTCACAAGGGGAAGACCCCAATGCGGTGCGAGCGGCGATTGTCGATTCCACCACTCAGACGGAGGATCAGGAACCCCTTGGTACCGCTACCTGCAATCCAGGTGTCAGGAATACAGACATTAACATAGAACAGTTGCACTGTTTAAGGGCAATTGGTGAAGTATTAGCCTTAGATCGATAACAGTAAGGAAGTGGGATATGCATGCTGTGCCCCAGATGATTTTTACTGTTTTTTTGTTTTCTTTGTCCCTTTGTCTAATTCCCGCTCTTTTATCTGTATAAATAAGACTGTTTAGGCCTTGCATGGGTGCTCACATTATCTGGGTGTATTAGCAAAGCGCTGTGCTAATAAAACAGAGTGGTCTGACAAACTGTGAGTCCTGAGTCTAACTTTGACAATTGAAAAGATCAGTTTTTTTAAAATAAAGATTCTTTATAACTGTAAGAATCATTTTTGTTTAAGATCATTTGAAACTGCCATCTTTAACATTGTTACTTTAGCACAGGCAAACTTTTTGCCCCGAGGGCCACATCTGAGTATGGAAATTGTATGGCGGGCTATGAATGCTCATGAAATTGGGGGTTGGGTTGCAGGGGGGATGAGGGCTCTGGCTGGGGGTGCAGGCTCTGTGGTGAGGCTGGGGATGAGAGGTTTGGGGTGCAGGCTCCAGGTGGCACTAACCTCAAGCAGCTCCCAGAAGCAGCAGCATGTCCCCTCTCTGGCTCTTACACAGAGGTGTGGTGCTGGCCGGGTGGCTCTGCATGCTGCCCCATCTACAGGTGCCGCCCCTGCAGTTCCTATTAGTTGTGGTTCCTGGCCAATGGGAGCTGCGGAGGCAGCACTTGGGGCAGAGGCAGCGTGCACAGCCCCCTGACTGCTCCTACATGTAGGAGCCGGAAGGGGGACCTGCTGCTTCCGGGAGCTGCCCAGAGAGGCCAAGCCCCCGACTCCACTCCCCGGCAGGAGCTCAAGGGCTGGATTGAAAGGTCTGATGGGCCAGATGTGGTCCATGGGCTGTAGTTTGCCCACCCTGCTTTAGCAGCTCCAATTAAATGATTTTTAAAAATGTATAACTTAAGTTGTTTACAAACATAATGTACCATCATATATGCTTAGCTTTATTACTAAAGAGTAAGGCCAAAATAATTGTCAAGAGGAAGAAAAAGGAAACTTTCAAAGGACAATATAATGGCAAATCATGTAGAAAAGGAGCAATGCTGGGGATCCAGTACTTATGCCACTGGCACAAGAGATCAAAGATTTCTGTGGAAGCAAGGACAAAAATGCAGTTATTCCTCTACTATATTTGATCCAAGGAACATGCTGTCCTGCACTGACCTACTAGTTAATTTATTGATGTAACTTAGCCTAAACTGTGCTGGATCATGAAAAATATTTTTTGAAATCTTTGTGAAAGTTTTACACTTCAAACTTGTGTAATTTTTGTTTTTGTCTGTTCCCTGTCTTTAAAAAGCATGGGGTTTGGGAGAGGGGCTGGACAGCTTGCAGGCTGATAGCTAAAGGTCCTGTTTTTGTGGTAAGGGACAAAGAGTCCTGTGGCACCTTTATAGACTAACAGACATCTTGGAGCATAAGCTTTCTTGGGTGAATACCCACTTCATCAGATGAATGTAGTGGAAATTTCCAGAGGCAGGTGTCATCCCAATACCTGTGCTACCTCTTCAATGTGGCAAATGCAACTTCCCTAGCAGTTGTTTATCACCTTCTGCATTGTAGATAACTGTAGGAACAACAGTATCAAGTGGCCCTGCCCTAAAATATATCCTCATTCTTCTTGCAAGTTCAAGTGTATAAGCAAAAGTAGTACTAATCAGCCCTATCTTTTTGAGGGCTCATTTTTCCAGATCTTGGAAACTTTGGATGCAGTAGCATGCTGCTTCAGCCATTACTGTACGGTCAGGTGTGCCTCCAGCTCTTCCAAACATCTGTTTCCGGTCACACCTGGTGATGCCAGACATAATGGCCTGGATACAAATACACCTCTACCCTGATATAACGCGACCCAATTAAAGGCAGGTTCACATACAAAGCGGTGAAACTCTGACAGGCTGCTCTGAGCAGTATGTTAAGGGTGCTGGGCCAGGCCGGGGCTGAGGGGTTTGATAAGGGGTAGAGGGTCTTGGGTGGTCAGGGGCTTCCCCCAGGGTCTGGGGGGCAGGAGCTGTGGGAGGGCATTTTTGGGGGCCTCGCAGTCCTAGAGTGGCCTGTGGGATTAGCAGGGGGCCAGGAGCAGCCTGCTCTACTTCCCTTGCCCCGGCCCCAGCAGTGTCGCTCGAGGGAGGGGGCTTGGGGGAAGGGATCCCCCACACTCGCCAGCAGCGGCGGAAACGGAGCAGTCTGGCCTCAGCCTGCTCCCAGCTGCGGTGCTCTGCTTCCTGCCAAAGGTGAGTACAAGGGGTGTGGGGGGCATCCTTTCCCCAATCTCCCCGCACTCACCAGCGGTGGGAAGCAGAGCGATGCAGCCCCAGCCCACTCCACTTTCCTTGCCCTGGCCCAAGCCATGTTGCTGGTGAAAGGTCCTGCACTCACCTGCCCAGCGGGAAGCGGAGTACCACGGCTGGGAGCTGGCAGAATGGAGCTGGCTGGGGCTGGCTGGCGTGGGATGTGGCAGAGTGGCCTATACCACTCTGCCACATCCCACGCCTGGTCTACACTATGCATCTAAACCGATTTTAGCAGCGTTAAACCGATTTAACCCTGCACCCGTCCACACAACAAGGCCCTTTATATCAATATAAAGGGCTCTTTAAACCGGTTTCTGTACTCCTCCCCGACAAGAGGATTAGCGCTGAAATCGGTATTACCATATCGGATTAGGGTTAGTGTGGCCGCAAATCGACGGTATTGGCCTCTGGGCGGTATCCCACAGTGCACCATTGTGACTGTTCTGGACAGCAATCCGAACTCGGAGGCACTGGCCAGGTAAACAGGAAAAGCCCCGCGAACTTTTGAATTTCATTTCCTGTTTGCCCAGCGTGAAGCTCTGTCAGCACGGGTGGCGATGCAGTCCCAAATCCAAAAAGAGCTCCAGCATAGGCCATACGGGAGATACTGGATCTGATCGCTGTATGGGGAGACAAATCTGTTCTATCAGAGCTCCATTACAGAAGATGAAAAGAGAAAGCATTTGAAAAAAATCTCCAGGCTATGATAGACAGAGGCCACAGCACAGTGCTGTGTGACAAGCGTAACGGAAAGCCAAAGAATCAAATGGACGCTTAGGGAGGGAGGGAGGGTGTACTGAGGACTCCAGCTATCCCGCAGTCTCCGAAAAGCATTTGCATTCTTGGCTGAGCTCCCAATGCCTGTAGGGTCAAACACATTGTCCGGGGTGTTTCAGGGTATATGTCATCAATATACCCCCCACCCTGTGAAAGAAAAGGGAAAAAAATTGTTTCTTGACTTTTTTATATGTCAACCCTATTCTACTGAATGCTGCCTGGTAAGCACAGTCTGCAGCAATGATAGAGCATCCTCTCCCCGTCCCCGTGCAACGTACAATATGACTGCTATCCATCACGCAAGCATTCAAGCCCATGAAGTGCTCCTGGCTGGTTCTCAAGTGAGCGTTTGGCTGCGGGCGCCTGGGGTAAAAAGGCATGACTCCTGGTCATCCTGTAGATGGTAACAGAATGGCTGGTACTGCTCCTCATCATGCAAACTGGGGGCTGAGTGCCATTAGCCCCCCCCCACCTTATCATGGTCTAAGAAAAAATTCTGAACGCCTGGACTATCATGAGGGCATGGGATCTGCGCTCCTCTCCCCCGCCACTGTTTAATGTCCTGCTGACTATCATAGAGTCTGGAGGCTGCCTCCCCTCATTTTATCTCACTGAGAAGTCAGTGTCTTCTTATTCCTGCATTCTTATATTAACTCATCAAACAAATGTGAACACTGCATGGTAGCTCCAGGAAAGGTGGGGGAGAAGGGCATCAACGGTGGGTTGGTGCATGGCACCCCCGTGAATGGCATGCAGCTCATCAATTTTCTGTAGCGGGATCTGACATGGAGCGGCTTGTGTTCTCGATACCTGGTGTTCTGATGCACACTTACCCATATTCTAAGGCAGACTGAGTCTATTTAGATGAAACCATAAAGAACGGGATTGACTCAGGGAAAATCTTCCCATTTTGTTTGTGCCCGTGGCCAACCTGCAGCTAAGCCACCTAGGAGCACCCATTACAGCAGCAGATGTACGAATGACTGATACCATCATCTTATGCCAATTACAGTGGCACAAGCAGACATACAGAACACTATAACCACCCTACCTTCATATGCAAATAATACTGCTGCTGTGTAACACTGCAGTACCGCCTCTGTCAGCAGCATCCAGTACACATATGGTGACAGTGACAAAAGGCAAAATGGGCTCCATAGTTGCCATGCTATGGCGTCTGCCAGGGCAATCCAGAGAAAAAGGGCACGAAATGATTGTCTGCCATTGCTCTCATGGAGGAAGGAATGAGTGATGACATTTACCCAGAATCACCTGCAACACTGTTTTTGCACCCTCATGCTTTGGGATCTCAACCCAGAATTCCAGTGGGTGGGGGAGACTGCAGGAACTATGAGATAGCTACGGGATAGCTACCCACAGTGCAACGCTCTGGAAATCAATGCTAGTCTCGGTACATGGACGCACACTGCCAAATTAATGTGCTTAGTGTGGCCGCGTGCACTTGACTTTATACAATCTGTTTTACAAAACCGGTTTATGTAAAATCGGAATAATCCTGTAGTGTAGACATACCCCCAGCCATGGCTTTCCCCAATCTCCAGGCACTCGCCAGCAGCGGGAAGCGGAGGGATGTGGCTGGGAGGAGGTGGAGTGGAGTGAGTGGGGGCTTGGCTGCTCTACTTCCTGCCTCTGCTGGTGAGTGCCTGTCTGGGGGTGAGGCTGGATACGGGGGCTGGGGAGCAGTCAGGATACAAGAGGGTTGTGTAGGGGGTGGGGTCCTGGGGGTGATTAGGGACAGGTGCCTCTGGAGGGGGCTGTCAGGGAACAAGGGGGGGGGGCAAAGCAAGTTTGATATAACGTGGTCTCACCTATAATGCGGTGAGATTGTTTTGTCTCCCCGCGGACCGCCTTACAACGGAGTGGAGGTGTATCTTAGAAACAGTTTTAAAAAGTGAACAGTGTTTGTATTAAAAATGACCCCAGTCTCTCCCTCCAAAGTGAGCCCGCCCTCTAGGCGGGGCAGCTCTCTGCAGCTCAGGTCCTCTGGAGAATCAGAGACCCATAGAGTAGAAGGAACCAGCAGGCTCACGCAGTGTAACCCCCTGCCCAGCTGCAGGTTGGGTTGTGGCTCGGAGGTGGGTGTAGCTCTTCCTTCCCTAGTTACTCCAGCGGGCTGCACGGCTAACGCCGCCTGCTGAACGTTTCCCGCCGCTGCTGGCTGCCCGCAGGGGGGAGCGCGGCCCTGGCTCCCGTTTCGGGGGCGCTGCGGAAGCGTGTCCCCGAGAAGCCGGGGTAGGTGATGTCCTGGCTCACAGCCGCTCCTCAGCAGCCGGGCAGGGGCCAGGGCGTTAGGCACCGGCCAAGGCATGTCCTAGGGCCTGATCGTCCGCGGAGCTGAGCCGAGCCCCTGCAGCAGGGCAGCTCCCCCTGGCTGGAGCGCGGTGAGCCCTGGCAGGCCCGCCGGCCGGGGAGGGTGCCGCTGCCGCTGCCCTCGGGGGAGGAGGAGACGGAGACGCCTTGGGGTTGCGACATCGTCTCGCTCTCCGCGGCTGCTGGCGGGGCAGCTCGCTCAGTCAGCGTCGGGCTCCTGCGCGGTGCAGCGGAGGGGAAGCGCCCGGCGGAGTCGCTCTTCCAATTCCCGGAGGCACCGAGCAGCGCGCGGTGCCCCCGTGTCCGGCCTGCTCGGGGCAGCAGCAGCGCCGGGTCCCGGTCAGGCGGCCTCGCTCCTCCCCTTCCACTTGGTGTCCCCACGCGCGGCCGCCCCGCCGCCGCGGTGAGTCCTGCGCGCGCCGCGCTCACCCTGCTGCGCCGGGGACTCACAGCGCTGCAGGCAGGAGAGATGGGGTGTGTCACAGTGATGGGGGAGGGGCTGCCTGGGGGGGTCTCAGTGCTAGGGGAGGGGCTGCCTGGGACAGGAGAGCAAGGGGGTCTCAGTGCTGGGGGCAGGAGAGATGGGGGGGGTCACAGTGCTGGGGGGGTGGCTGCCTGGGGCAGGAGAGCAAGGGGGATCACAGTGTTGAGGGGGCATGTCACATGGTTGTGGGTGAGGCCTCGGTGAGATGAAAGAGGTCAATGACTGCAACTCACTTCTACAGCTCAAGCTTCAGGGTAGCTGGTTGGGTTCTGTGGCTGCCCCCTGCGGTTCCTTTCCAGAGATCTCATCCCTGTAGTAGGTTTTGAGATGCTACTGCTTTATGCAAAATAAAGAGTCAAGCATCTGAAAACAAATGCAGTTCTTCTAAAACCGTGACTGGGGCACACTTCCCTGGACACCTGGGCCAGTGGCCACTTGCAGAGTTGTGAATGAATGTCATTTGGGTTTGGCATAGGTGTCCCTCAAAGTAGGGTTGCCAACTCTCCAGGGTTCCTGTGGAGTCTCCCAGAACTAAAAATATTTAGTTAAAGATTATGTCGTGACGAAACTTATAGGAATACATCCAAACAAAATTGGCAACCCTACCTCAAAAATATCTATTAACTGCCAAGAGGTGGTGTGTTAAAGGAATAGTAAGGACTTGACTTAAAACACCTGCCTCCAGGATTGAAAGCCCTCGGTTTCGGTTGCCAGCTGCCTGATGACTGTGTGTGTTGTGAGTAGTGGGAGAATTTTCTTTACCCCAGTCCAGTGGCCCATAAGTCTGGCCCGGTGCTTTGTGAGAGCTGGGTTTCCCACTGATAGGTAGGTTGGTTCTGTGCCTCTTTACTGGCTCTTTGCATGGCTGTGCCAATGTTGAATTGTTTTATCTGGGATAGTGGTGGAAGGAAAGAGAACCACTAAGAGATCCAGAGCTGTGGGAGCAAAATATTTCGGGTAGCACATGTCTTTGAAAGAAGTGGATATAAGAGGGAAAGGAGCAGGAAACCAAGGAGGTATCGGATAATGTGGGATGAATTTGTGTGGGAGAAAGGCCAGTGAAGCAAGTATGCAAGGAGGGAATAATGGGACAAATGGGTTAGTGGAGTTGAGAGGAAAGTTAGAGAAATGTACATGGTTAATTAATGAAGTCTAGAAAAATGAACTAGATGTAACTGAATTTGCTTTGACATTTTGGGAGGTGTATTTTGAAATCCTCTCATTCAGTCCGGATGTGTCATCAGGAGTTTGGTCAGTGAGATACAGCCAAACTCAAATTACTAGGTGACATGGAGACAGTAATGTTTTTTTATAGCTACATTGTACAGGCATTAAGTATTTATGATTCTTATTCTAGTTTAATTTTTTTTTTAATCTAGGCCAGGGGTTGACAACCTTTCAGAAGCGGTGTGCCGAGTCTTCATTTATTCATTCTAATTAAGGTTCCGCGTGCCAGTAATACATTTTAACATTTTTAGAAGGTCTCTTTTTATAAGTCTATAATATACAACTAAACTACTGTTGTATGTAAAGTAAATAAGGTTTTTAAAATTAAGACACTGAATTTAAAATTAAATTAAAATGCAGAGCCCCCCTGGCCCAGTGGCCAGGACCCGGGCAGTGTGAGTGCCGCTGAAAATCAGCTTGTGTGCCGCCTTTGGCATACGTGTCATAGGTTGCCTACCGCTGGTCTAGGCTTTGTTTGTTAGTCTAATATTTCCACTTTGTAAATCTGTACTCAGGCTGTGTTTCTAAATTGCAAGGTTTGTGTTTCATGTTTCTTCAGTGAGAGACACTCCCATTCCTCAGAAATTTGGCAGAGGACAAACCACATTCAGCAGGGCTTGAAAAGTGTGCTGAGCAACTTTTAGGCAGAGAATTAAACATAACAGCTAGAGGCTAATACGGGAACCCCACTAGCAAAGCCAGGAGGAAAACCCAAACCCAGCTGCTCCTCCCCAGTGCCACCCCCTGCTGCTGGCAGAGGGAAGGTTCTGCAGGAATACAGTGCATCTACATTACAATAGCAGATCCTGGGTTAACTCTTTTTCCTGGTTACCAGTAGCAAAGCCAGAATGGTCAGGCCTTACGCATGATCCCTGTAAATGGAATATGACCATCAGCAACCTGACAAAGGAATTGCAAGAGAGCCCTATTGAGCTAGTTGTTGTGTACCCACTTAACAAACAGATGGTCCCTGGCAGGAATTAGTCTTACTCCAATCCTTAAGAGACCAAGCATGGAAAATTTCTAGGGCTGTCAATTAATCGCAGTTTACTCACTTGATTAATTCAAAACAAATTAACTTGATTACAAAATTAATTGCAGTTTAAATTGCTCTGTCAATAATTGAATATCAATTTAAATTTATTATAAATATTTGGATGTTTTTCTACGTGTTCAAATGTATTGATTTCAGTTACAACACAGAATACAAAGTGTACTGTGCTCATTTTATATTATTTATTATTACAAATATTTGCACTAAAAAGACAAAAGAAATACTGTATATACTCATTCATTAACCCGTTCGTTTATAAGCTGACCCCCCCAAGATGGTTAGGTAAAAATAGCAAAAACTGTATGAGCCTTTCATAAGTCAGCCCTATATTTCAGGGGTTGGCAAACTTTGGCTCCTGGCCCGTTAGGGTAAGCCACTAGTGGGCCTGGTCGTTTTGTTTACCTGAAGCGTTCACAGGCACAGAGCCCCTCAGCTCCCAGTGTCTGTGGTTTGCCATTCTCAGCCAATGGGAGCTGCAGGAAGTGGCGCGCCACAGGGAGCTGAGGGGCTCCATGCCTGCAGACGCTCCAGGTAAACAAAACAACAATGTATTAGATATTCAATTCAATGATTCCATAGAGTTTAAAATCATCATTTTTTGGTGTAGACCTGTTTATAAGACGACCCCTGCTCTTTGATGTGTCACTTTATTACCAAAAATATTCGGCTTATGAATGAGTATATACAGTAGTATTTTTCAGTTCACCTTATACAAGTACTGTAGTGCAATCTCTTTATCATGAAAGTGCAACTTTCAAATGTAATTTGTATCAGGAGGTAGCTGTGTTAGTCTGGACCTGTAAAAAGCGACAAAGAGTCCTGTGGCACTTTATAAACTAACAGATGTATTCCGTCCTCCCTGACTGAACTAACCTCATTATCTCTAGACTGATTCTTGCCTGCATATTTATATCTGCCTCTGGAAATGTCCACCATATGCGTCTGACGAAGTGGGTATTCACCCACGAAAGCTTATGCTCCAATACGTCTGTTAGTCTATAAGGTACATTTGTTTTTGTTACATAACTACACTCAAAAACAAAACAATGTAAAACTTTAGAGCTACAAGTCCATTCCGTCCTACTTCTTGTTCAGCCAATCACTAAGACAAAGAAGTTTGTTTACATTTACAGGAGATAATGCTCCCTGCTTCTTATTTACAATGTCACCAAAAAGTGAGAACGGACGTTTGTATGGCACTGGTGTAGCTTGCATTGCAAGGTATTTACATGCCAGATATACTAAACATTTGTATGCCCCTTCGTGCTTCGACTACCATTCCAGAGGACACGGTCTGTGCTGATGGCACTCATTTTAAAAATAAAAAATGCATTAATTAAATTTTTGACTGAACTCCTTGGAAGAGAATTGTATGTCAGCTGCTCCATGGTTTTACCCGCATTCTGTCATATATTTTGTGTTATGGCAGTCTCGGATGATGCCACAGCATATGTTGTTCAATGTAACAACACTTTAATTGCAGATTTGACAAAACATAAAGACGGTACCAATATGAGATTTCTTAAGATAGCTACAGGCTAGCACTCGACTCAAGGTTTAAGAATCTGAAGTGCCTTCCAAAATCTTAGAGGGATGAGGTGTGGAACATGCTGTCAGAAATCTTAAAAGAGCAACACTCTGTGACTTTCTGTACCTCGTGGGAACACCCTACACACCCCATGTTCATCGTTATAATATGATTGTGTGGTCTCTAATGCAAAGTTTGTCATGTTGGGTGTCTTTGGAAGGCTCATGATGTACTGAGCATTGTTGCTATGGCAATGTTATTGGTTGTAATTTCATGTATATAGTTATGAGGCTGAAAATGTGTCCTCATGGCTTAAAGCAAGCCCAGGCAAAAACTCCAGAAGCAGAGGGGCAGTTCACACCTCATCAGGGCATGTATGGGACAAACCCAGCCCAGCATCACAGGAACAAAGGACACTGCCCTAGGCAACAACAAAGGATCTGTTGGATTCTCCAGTGAGTCACCCTCTTCCTTTGATCAGTTTGGGACTGCGACGAGGTAATGTTCACCTGACTCTGAAATGGGGGCAAAGCCAAGATGGAAGAATGGGCATGATAAAAGGGAGAGATGTTTGCCATGCTCTTCCTCTCTTCCATCTCCAGCTACAAACACTACCAGCACCAAGCGACTGAAGCGCTGATCAAAGGGTAGAGCCTGGCTGAAGGGCAACCAGCCACTCTGTGGTGAGACGCATCTAAGTTTGTAAGGGAATTGAAAGAGTTAAGATCAGCTTAGAATGCGTTTTGCTTTTATTTCATTTGACCAAATCTGACTTGTGTTTTGACTTATAATCACTTAAAATCTGTCTTTGTGGTTAATAAATCTATTTATTTATTCTACCTGAAGCAGTGCGTTTGGTTTGAAGTGTGCCAGAGACTCCCCTTGGGTTACCAAGCCTGATACATATCAATTTCTTTGTTAAATTGACGAACTGATATAAGCATGTAGCGTCCAGCGGGCATAACTGGACACTGCAAGACGGAGGTGCCTAGGGTTGTGTATGGGACCTGAGATATTGGCTAGTGTCATTCGGTTGCATAATCCAAGGAACAGCTTACATGCCAGAGGCTGTGCGTGAACAGTCCAGGTGTGGGGGTTCTCACAGCAGAGCAGGGTAAGGCTGGCTCCCAGAGTCAAAGATTGTAGAGGCCTAGCAGATCACCAGTCCAGATAACACCAGAGGGGAATGTCACACACTCCAATTCGAAATCTACAGAAAACCATCAAAAAAGAAAATTAACCTTCTGTTGATGACATCTGGCTCAGATGATGAAAATGAACGTGCGTCAGCACTGCTTTGGATTGTTATCAAGCAGAAACAGTCATCAACATGCAAGCATGTCCTCTGGAATGGTGGTCGAAGCATGAAGAGGCATATAAATGCTTAGCATATGCTTAGCACATAAATACCTTGCAATGCTGGCCACAACAGTGCCATGTGAACACCTGTTCTCACTTTTAGGTGACATTGTAAATAAGAAATGGGCAACATTATCTCCCAGAAATGTGAACAAACTTGTTTGTTTTAGCGATTGACTGAACAAGAAGTAGGACAGAGTGGACTTGTAGGCTCTAAAGTTTTATATTTTGTTTTTGAGCACATTTATGTAAAAAAAATTTCTACATTTGTAAGTTGCACTTTCAGAATAAAGAGATTGTACTGCAGCACTTGTATGAGGTGAATTGAAAAATACTATTTATTTTGTTTATCCTTTTTACAGTGCAAGTATTTGTAATAAAAATAATATAAAGTGAGAGCTGTCAAGAGTACAGTATGTTTAAAAACATTAGGAAAGATCATATACTATGAATTTGCCATGTGCAATTTTTAAAAATTTACACCTCATTTCTAAATTTATCTTTAAGCATGTGCTCATCCCATGACCTCAGTGAGACTTTAAGTTAAGCACATGTTTATAAAGTAATGTCCTAATTAGGCATGCTTTCCTGAATTGAGGTCTTAGATACTGTCTTGAAGGGTGCTATGGAAAAGCCTAAGATAAATAAGTCTCTGACTCCTAGCAACTAGTTCAGCTAGTGATGTGTCATAGTTGTTGTTGTTTTCAGAGTCAGTAGGAATGGTTTGTTTTGGACAATCAGAACAGAACTAATACGGGTTGGATTTTTCATTTGGTTTAATTCTTTGAAGAGAAACTATTAGTTTTAAATTAGTTTTTCCTTTACTTTAAAAACAAGTACCAAGGGAAGATCTTCAGACTGATTTTGCTTCCCCATCTTGTATACTCTCTGCCTGTGATTAGGCAGTTTAATCAGAAACCAAACTTAATGGATTAAATATTTTTCATGCTGTTATTGCAGGCCTTCACCCCTTTCCCTGTTGCATGTAAGTTAAGAGGCTTCAATAAGATCCTTTGGCAATAAGTATTTACACTATCAATGAACCACAATATTCTTCACTACCAGATTAGGTGAGCTTCTTGCATCACCAGGCGAGGGAATGGCAGGCGTGAGCAGTGGTTGTGATGGGATTTGAGCAAAAAGAGGATGTGAACAGTAGAAAGCAGAGCCAGTTTTTTTTGGCTGCACAAAGATGACCATTTTAAAGAGCTATTGTAATCAGCAGACTGACTACATCAAAATGGCATCATCTTACTCATCCTTGTGTGACTCCAGCTCAGTGATTGTACAGCACCTTGGTGGAAGTGCTAAGTATATTGTATCTACTTACTATGGCAAGTCTTCACCTATGTCCCCCTTTCACTTCTCTCTCGCCCCAGTCCCCTCCCATCTTCCATTATCCCCAGCAATTCATGCTTCTTTCCCTCTGTTTCCAGCATTGCTATTGTTTCCCCTGTCCTACAGATCCTTTCCACCTTCCTATTGTTCTAATTCCCTTCTCTCCTTTGCTTTTAAACTCCTTGGATGAGCAGTCTTCTCCGTTGATTGCTCCTCCTCCAGTTCTTTGAGCTCATGCATTCTGGCCTTCGCCCTGTTCAATCCACTGAAACTGCTGTCCTCAAACTAACAGCCTGTGCAGTTGGTTACTCCATCTTCCCCTCTTCCACAGTCTTCAAAGCTGTTCCATGGTTATGAGACTAAGCATGCGTAAGGCTCCTTCAGCCTTTCTTCGTAAGCTTTCCTGCTCTCATTCCTTTCACTGACAGAGTTCTCCAAGGCTCAGTCTTTGGCTTTCTCACTTTGGGTAATCTTTGAGACCACTTGATTCAACTCATATCTACACCCAAGGCTCTCAAATCTCTCTCTCCATCTCCATCTTTTTGGTAACCTGTGCAGTCCCACATCTCTCTCTGTCTCTGGTTATTTTCTTTCAGATGTTTCTATCCCACCTCAAGCTCTGTATGTCTGAAATCAAACATACACTATTTTTTACACATAACCTTGCCCCTCTGTCAGTTCGTTACCCAGGTTTGTGGCTTTGAGGTACTGTAAGCGAGTGGAAAGTTTACATCCAATAACAGTTTTAAAATCCACCCTTTCTCCTCCATCCTTGAAAATTCTACCTCCTTTCTGGGTGTTTAGGCCACTCAGATCTATGTATATATGTATCTCTGTTTTAGCTAGCCCATGCTGATATGTTCTGTCTACTTCTCAGAGAAACGCACATTAGCTGTACTTGCAGGCTGGTGTGGTAGGGTTGCTATAGGAGGAGTTCCACTTGCATATCAACTGAGTGATGTCTTATGATGGATGGATCCTAAAATAGCCACTACTAGTCATAAAACAATCCTGAGGTTCAAAGGTCACGTGAGGATTGTTTGTATTCATTAACCCCATCACAAATGCTACATCAGTTAAATAAAACATTTCTTGACTCCAAAATTTTTTAAAAGCTATTTAATATACTAAAATACCTGCCATTGCCTTGTACCCCCAAACTTTTCCAGCAGAATTCTACACGCTGGATAATTGCATTGAGTCTGGAGCCAGCAACTGGAGTGGCTGAGATGGATGCACCTCTGAGCTTAGCAAGTGGATTCTTTCAGCACCTATTTCTAATTTGCAAAAAGATTCACACATCACCTTTAAAAGTAGTGTGTGCATGTAAAATTGATTAATAATAAAACGAATATTGCAAGCTTGTAATGACAAACACACAATACTTCATAACAATACAAGACAAAGTAAGACACATCTCAGAAGACGTAATGGTAGATCAACTGTGTCAGGGCTGGTCTACACTACGGGGTAAAATCGATTTTAGATACGCAATTTCAGCTACGTGAATAACATAGCTGAAGTCGAATATCTAAAATCGATTTACTCACCCGTCCTCACCGCGCGGGATCGATGTCCGCGGCTCGCCATGTCGATTCCGGAACTCCGTTGGGGTTGGTGGAGTTCCGGAATCGATATAAGCGCGCTCAGGGATCGATATATCCCGTCGTGATTAGACGTGATATATCGATCCCCGAGCAATCGATTTTAACGCGCCGATACGGCGTGTAGTCTAGTCGTGGCCTCAGATACTGTTCCTGCTACAGAAATGGCCTATGGACATGCAGACAAGTGTATCGGTATGATGATGTCACCATACTAGTCCTGGGGTTTAAGCGATGAGTGAATAAAGAAGATTAGGTTAGCAAGAATTGTACTACCTAGTTTCTAGTTGCAGGCTCTTCTGAACAGTGACTGTATGTGTATAACAACTGCCACAATGGGTTTCCAATCCTGATTGGGGCCTTTGGGGCATTATCACATCTTGAGGGTTCTGTTTTAGTAACATTATATGGTCTGTTTTAGTAAGATTATGTAGCTGCTTTAGTTTATGAATAGGACTGGAAGGTTCATTACACACTAATACAATGCTCTGCAAGACCCATTAGCTTTTCCAAGAAGCAATCAGTTAAGGTGTTTTTCTAAACCTTGTCCTGATGTGACATTTGACTAATTTAATGTGGTAGCTGAAGACACTCGTTTTTACTGTTTAATTAGACTGATACCTGCTTTCCAGAAAACCCAGCACCTACATTCTTTCAGGGTTAGTCTCACCACTGGACACATCAGGACTAATTAGTGTTGCCAGTTCTCACAATTTTTTCATCAGTCAGGGAAACTCAGCCTCCCCCACCTCCTGTGAATAATTGGATAGCTCTTCTCAGTCCCCTTCCTCTCCTCTTCCTCCTTGCAGCACCCAGATTGGAAAAGGGGAGAAGGGGAACCGGCTGCAGGCACCCCAGGCCTGAGAGAGGGGTTGAAGAACCCCAGCAGTTGCAGGAGGAGCAGAGGTGGGGTTGGGGGGCCAGAACTGATGTAGGAGCTCAGGGCCGCTGTGGGCACAGGATTAATTTGGGGATTGAGGGCAGAATTTGTTGCTGAGCAGGGGAATGAGGAGATGTGGAGGTGAGAGAGCCGCAGTGGGGTCCAAAATCACATTACTCAAATAACTTGGGAGAGTGGGCAGCACTAGTTGTAGCGCACGTGCTGGGGTGGGTAGGCGATGTTCAAAGCACCCAGCATACCCTCTTTTTAAAATGCCTCATGATTCTGGGGACAATCTCATGATGTTTTGGGGTCTGTTTTTTTTTTTAACCTTTAGGGTTGTCAGTACTGCTCCTGATTCCTTCAGCAACAAGTTACATCCAATTGTCAGATTCACAGAATGTTTATATTGCTAACTAGACCTGGAAGGA
The DNA here is from genome assembly GCF_003597395.2 of Chelonoidis abingdonii. NCBI lineage: Eukaryota > Metazoa > Chordata > Testudines > Testudinidae > Chelonoidis > Chelonoidis abingdonii. The sequence goes on from NC_133770.1 coordinate 81,882,301, forward strand.
GTCATAATTCATATTCCATAATTAATATCATTCAGCATCAGACTCACCTAAATCTTTGTGAGAAGAATTTGCACATAATCATCCAAGTAATGAAGCTATCGATTTGAAATTTGTGCAGGCACTGGCTAATCCATTGCCCCATTTGTCGTTAGCTGGAGACACAATATGATCACTAACACAGATGAGAAAATTGTGTGCTAAGAAAAGGCCTGTTAAAGAATGCAAATCTTGGTCTCATTGCTATAGCCAATGTGGCTTCTGGGACAATCAGAACTGTACATCATAGCGTGCATTAAATCAGCCAGCCTCCTTGTATTAATGTTATATGTCCTTGTTGTCTTACAGTGATGAGGGTCAGAGGCCCTTTTCATCTGGATAAGCTAGTGACATTTCCTCAATCAATATGTATGGCTGTGAAGCTTAAACATAGCTCTGGGGAACAGGAATGAACTGCTCTTCTTTAAACAAGGGTTGTCACTATGTAATTGCATTTTTTGGATATCAAATACCAGCTATTGTATCCGTCACAGAACTGATAAAACTGGATTGTAATTAATTACTGTTACTTGTACTTAAATAGCAATATAATAAAATATATGTAATTACTATTTTGGTGCAAGCACTGAACCTACATTTAATTTACTAGCTGAGAACCAGACTTCTTACAAGATCACAATCAGATCCATTCTAAATACCTTTGGAGAATTTGCAAATTGAACTTGAATTGCATTCTTAAAGCATGCCCTACAATTCCAAGGTGGAAAATGTTGGGTGAAACCTTGATGCGGCACTTCCAGTGAGATTTTTGTGAACACTTTTAGATTTCTAATTGTAGTAATAGTAGAAAAAATCTCCCTCGCTTCTCTGCAAGAAATCCAGTGTAGCTGCTTCAAAGTGTATATAATTCCCCAAGAGAATTACAATGCAGAAAAGCTTTCCACACCTTTCTCACCCTCTTTCCCTTTCCAGATATAAATAAGGCCTTATCCACACTGGAGATTTCATCCATAGTGACCAGACACCAGTGCAGACTCTCAGCCCTTTACGTATCCACACTAGAAGCTGCAAGATGCACCAATACAGCTTACCGTTGCTTGAAACTGGGATAAGCTGTGATTCACACTAGTGCAGTTTGTAGTGATTTTGCCTATCTACACTAAGAGCCAGATTCACAACTGGTGTAAATTTGCATAGGTCCACTGTCCCCCAATGTGCACCTCACCAATTTACGCCACCTGAGAATGGGACGGTACTGCTTTTGCACAAGTACAGCTGCAGTAGTGATTGGTCATCAATGGCTAAAACGGGGGCTAATCGCTAGCCTAGACAAGTTCTAAATGTTGCACATTCCTTTAACTGAATGTAATGACAACCAAACAGTCTGGCTAATGTTTTCCGCCACAAGGAACTGATCTGTGTCTATTAGATAAATCCATCTTCATTACACCATTCATGTTACTCATGCAGCTGGGCTGGCTGGTTCCTGACTCACTTGGCTTCCTGGAAACCATGTTGCCGTTTCTCTGTGTCAGAAGAATCTAATTGTGTAAGAATATGAACCTTGATGACTAAGCCATTTTTCAAACACCACTTCATTCTAAAACTTTTGCAAGCTTTCTTTAAAGAGACACTGTCATCATAAAATATGGTCAGTAAGAACATCTGTAACTCTTTTAAGGTATTATACCTGCCCCTGAATCCCTAGATCATTTTTGTTGTAATACTGTATTATTATTATTTTATTTTATTTGTATTGCTGTAGTGCCTCAGAGCCCCAGGCACGAACCAAAGACCCCCTTGTGCTAGACTGTACAACACAGATCAAAAAGACAATCCTTGCTCTAAAGCAGAGGTCTCAAACTCAAATGACCACGAGGACCACGTGAGGACTAGTACATTGGCCTGAGGGCCGCATTTCTGACATCTCCCCCGGCTGCCCTTGGCCCCGCCCCCACTCCACCCCTTGCCTGCCCCCATTCCAACCCCTTCCCCGAAATACAGAAAGGAGAAAAGCTGTTGTTTTGGTTTTTTTAAAGGAAAAGGAAAGGACTCAGGAGAGGAGAGATGCTGCATAATTTCTGCATATGCCCACTTCCATACAGAATATGGTCTATGTTAGGAGATGGACATATACATGTATGGGTTTTCTCTCATCTGCCAGTTGGTGTCATGTGGAACTGGACTGGTAGATGGGGAAGGGATAGAGAGGTATGAGGAAAAGGTGGGAGGGGATGAGAAAGGGATGAGAATTAAAATCAGATCAGCTTCCTCCAGAACTGGTTTGATTTTGGCAGCTTTCTTGGTATGGATGTATTATTAGGATGGCCGACCAATGAATTACAAAGCATGTGTACCTAGAAATGCTGCTTCACAGCCAGCGATCACGTGGTAGCCAAATGCTTCATTGAAGTGATAAGATCGGCAGTAACAGACATAAACTGGAATATGCAGCCAGACCATCTTAAAAACCTAGCTAGAGAGAGGTCTGGGTGGTGCTCGATCTATACAAAGAGGCTATGTCAAGGGCGCCAGAAGAGGGGGGGCTATGCCCTCCGATTTTTTACCAGCCATAAGAGTGAACAATGGCAGAGAAGGAGCGGAGATGAGTGAGCAGGGAGTGAGATCTTGGGGGGAAGAGGCGGCACGGGAACAGGGCCTGGGGGGAAGAGGTGGCGTGGGAGCAGGGCCCTGGGTTTGAGCTCTGGTGGGCCCCCTCCCTTTTAGGAAATTTCCGCTGCTCCTGGGCTATATCCCTTTGGGATTTGCTGTGATGATGTGCTCAATTAGAGGTCCTCAGTTTTTATTGATCCTTATAGGTGGGATCTTGTCTGTATTCTGTGATTCCACAGCTACTTCATTCACCCCTTATCACAGCATTGTAATCCAGGATCTAAGCTACCGCTTATGAGTTTTGGGGAAAAAACAAACAAAACGTGTTGTTAGCCTGTATGGTTGCAGAGGTAACTTTGAAAAGTGGACCAAGTCTAAACCAGTGCAGTGATATTTCCCTGAGTCTGAGCACAGTGTGAAACAATAGTTCTAAGAGGCATGACCTGCCTCTGGCATCTCAATTGGGTGTTAATTCTGAAACCTGCAGGAGATCATTTAATTGTCAACATTATTATTTCATTGCTGATTGCTTTTGCAGAAACATGCAACAATGTGATCTTACCACCCCAAGCTGCCTCCTAAATCTACCCAGATGCCAACTCCCCCGATTTTTAATGTATCTGAAGCTGTTACAGGTTCACAAGGCCTTGTCTGTAGGCAAAATTTTAAACAGATTCTTAACTTTTTGTAGTAAACGAGAACTGACCTGCTCTGTAAGAATTACTACTTTATGATGCAATGTCACTTTGTTTCCTTTCTTTCCTGCCCAGAGACTTTTGGACAGATGCCCTATCTTATCCACTGAAGCATAAAAAGATATCAGATATTCTATCATGCACCAAAGGACAGCAAATAAAGCAGACAGAAATGCAGCACAAGGCAGAATACACTACACTCTTTATTATAGAGTGCCGTGTATGCCTCTGTTAGCCTTGACCATTAGGTAACCCTTTGCCAAGAGCAATGTGAGTTCAGGTGCTAGGGTAGGAAACCAGTGTTCTTGGAAGATGAGATTAGCAACTGTATTCTTGAAAGACTGGAAATGTTTTTTGTTTGATTGGTATTTGAGGAGTAAGTCTCTACAGTTGAATGTTCTTTTAATAGATATACTGTATTGTTATCTGCACAGGTCCAATAGTGTGAAGAACAATCTTTGTTTCACTTGAATTAAACTCCATGCCGATTCCGTGCTGCAAATCTCCAGTCGCTCAAAGATGATGTTAGAAGGAGCAGCCTCTTGCTATCTTAACAATGGAAGGTCAGTCTTGTGCTAACACAGAGATTATCCAGCAAGAACCCTTCGGATCAAGTCCTCCACCCTTCCTTAACTTGCTGAAAATACATCGAGAACTTTTAGTCAGCAAAATCCGAAACACTCAGTGTTTGATTGACAACTTGATTAAGAATGAATACTTCTCTACTGAAGATGCAGAGATTGCTGCACAGTTTCCTACTCAAGCCGACAAGGTACAGTAACTCCTCGCTTAACATTGTAGTTGTGTTCCTGAAAAATGCGAATTTGAGCAAAACGATGTTAAGCAAATCCAATTTCCCCATAAGAATTAATGTAAATGAGGGGGTTAGGTTCCAGGGAAACTTTTTTCACCAGACAAAAGACTATATTTTTTATAGTATATATACACATACACACACACACACACAGTATAAGTTTTAAACAAACAATTTAATACTGGTACACAGTGATGACGATTGTGAAGCTTGGTTGAGGTGGAGGAGTCAGAGGGTGGGATAAGCTTTGCACATTGGCAGTATCATAACCAATGAAGTTAATCTGAGGTGTGATTATTGCTAGTTGAAAACTTTCCCTTACTGCTAAATGATGAACTAGCAGTTGGCTGAGCCCTCAAGGGTTAATTCTCTCACTTTACAAGGCAGCAGTAATGAGGGAGGTATGCGCATTTAAGTACACTGCCTTATTAATTAGATCAGCTTGCCGAGACTGCAGATACTGCAAGCTCCCTGTGTCCTGAGCCCTGGTGTGTCCCCCCTGCTCTATGGAAGATGGGGTAAGCGGAGTGCAGGAGCAGGGGGGAGGGGGACACTCTGACATTAGCCTTCCTCTTCTTTCCTTCCCCCTCCCGCACAGCAAGCAGGAGTCTTGGGGAGCAGCTCCAAGGCAGAGGGCAAGAGCAGCACATGGCAGTGGGGGTGGGACAGTTGCAATGCTAGCCTGCTGGGCAGCTGCAGCACAGGGAACTTAGGGGAGTGGGGAGCTGATAGGGGGGCTGCCAGTCCACCCTGGTTACAAGCCCCCACCAGCTAGCTGCAACAGGCTGCCCTTCTTGCAAGCAGTGGACAAAGTAGGCGGCTGCCAAGTGACATTAGAAGGGAGCATTACACAACTTTAAACGAGCATATTCCCTAATTGATCAGCAATATAACAATGAAATGCCGTTAACTGGGATGACTAAGTGAGGAATTACTGTATATTCTTATTTCACTAGCCAGCTTTAACTTTTGATTAGCCATGTAAAACCCTACAAGTTGAAGTGTATCTGGTAACTTTAGCTCAACTATCTTTTAGGCTTCTATTGTGTTTGATAATCTGTCCAGTTCCTACTGGTTTGAGTTCCCATCTCAGGTATCACTGCCACTAGCTGGCACTCTAGAGGGTAGGCTCAGCACAGAGGCTATTGAATGGGTAGGGTGACTGAACAATTCTCTCACACCTAGAGGTAACCCTACCAATGAGGAGGGTCATTGCTGAGGCAATCTAAGGAAGTTTACACAGTCGCTACCTTTGCTCTGTGGATAACCAGAGAACACCAGTCAGCAAGGCTGCCAGTCCAGCACCTTTGACAAGCACTGGATTGACATGGAAAATAAATGAATGTATCAAGACCATTATACAGGGTTGAAAATCACTGCTGTATTTGGGCAGTGAACAGCCGGAGTGTGGGGTTGGAGTAGACAGACTACCTTATTACCAACAAACTGAGGATTTGATTGTCAAACTACAGAAGCAAACCCTATGGGATGGGACTTTCAGTAGGCACTCAGTGTTGGTCCAGCTCTGATTTTGTTCATTTTACCATCAGAACCCAGTATTCATTTAGGGTTTGAACAAACTCCCGTTGAAGTCAGTGGTAGCCTTTCTACTAATTTTAGTGGGAGGTGGATTCTCTCCCCGCTTCTGGCCATGGTGCTCTGCCCGCAGCCTTCGAAGCAGCTGCAGCTCCAGGGCTGGCAGACTGCAGCCGTGCCGCTCGGCCCCACCCCACAGAGCAGTCTGTGGCAACGCTGCCAGAGCACACTGCAGCTGTGCCGCCCAGCCGAGCCCTCTGGAACATGCTGCGGCCGCGCCACCCAGTCTGGCCTACTGGAGCAAGCTGCAGCCGTGCTGCCCAGCCTGCCGGAGCAGCTCCAGTCAGGTCAGAGACATCCTCCCCTGGCTCTCTCCAGATAAGATGGGAAGGAATGGGAAGTGGAGAGTGTGGGGGTCCTGGGCTGGGGTGGGGCCATGTGGGGGGTGTCATAAGCTTTCCCAAATCTGGACCTTAGCGTCCAGAAATCTAGGTGCCTGCATGAACCCCTCTAAGCTTAATTACCAGCTCAGATTTGATCTCACTGCCACCAGCCAAAAATTCCAGGGTTTTGGCTCCCTCTGGTCTCCCCAAACCCTTCCCTGGGGAACCCCAAGACTCAGAAGCTCTGAGTCTTACTACAAAGGGAAATAACCCACTTCCCTTCCCCCTCTCTCTCCGACCCAGACTTTCCTCTCTGGGCTAACCTGAGAGTTACTGATGCAATCTCTTTACATCACAATACCAAGAAGCATGTCTCCTCTATTCCACAAAGAGACAGACCCCAAATACAAGGAAAAATGATTCTCTCTCTCTTCCCCCTCCCACCAATTCCCTGGTGCTGCAGAGCTTCTTTACCCTCCGTAGATCTAACACAAAGAGAATTCCCCTCCCCTTCGTTCTTCCTTAGCCTACCCAGAGAGAAAAACTCAAACAAGTCTTAAAAAGAAAGCTTTATATAAAAAAGAAAGAAAAAAACACATGAACATATGATCTCTGCATTAAGTTGACAATACACAGGGCTTTTACTTAAAAGAAAAATATGAATAAACAGCCTTATTCAAAAAGAGATACAATTTAAACATTCCAGCAACTACACACATGTAAATACAATAAAAACAATAACAGCCTATTGTTTTTTCTACCTTTGTACTCTCAACTTTGAAACTGAAGATCAGAAGCTTGAAGATAGAAAGAAAGAAAAATCCTCTCTCATAGCTGAGAGCCAGACAAAGTCACAGACCCCCCAGAATTCCCTCCCCTGAGCTTTGAAAAATCCGGTTTGCTGATTGGTCCTCTGGTCAGGTGTTTGGTTCCCTTTGTTAACCCTTTACAGGTGAAAAAGAAACATTAACCCTTAGCTATCTATTTATGACATGCCCCCCAAATCACAGACAGTGGAAAACTTCACTGGCGGTGATTTCTTTCTAGAACTTAAGACTAAACAGATTAATAAAACACATGCACCTTTACATATACTACTAAGTATGTAAACTACAAAACTTCTACGTCTTAAGGACAAGTTTTAACCAGGGTAATCCGGGAAACTCTCACGGGAGAGTGCATCAGCTACTTTGTTAGAAGCTCCTGAAATGTGTTGAATTTCAAAATCAAATCTGAGCTGGTAATTAAGCTTAGAGGGGTTCATGCAGGCACGCAGATTTCTGGATGCTAAGGTCCAGATTTGGGAAAGCTTATGACAGGGGGTGGTCACAGGAGTTACCACCCCAGCTTCTCCCCTGCAAAAAAATTTCCCCACCAGTTGCTGTCCCAGCCCGTCAGGGTAAGCAGCTGGCGTGCCGGGACACTTTGTTTACTTAGGTTTACCTCTGTGTCTGAGGATGCTCGAGATAAACAGACCATCTTGGCCCACCAGTGGCTTATCCTGATGGCCTGGGAGCCAAAGTTTGCTGACCTCTGAATTATAGGGTCAGCTTATGAACGAGTTATAAAAACTTTTCCATTTTTACTTATCCATCTTGAGGGAGTTGCTTTATAAACAAACCAGCTTATGATCGAGTATATACGGTAAATCTCTGTAAATCTGTTTGTTTGCAGTTACAAGAAAAGCTCTAAGAACATCAATTTACAAAAAAATCTGTGATGTGAGCACATTTTTAATTGCATACCTATACTGTTTAGAGCATTGTTACCATGCAAAATACTTAAGAGGGAAACAGAGTTTATTTCACTGTGACATAGGAGGGTTCATAAGTTGGTCCTAGTTTAAAGGGGGGAAAGTGTTCATTTTAAAATTGTAGTCACTTTTTCTACACATACTCTTCTCTTTAAAGAGCTAAGAACATTCTGTATCTTCCTTCATGAAATTGGGAAAAACCTTGATATCCTGACACATTTTGATTTTAGATTTCTGTCTCCAGGAGCCAATATTAGCAAAAATTGCTTGGGTTTCCAATTCTTCCACAAGAGAAAATGTTCCAGGCTTTTTTTCCTATTACAGTGATTTAATACAATACCTGACTCTGACTTCTCTTATGAACCAGTTACGGAGCCTTAGAGGCTTCAGATTTGTGTCACAGCTAGAGGAGAGTGAACGACAAAAGAGACAGAGTCCTGGGCTTCATCAATGTGCAGATTTCCCTAGGATAACTCCTCTTGTTGGTTAATGGACATTGTACCTGTGGTGCTTACTTTGTGTAGCTAGCCAAAGCTGGGAGTTGAACAGTGGTGCATTGTATGATCATCTTGGGTTCTTTTTTTGTTCAGTAGTATAATATAGTAATAAAACAGTCAGTCATATACAGAGGGGAGTTTTCAGCTGAGGCAACGTGTACTTCACAGGACCAGTGGGAAGTTCAGTTTTTGGGCCAGATTGCCTGATCTCCCACAGAGAATCCTGCAGAAGGGACCAGAAGTGACTGGAAATGCAGGGATGGAAAAACCCACTTGAGGCAGCTTGGAGGGAAGGATTCAGTGAGGATCCTCTCAGGGCCAGCTCCAAGTTTTTTGCCACCCCAAGCAAAAAAATTTTCCCGTGCCCCCTGGCCCTGCCCCACCTCCGCCTCTTCCCCACTCCATTCCAACTCCTTCTTCAAATCCCCGGCCCTGCCTCCTCCCCCAGGCACGCTGCATTTCCCCTCGCTCCTAGGCTTGACTGGGAGGGAGGGCGGAGAAGCGGAGTGGCGGCGCGCTCAGGGGAGGGGCTGGAGGTGAGCTAGGGGGGAGAGCAGTTCCTCTGCCCCCCCCAGGATTACTTCCTGCGGCCATCCTCGCGCCCCCCACCGCTGCAGCTCACCTCCGCTCCGCCTGCTTCCCTGAGCACGTCGCTGCCGCGCCGCTTCTCCCCCCTCCCTCCCAGGCTTGCCGCAAAACAGCTGATTCGCACGGGAAGCCTGGGAGGGAGGGAGAGAAGCGGAGCGGTGGTGCGCTCAGGGGAGCAGGTGGCAGTGGAGTGGATGCGAGCTGTGGGGGAAGGGTTCCTCTGCCCCTCCTGGGTTACTTACTGCGGCCCTCCCCATACCCCCTATAGCTCACCTCCATCAAGACCGGCTCCTGGCTTTTTGCGTCCCAAGCAAAAAAAAAAAGGAGCCGGAGTGTCGCCCCTTGGAAAGTGCCGCCCCAAGCACATGCTTGGAGTGCTGGTTCCAGAGCCGGCCCTGGATCCTCTCCTGGAGTCCCCCCCAACTCCACCCACTCCATATTGTTTGTCAGGGGAGCAGGGTTTGACCCCGGAGAATGAGCTGCAGGCCTATGCCTAGACCCTGTGGTTTTTATAGGCTTCTACAAGAGGCCCGGCCTGTTTGTATGGAGGCCCCATTACCTCTCTGTGCCCCCAGCAATTCCTGACAGGGCAGTTCCATTGACCTGAACTATCAGGAACTCCTTCCCCCATGGCTTCCTCTTACGCCGCACCTCCCCAGGATTTCCCTTGAAGGAGAATCCCCACTATCGAGGGGTCTCTGTGGAAGAGGCTAATGCAGCCCCTGAGATTGTTTCCTGATGCGACCACCCACATTTTTACCAGGGCTCCATTCTTTGTTCCTTTTTTTTAAAATTGAAACGATTTGTAGCTGTAAGCTTTGTTCACATGAAATATCTCCTATTTGTAGTTTTCTTATTGAATATCTGAGGTGGAAGGAAAAAACAGATTGTCTGAGGAATGTTTGCTGGCTACAGGTAGGTTTTATCGATGTTCTGTCATAAGAGAGTTGCCCCACTTTTGCAGATCCTGAACTAGAAAGTGCAGATTTCAGACTAGAGGATTTGGGTGAAGGTCTTTAATATCTAAAAATCCCCTTTTTGTTGTGCTCTGATGTATTCTATTCTGCATTGTGGGTTCTCTAGCTCATGAGAGGCCAGAGAAAAGTTGCCTCAGAGATTAAAGAATTTGGAAGTCCTTTGCCTACTGTAGAAATTGAGCTTGTGACTAGCAGGAATGGAATCTAGTCCATAGAGAAGTATCCTTAGAGCAAAGGCTGTACTCTCTAGAAACACTTGCACTAAGGTTGTCACATGCTGGTTGCCCTCTAGATCCACCCACCAAACCTAACCCCTTCCATCTATTAGCTGGAGTCAAACTTTTTTGCTAGTGGGTGTGGACATTAACTCTCCTATGGCTGCTGAATGAGAGGGGCATACAGCATTGTATGCACATGCACGCTGTCTCTCACCCCCCATGCAATCCCCCATAGCATGGGTGGGGAGAGGTGGTCTTGCAGAGTTAAACTGCTATGCTTAAAGAAGGAAGAGCTTGTTTGGTTCTGCATTCAAGTCCAGGCAGACATTCTGCTGTCCACACTGCTATTCAGGCTAGATTCTGATATAAAATTAAATAATGCAACTTAGCCTCAGAAATCAGAGGACCAGGCCAGGAGGTCAAATATCAGTCCTCTGGTTTCATTTAATATGGGCAAGATTTGAAATCTCCTGCATGACTGTGGTGACCACCCAGACCAGGAATTTCCTTTGCATTCTACACTATGGAGCAGCCTGTGTCCCTTATCTTTATAGCTGGTATATGTTCACAGCTGTAATAATGAGCCCAAACTAAAACCTCTGATCCAAATCAGAGTTGCAGGTCCAGCCTCTTTGTAATGCCGGAATCCAAAGACACTGAACTTTGGGATAGTTCAGGTTCAAATCCAGATTCTGACATCCCAGCTTGGGAGCGTAGACTCTAGGCTTTGATTGTGGTCCCATTTCCAATCCTGAAGCAACTCAAAGCATTTCATAAATGTAACCGATGCACAATCCTACGTATCGCTAACATTCTACGTGATATTTCTTCAGGTTCGTAAAATTCTGGATCTGGTTCAAAGCAAAGGAGAAGAAGTTTCAGAATATTTCATCTACATCCTGCAAGAGGTCTCTGATGCGTATTACGAACTACAGCCTTGGTTGGATGAAATAGAATTCCACCCTTCACAGAATATTCAAAATAAACCTGTTGTAAATACAGATCCAGGTAGGAAGAGGTGTAAGAGCCAATGTGCAGGTCAATTCTTTGTAGAAAACATGTCTCCAGAGAAATGTATGTTAATATTAACTGGATTAATTTCATCTACTGATTAGCCTCGCTATTAGTTCTGATTTTCCCAGCCTTGGGAATCAAGCTTTAAAAATATGTAACCAGGGATAGACCCTACATTGTGTTTCTTGTTTTCAGTCTGAGTAATATGGGGTGAGATTTTTATCCCCTCTACTACTGTCTGTGGCAACATACAGGTGTGACAGGTTGGATCACAGAAACCCCCTTGGGAGCTGCCAACTGATGTGCCAAGACTACTTCTGCCCCTGCTTTCCCGGCCAGCTCGGGACTCCAGCAGCCTGTCCTGTTGAGCCAGACATGCCAGTCTGCTTCAGCGCTGACCCAGGGTCTGAACCACGTGCCCCAAAACTGAAGACTTAAATGAAAGAATCTTACAGAAGTGTTCCTGTCTTTAACACTCAGATGCCCAACTCCCAATGGGGTCTAAACCCCAAATAAATCTGTTTTACCCTGTATAAAGCTTATACCGGATAAACTCATAAATTGTTCACCCTCTATAACACTGATAGATAGAGATGCACGGCTGTTCCCCCCCCCCGGTATTAATACATACTCTGAGTTAATTAATAATTAAAAAGTTATTAAATACAGAAAGTAGAAGTTAAGTAGTTCCAAGTATTAGCAGACAGAACAAATTGAATTACCAAGCAAAATAAAATAGAACACGCAAGTCTGTGTCTAAGAAAACTGACTACAGATAAAAACCTCGCCCAGTAAGCTTCCTTTTACAGACTAGTCTCCTTCTAGTCTGGGTTCAGCAATCACTCACACTCCCTGTAGTTACTGTCCTTTGCTCCAGTTTCTTTCAGGTATCCTGGGGGAGGAGGGGCTCTCTCTCTTGAGCCACCTGAAGCCAAAATGGAGGGGTCTCCCAGAGGTTTAAATAGACTTTCTCTTGTGGGTGGAGACCCCCTCCTCTCCCCTATGGAAAGTCTAGCTCCAAGATTGAGTTTTGGAGTCACATGGGCAAGTCACGTGTCCATGCATGACTCCATTTTTACAGGCAGCAGACATTGTTTACATGCTACCTTGAATGTCCTTGTGTGGACTTCTTATGTGGATTGGAGCCTCCCAAGATCCATTGTCCCTTAAGTGCTTCTTGATCGGGCACTTAATTTGCACATTCCTTTCTCAAGAAGCTGACCAAATGCTTTACTAAGGCTACTTAGAAATCAAGCAAGTATACAGCCAGTATTCCTAACTTCAAGTACAAAAATGATACATGCATACAAATAGGATTAATAGATTCAGTAGATCATAACCTTTACAGAGATATGTTACATGGCATGTATAGCATAAAACATATTCTAGTTATGTCATATGTACTTTCATAAGCATATTTCCATAAAGCCTTATGGGAGGCACCGTCACAATAGAGTCTGTAAAAACCAGAGCGCCATCTATGGAAAATACCATGGTGAATGCATTGTGTAGGGCAGCTGTAGGCTTCCAGGCTGCTGGAACTTAGAACAGCCCCTTCTATTACCTAAGTAAGTTATGCTGGTGGCCATTTTAGACCCCAAAGCATGGCAGATCATGAGGGCATACAGGTAGATTAAAGTCACCTTAGTCCTCCCCGCGTAGAGCTGCAAGCAGTACAGTCATGTGTATCACTCCCATTTAAATATTTGAAATTAATTCACTCTAAAAATATTCGGTTTTACTGATTGGCTGCAGGTGACTTTAAAAAAAAAAGATACTTAAAACAAAATAATGAAAGAGCTACCTTACTGAAGCCAGGAAGGGAAAAAGGGAAAAATTTCAAAAAGGTTACCAGGGAGTCAGATGAAATTGCTACACTGTGGTATGTCTGTGACAGGTTACCTGCGGTGCTTTCTGGAACTGGGATACCACTGAGCCCTCTGTCTCACCAACCTGGATTCCCTCTCACACTGATGCTGTGACAAGCTGCAAACCTCTCCAGGTCCTACACTTATATAGCTATCCACAGGCAGGGACAACCCCAGTTCAGTTACATGAATGCTTTCGCCAGCCACCCATGAACCAACAATAGAGAGGCTCCAGCCAATTCCCCCCCAGCTCCCCAGTCTAGCATCCCAGAGCTGTACTGTCTTGCCCTTGTTAGAAGCCTGGCCCGTGTGAGTTTATTATCCACTTGCCCCTCTCTCAGTGTGAAGAGGACATGCACCAGTTCTTGTTACTGAGCAGATTTCCCAAGCACGTCATCCAAAACGCACTGTTTTAGGCAGAACATAAAACAGATTTATTGAGTACAGAAAGATAGATTTTAAGTGATTATGAATAGTGAGTGTACAGATCAAAGTTGGTCACCTAAGAAATAAAAGTAGAATCACAATCTCAGTTCTATAAAATAGATAGGATTTGAATCAAGCAGTGTGTCACCCTGATGAGATAGTTCCTTCATACACAGGCTGGGATTCCTCTTTTCAGCCTGGGACCACCTTCCCTATTCAAAATATTTGTTCTCCAGACTTGTTTCCAGGTGTTGAGTTGTGGGAGGAGAGAGGCCAAGTGAGGATGTCAGTTTCCCATTTTGTAGCTTCTTCCAGCTTGTTGGAAAGATCTTTTGGTATGATGTGAGTCAAGCAGTCTCCATTGTCTATGTGCTTTCTCTGGGATGTCTCAATTGTGTTCTTGGGGGGAGTCCTGTTGAGTGTGGATTCCCCTTAATGGGCCATCATCAGTGTCTGGCTGCTCCATTGTTGTACCTGAAAGGCTGGTTCTGGGTATTTCCAGTCTTACAACATATTTCAGTAACACACACACAGTAGAACTTCACATACAATGATAGCACATACAATCCAACATCTCACAAGGCATATTTTGTACAAAACCTATTATAATCATATCGCCATGGTAAATACGGGGTGCCAGGGTGTTGCTTTAAGGTATAGAGTATCACAACATCAGATCAGCATTTTCAGGTGAACTAGAGATTTCATTTTAACCATGTAACCTAATGACAGCAGTTTAAGCATCAACATTAACTATTTCACTTCCAATTGTTTTTGCAAAAGTGTCCTGAGATTGTAGGTGGAACTTGAGTAGTATGCCACCATGACTGCTGAATTACCCTTATAGATAGGAGGCTCTAACCAAGTAATAGTGTGATAAGGACACAGTTTTCTGTGTATCTAGGATCATCTCTATCATGTATTAAATAACAAGAAACACATATACGCTGTAGGATTTGTGCTATAGCAGCCAAAGAAAACTAATATGTAAACACTCAGCTGCTAGCTGAAATATCTTAGCATTAAATGTAGCCTGACAGCAGCCCCGCCACAGTATTGGAATACAGTCATGAGGATTTAGTTGAACATTTATATTTTGCTTTGTTTATGTAGCTTTTATTTTTCTAAACCTCAAGCACTTTTTTTTGTTTGTTTTTTATATATCCCATAGTGTTGCATCACAGTCTCAGATCAGCTCTAGAATTGATTAGTTTTCAACACACAGCACAAACTCACTGCTCCATGATTATCTTTGGCAAAGTGACAGTCAGCAGATTTTTTGTTATATTATTACAATTAAAATATCACATTTTTATACAGCCCTTCATCTCAAAGGATCCCAAAGCATTTTCCAGACTGTATAAATACAAGACTCTTAACCTTAACTTCCCCGCCCCAGCCCTTCTGAAATGTAGACTGTTTTGCAAGGAAAACACAGGAACGTTGCCCAGTGGTTAGGATTTTTATTATTCTATAAATTATTTTTTAATCTGTTGAGGTGCCTAGAGCCTGGGATGATGATGATTATTAACAAACTAACAAATAGGCAAGGAGCAAAGAGTGACAAAGATGATCAAGGGGATGGAACTCAAGCCATATGAGCAAAGGCTGGAGGAACTGGGTATGTTTAGTTTGGAAAAGAGGAGACTAAGGGGGGACATGAAAGCAGTCTTCAAATACTTGAAAGGCTGCCATAAAAAAGATGGAGAAAAATTGTTCTTTCTTGCCGCAGAGGGCGGACAAGAGGCAATGGGTTCAAATTACAGCGTAGCAGATTTAGATTAAATCTCAGGGAAAACTTCCTAACTGTAAGAACAGCAGAGCAATGGCACAAACTGCCTAGGGAGCTTGTGGAAGCTCCTTCACTGGAGGTTTTCAAAAGGAGGCTGGATCGCCATCTGTCTTGGATAGTTTAGCCATGTGTCTTGGATGGTTTAGACACAACAAATCCTGCATCTCGGCAGGAGGTTAGACTAGATGACGCTTGCAGTCCCTTCTAACCCTGCAGCTCTAAGAACAACTCCTGTAACTGAAACTGCCAGGGAAACTTAGAGGGGAGAATGGAACCATCTAAATTGTCTATGGCTTGGACATCCTGACCTTTAAAGAAAGGGCGGTGGGGTCTATAGGCCCTGGGTTTTATGTCTCTTCCAAAAGATGGCAGCATCAAGCAACACAGTGCCCCCTAATACAGTGCTGTGCCGCTGGGTCAGTACTGACTGGAAGGGAAGAGTGTTTCCAACTGAATCACCAGCACCACTTCCTAGGCAGCCTCCCATCAAAGTACTGGCAAAACAGCCCCATTGAGCCTGTAAGATGTAATTACACCAGCTCAGGGCTGGGGGGAAAGTATCTGAGCCAGGAATTCTAAAGGCACTCAGGAACAGCTCGCAATCAGATCTTTGCAATAGTCCTAATCGCCCAACTTGGCATGTAGAAAGTACCCAATGCTGTAAAAATAACTGCTTTTAGTTTGTTCCTTTTGGACTGAGAAATCACACGCAAACCTGTTAGCCAATTCATGACTATCCAGAAAATAAAGCATGCAGTTGGAAAATGTTGCTAAGCAGAAATTATCTTTCTTATCCCGACAGGAGCTTTGCTAGTGCCTCTCAGATTTGTGCTGAACACATGCAAAGAAAAAAAGAAGTTCACTATTACAAGTTTAATCCACTCCAGAGAAACACTGCTTGTCATTGAAAAAGCCCAAAGAGCCTTTCTGAGGGTCCTGATGTTGCCTCTCTAGAAACTGTATAATATCAAAATTCTCATCATTCCCCCTGTTTCTAGAGGGGCAACTTCAAGACAGCATGTATTTGATAAAAGATAGGAAGGAGTTAGCTGTAGCCTAAAACTCTTTTATACCT
This sequence comes from Chelonoidis abingdonii, assembly GCF_003597395.2. Taxonomy (NCBI): domain Eukaryota; kingdom Metazoa; phylum Chordata; order Testudines; family Testudinidae; genus Chelonoidis; species Chelonoidis abingdonii. The sequence goes on from NC_133770.1 coordinate 81,898,547, forward strand.
AAGAGCTGCAGGCATAAGTGCTTGTATATAGCCAGTCATTCCTCCTTAGTTCCTAAGCATGGAAGGACTTTATATACTGTAGTCCTTATGTTAGATTCGATCTCTTTTAATAATTAATTCTCTCTTTAGTCAGCAGGTACCGTCAGAAACTCAAATATGAATTGGCAAGAGACACAAAGTTTGTTATGTCGTATGCTCAGAAGGAGGAAATGCTGCTGGAGGAAACCTATGCTGCTAGTCTTATCGAGCTGGTCAGTTATACCAATGAGAGCCTAGGCAAGGTGAGCTGCCTAGAAGATCTGTTTGATGATAGAATTGGGTTAATTAACGAAGATGGAGAGACGATCTACATCTTTGGTGATGCAGGTATTGGAAAATCCATTTTGCTGCAAAAGATGCAGAATCTTTGGGCCAGAGGAGAATTGGATGTAGGTGCCAAATTTTTCTTCCGGTTCAGATGCAGGATGTTTAGCTGTTTTAAAGAGAATGAAGCCATCTGTTTGAAGGATCTCCTGTTCAAATACAACTGTTACCCAGACCAGGACCCCGAGGAGGTATTCAACCACATCCTGTACTTCCCTCATACAGTCCTCTTCACATTTGATGGTTTTGATGAGATCAATTCTGACTTTGACCTGAGCAGCATCCCCGAGATCTGCTCACCCAATGAACCTACCCACCCTCTTGCCCTGTTGGTGAATCTTCTCAGTGGAAAGGTTCTTAAGGGATCAAGGAAAGTTCTGACAGCAAGGACAGGAACTGAGATCCATCAAAATATCATTAGGAAGAAAGTACTGCTCCGAGGGTTTTCCAGCAGTAACCTGAAGGAATACACTAAGAAATTCTTCAGAGACGAGGAGTGTCGGGTATTGATGTCGAACCAGCTGGAAGCAAACCCCAGTCTCTGCAGTTTGTGTTCGGTGCCTTTGTTTTGTTGGATTATCTTTAAATGCTTTGAACTCTTCCGTTCCATGTTTGACAGTCATGAGTTTCCAAACTACTCAGTTACACTCACCGATGTATTTTTGCTCATGACTGAAGTTCACTTGAACCGAACTCTGAAAACAAATTTGCTGAAGAAGAACACCAGAAGCCAAGTGGAGACATTCAGGTCAAAAAAGGAAACTCTGTTCTCTTTGGGTAAAATAGCACACATGGGGATGGAGAAGTCTCTCTATATTTTTGACCAGGAGGAAGTCACATCCTTGAACATGTCAGAGCAGGATTTGCACCTGGGATTCCTCAGGATGGTTCATGACTGTGGTGGCTTTGGAGACCAGTCCTCCTATGAGTTCCTGCACTTGACCCTGCAGTCTTTTTTCACAGCTTTGTTCCTAGTTACTGAAGAGAAATTGGGTACAAAGGAGTTACTGAAGTTCTTCGCAGAGTGCTCTTCCATGGAGACTGCCCAGTCTACTTGTCTCCCTATTTCCTGGTTGCGCAAACACTTTACAGGAGAAGATCTGTTCCGAAATAAAGAACATTTTCACTTCACCAATCTTTTCCTCTGTGGTCTGCTTTCCAAAGACAAGGAGAAGCTCATTAGACATTTAGTTTCGCCTGCAGCCATTAAGAGGAAAAGAAATGCGCTCATCACATATCTCTTAGAAAGCATGAAATTTCAATTGCAGAGCCTGATGCGGGCAAGACATAAAGGTTATAAACAGATTCAGGTCATGCCCAATTTTATTTGGATGCTGAGATGCATTTATGAGACTCAAAGTGAAAAACTAGCCAAGCTGATTGTCAGGGGCATGAGGGCCAACTGCATCAAACTCACCTATTGCAATGTCTATTCGTCAGACTGCAGCGCCATATCCTTTGTGATGCAGCACTTTGAGAAGCATCTGGGTCTGGATCTAGACAACAATAATATCAATGACTATGGAGTAAAACAACTTCTACCTTGTTTTAACAAGCTTGCGGTGATCAGGTAGGCTGTCGTGCCAGGTGACTGTTTGTCTTTGATTTATTACACAATATAAGCATTAAACTTACAAAAACTCTTTAAAGCTTGAGAGGGCTAAAGGCACCAAGTGCTCCTGGAAATAAACTGTATTCGGCTTTTAAAGCCTTGTTTCAGAACGATCACCTCAGTATCTTAAGAGAAGGCAGCCTCAAGCAGCAAAATTTGGATCAGAATTTTGAACATCCCAGAGTTTGCCGATTTCAGATCTGTTTGGGTGTGTGTGTGGAAGGTAGAATAGCAACAAGGACCAGCTGTGTGAATTTTGAATCCAGATTGCGAAAAATACCATCAGAAGTTTGGGGTGTTTAGGTCTGTGGTCTTGATTTGGGTCCATCTCAGATTATGTCTTGAAAGTGGTCCAGGTTCTGTGAGAAAGCACCAGGGGTGGGGTGGGATGGCGGGGGGAGCAGGGAAGGAGATGTACTTGCTGATAGTACTTCCCTGACATGAAAATTTGCTAGAGCCTGTCCTGGCTTTAAAATATGCCAGTGGGAGGAATCTGCTATTCAAAGCAACTGCTGATCGGAGCAGTGTGCCTTTTGTGTTAACATGGCTCATCCTGACATGAGGACTGTCATTTCCATTTGTTAATTCCTAGAGAACAGAAAATGACATTTGTAACAACCCAAACCTAATTTCACAGTGTCATTTGAAAAGAAGCAGACTCCTCTGATCTGTAGAAGTTGAGCCAGATTCTCTCTACTGATCAGTGCAGCTGAGTGAGCAAGCTATCAACCTCCTGGAATAAGCAGAAGTGGCTTGGCAGCAGGTCGTTCTCAGGGCTTGTCTGCATGGCAGCACAGTGCGGACTCTGGGGTTGTGAATTGCATAGCATGCAAACAGGTGCTGTAACCGCCCTGTGCAGACCCTGCTGGCGTGAACAAAAATCTACCTGCTTCTCATTACCTTTTAATTCATGCCAGCAGGATCTGCATGGGGCTGTTACAGCACAACATATTAGTGTGCTCTACAGTTCACACCCTTAGGGTCTGCAGTGCACAGTTGTGTAGACAAATCCTTGGCATTGGAGCTTGCTCCAGAAATGGCACTGGTCAAAAATTTTCCACTGAATCAGTTTTATGTTGGAAAATGCTGATTTGTTGAAATGTTTCACGGGAACATGTTGATTTTGATGACATTTAACAGAAAAATGTCTAAACTATTCATTTTGATAAGGTCAAAACAATTCTTTTTTTGTGCCTTCAACTCCTGTATTATGAATTAGAATATAAAAACCAAAATAATAAAAGTTTGAAATAAAATGTTCTGATTTTTCTGAAACAAAGTATCTTGGAGTATTTTGTTTCATGACAAAAATTCAGTGTTTTGACTTTTTGTCCCAATACAGGGCAAAAAAGAAATTTCAAAATCTCCTATGAGATGGAAATTCTGTCTTTTGACCATAGTTCATTAGTGCATATATGTCATGGCCTTCAGAACATGCTTCTATACTCTTCTGTTTTCTAGCCTTTCACTGAGTATGGGCAGGGATGATTAGATGACTGGTGGCCCATTGAGGAGCTGGGTTTTGCTGGGATAGGTATTGTTGCGAGGATGCCAAGTAGAGCATCTTCCGTAATTATAATGAACTGTGGGAAAACGGGGATCTGTCTTTGGTCTGTTGATCTACTGAATTTATTTGTCTTTAACTCCATGTACAGCATACAGAGCCTTAGCTGGGAGCTCTGTTTTTTTAAAGTGCAAGTTTTAAAAACTGAATTCACATTTCTGTTAATGGCTTTAATATATTAAGGTCTGATGCTCTGTTAAAATGTCAGAGGAAGATGTGTAGATCTGCAGCAATCCATGAAGAGGAGGCCATAGAATATCCTGTGGCCAGTGAACCCTTCAGAATCTGACTAATCAGCCATCGATTCCCTTCTTTCTTCCTTTAGGCTGAGTGTTAATCAGATCACAGATCATGGAGTAAGAGTACTATACGATGAGCTCTCCAAGTACAAAATTGTGACTTACCTGGGGTATGTATGAGTTGCAAACAGCGCAAGAGATAATGTTACATTACACCACCTTTCATCCTGAATGATCCCTCAACGCTAATAGCACTAGCAAGGACAGGATGGAAACTCAGGCCCCTTTGGGGTATGTCTACATTGCAGTAAAAGACCTGGGGCTGGCCTGGGACAGCTATTGTGGGGTTGCAGGGCACCACCTGAGCTTGCATGTTTATACTGCAATTTTATAGCCCTGCAACCTGATCCCCAGATCCTGAGTCAGCTGACCCGGGCCAGTCACGACTGTGCCCACGGGTCTTTTATCGCAGTGTAGACATACCCTTAGTTTACTGAACCTCACCATGGCAGGTTTTGTAAGGCACTGTTTTATGTCATAGCGTAGTGAGATGTGATGCAGGTGTCCATGTGACAGCACAGCAGGAGAGGGACAGCCAGTCCCCCATACAGCAGTTCTTCTCCTGTCCTTGATCACAGGATGGATTCCTACAGAGGGCAAAGCTTGCTCATGTTGTAATGCTGATCAGGTATGTTCAGTTTTGCAGCTAAAACTTGACCTCCTTTGTCTCTATCCACCTCTAGTTAAGTCATTTCTTTCTTTTATACAAAGTAAATATAGCTTACAAGAGAGAAGGGGAGTGGAAGGGTCATCTTTCAAGGGGTCATGTTTACTGGATCCTTTTCTATAACCACACTTACCCATGCAGGAAGCAGCAATTTCCTTAAAGACCTAAAAGAAAATCAGTTTTTGTTCAAGTTTGGGCTGGTGGGCTTGTTAGCCTTTACTCGCTACTTTTGGTTAAATAGTGGCATGAAAAGTGAATTTAAGTCTCAAGAATTGCATTCTTCCACCAATGCCCTGTTCCCAGTGTGCCTCCTCAATAATCCGACCTTGCAATGAAAGGAACAGGATGTATTTCAGAGAGCTTTCGTGAATCTAATAAAAGAATGAGCACGTATTTTGCATGCTTACTGGTTTCATAACTTTTGTGTAGAAGTATTTTCATATTGGCACCAAAAAATGGGAGCTGGATTTGCTGGAAGAGATCATTTACGTTTCTTTTTATATATAAACACCTTCCTTCAAATAAATCCCAGTCTGGTCTTAAATTTTATAGCTCTTTATTAAATTATTATCCCCATCACTAGAAAGAAATACTTAAATCTTTATACAGGACCCTCATAAAGACAGATACTCTGTGTGTATCAAAAACATCCAGATTGTATATATTCAGGTAACAGCAGAAATAATCTGTTTTTACCAATGTGATTTTTCTTTAAGCTTGTACAACAACCAGATTACTGATGTGGGAGCCAAATACGTTGCAAGACTCATTGAAGAATGTTCAAGCCTCACATATGTTAAGTATGTCCAGAATTTTTCCTTATTATGCTCCATGGTACCATAATTAGAGTACATCAACTTTAAAGGGAGAAAGAGAAAAGTTTCTTACTTGAATAAAAGAAAACACGTGCAGATCGAACAAAAGGAGGTTTGCGAAGTTAAGTACTTCCTTATAATACTCTGACAATGACTGCTCTGCATGCATTCCTTTAATGCTTAATCTTTACTAAAGACTGCTTTGCACCCTGATGCAAAGGGTCAGCACAACACTCCACTTAGGTCAGGCCTGCACAACATGTGGCCCGGGGCTCACTGTGCGGCCCGTGAGGTGAGTAGGCAAGCAGTGGGTGAGGGAGGGAGGGGGGCTGAAGGGGCAGGCAGGCGGTGGCAGGGGGTGAGCGGGCGGACGGGCAGTGGAGGAGGCTGAGTAGGAAAGCCAGGGGGGTGGGGGTGAGTAGGTGAGCTGCGGGGGGGGGCAGGCTGAGGAGGCGAGCGAGGAGTCAGTGTCTGACCTGTTCTACTGATCTGGTCTGGCTCCCATCCCCTCCAAGGGTTGCAGCTGTCTGGAGGTGCTGCCTTAACGCCTTCCTCAGTTACACCTCATTCATTCAACAGGGCAATTGATTACAAAGTGGGGGAAGATCTTATTCTACTTCTAGCAAAAAGACATTTTTGTTTTACCTTAATTATTCTACCTTAGGGGCCCGTTGTAACATATTACCAAGGTTCAATATCGCTGTTCCGGTGGGGCAGTGCTGGGGAAGGCGGGTTTGTTTCCACAGGGCGGGCGGTGCTGGACAGGGGGGAGTATTTTAGGGGGGCTGAAACAGCCCTCAGCTGTTTTCTTTGGAGTAATATGGCCCTTGCTGCTTTACAAGTTGTGCAGGCCTGACTTACGTCCTATTTTGAGTACTGGAGAGGGACTTTAGCGGGTCATAAACCTTATGCTGGGGCCTCTGCATAAGGATACTGCATAAGGATTTCCCTCATTGTAACTAATTTCCGGTTTGTGTAGACCTGACCTTTTCATAAGTAAAGGGAAGGAATGTATTCCGGTATTGCATTTCAATGAAGGAACAACTAAAAGTCAAATGATGAACCATTATCATTGTTTATAGGGAACTTCTGCAAAGATAGAATGCTTAGCCATACACAATGCCAGTTTTCATCCTCAGGTTAAGTCACGTTAACTTGTCACGTAATTTTTTTTTTTACCATATAAAGTGAAAAGAAGCAACAGAAGCAATGTGAGCTAGTGGAGTGAACACAGTACTGGGAGCCAAGAACTCTTGAATTCTAGTCATGGCTCTGCTGCTAACTTGTGCCGCCTCAGGCCTAAATTTTGCTGTCTAAAATAATTACTTTTGCTCTGGTACCTTGTAACTGAAAGTTTAAATGTGAACAACATTTTAGTCCATGGAAATTTGCAGTAGCCGTAATTGACCTCCATCATTATCTACCATAGGAGTTGGCTGCTAGGGTCAGTGTCTAAGCTGGGGTTCAAATATAGATGTACAGATGAGTTGGGTTTTTTTTTTTAAGAGCTGCATCTTAACAATGAATATATTTTTAAGCAGAATAGGAGCAAACAAGATAACCATGGAAGGAGGGAAATGTCTTGCCCTTGCTATCCAGAAGAGCAAAACGATGTATGACATTGGGTAAGTAAAGTTAGGTACTGCCTGGCGGGAGTCTAAACATGGCATCGGCTGGGGCTGGCAACGGAGCTATGACAGTTTGCAGCAGCTGAAGAACTGCCCTACTGCGTGTAGGAATAGCAGCTTCCAGAGGGGCAGGGCCCGATTAATATATAGGTAAACTAGGCATGTGCCTGTGGTCTAAATTCACATGGAGGGCCCAAAATCATAGGCCAGCGTCTTTTCCCACAGCTGCCTCCTCCTTGACCCGCCCAGGAGGCATCGACCACCTGCAGCAGCACCCTCCACCCCAGCCTGGTACGGAGGGGAGGCCCCAGAGTGGGGGAGGAGATGGAGAGTGAGCCCCCTCTGCATTCACCCCACTGCAGCAGCTTCTGTCCTACAGGGCTCGACCTGGCTCCCTGCTCTGGGCATTGTGACCACGGGGTTTGGCCCAGCCACGAGGAGCAGTTGTCATCTCAAGAGCAGACTGCCAATGGAGGTTCCCGGTGATTTTAGTCGCCCTGATGGCAGTCTGCTATTGAGATGCCAACAACTCCTCTGGCCTGGTATGGTGATAACAGAATTATCACCATTTGATTTTCACATGTTACTGAGGATGGAGAGCCCGCAGGGCTGCTTTAGTATCCAGCTCCATTCCTGGCCTGGCCCTTGCACTGGCGTGGGGCTGCAGTGGGCAGGAGCTTCTTCCCCTACACACATCCTGCCTGGGTTGGGCAAGGGCCCGGTACAGTGGCAGTCTCTGCATGCAGGGTAACAGAGAGACTGTGCTAAGCACCCTAAAGGGGGCAGGGAAGAGATAGGATGATGGTCCCTCCACCACACCAGCTCAGAGCAGGATCAGCATGCATGGGAAAGTATCCCCTAAAGAGGTGTAGCTGCAGGTGGATCCCCAGCACAGTCCAAGAAACACTCCCACTGAGGCAAACTATCTCCCAGTGCTCCCTCTGGGCTGCACCTTTACAGAATTGAACCCTCAGTGCTCAGCCCTGTAAGTGGTTGGGAATCGGGCAGCTCTAGGTATTTTGCTGCCCCAAGCACGGCAGGCAGGCAGTCTGCCTTCGGCGGCTTGCCTGCAGGAGGTCCCGCGGATTTGGCAGCACACCTGTGGGAGGTCCGCCAAAGCCGCGGGACCAGCTGACCCTCTGCAGGGATGCCGCTGAAGGCAACCTGCCTGCAGCCCTCATGGCAACCGGCAGAGCGCCCCCCCGTGGCTTGCCGCTTCAGGCGCGTGCTGGTGCCTGGAGCCGCCCCTGTTGGGAATGGAACCTGCGAGGATCAATGGGAGTGAAGGGGGTCAAGTCCCTCACGGGCTTGGAACCCTGGTCAGTACTATAAGGTCACTGGTGGGGGAATCTGATACGGGTGACACTAGATCCTTGTTCCTGATTTCTCTCTGTTTTCTTTCCTTGCCAGGATGTGGGGTAACCAGGTTGGAGATGAAGGAGCGAAGGCGTTTGCAGAGGCGCTGAGGAATCACCCCTCTTTAACAAATGTCAGGTAATAAATCGGCTTTAGAGAACACATGCCTTTCTAACGGGCTTTGAAATCAGAGCTGATCTGGAGAGGCTTTGTCTGCAAAGTCTGTTTGGTAATGCAGCCTTTCCTCTGTAGGCTAACAGGTCCCTGAGTCAAACAAGAGGCTAACCTGAGATCTGGGATCAGGTGTGATTTTCAGTCACAACGCAGGTTGTCATTTGTACGTCTGTCATTTTCTCTTTTCATAATGCTCCAAGTTACGGCCTAGGGCCTGCTTCTCTGCTGCCTTGCACCATCAATCGTCCCGTAAACCCATTTTCCATTCTCATTTGGTAGCACTTGGAATCTACTTTGTAATGGTGCAAATGACTCCAGAAATCGCAGGGTGATAGAGAAATAGGCCCCTGGTGCACTGCATACTAGTAAAACGTGCTTTCTTGAGGAGAAACAAGCAGCTTCTGTACTATTTCTTAGGCTATGTCTACACTAGAGACCTTACAGTGGCACAGCTGTACTGATACAGCTGCGCCGCTGTAAGATCTCCCGTGTAGCCGCTCTATACTGATGGGAGAGGGCTCTCCCACTGACATACTTAAACCGTTCCCAGTGAGCAGTGATAGCTATGTCAGTGGGAGAGTGTCCACACCAGTGCTTCTGTTGGGGTCACGTATGCCGGTCAGGCAGGTGTTTGTTCACACCCCTGAGTGACGTGTGTTTTACCGACAAAAGTGCTAGTGTAGACATGGCCTTAGACTGTAAACTCTACAGGACAGGGATCATGTTCTGGTTAAGTGTTTGCACAACAGGGCTACCACAGTATAAATAATAGTGATCCATGAGACAGTGTTGGTAATAAAGTTCAGTATCTAAGCTTGAAACTAGTATCTGAAAGCACTAAAATATTTGAAGTTGGCAATGTGGTATGTGGGGAAGTTAGACTTGTAAATCTCATCACTTCAACTCATACCTACTTGCTTTAATGTTTTCAATTCTTGCTGTGAATTTTAAAATAATTTTCATGGCCACTTCCACCCAGTTTCAGTGCATGCTCTCCTCCCTCCCCCCTCCGCCTTTTTTTTGTCTCAGTTACTTTCATTTTGTCTCCCAGTTCCACTAAACTCCATGACCCTCTCTTGAAAGAGCAAATATCCTTGCTTGCTTTCCCCACAAGATGGTGCACTTCACTAGTTTCTTCAGGAGAGAAACAGGGAGTGTGGTTAAGACATTCTGGATCTCTGGAGAGCTCACTGCTGCTTTCTCAGACTACCAGTGATTTCATAGCTAGAGCTCTGCCCTGTTTTCTCTGAGCAGATGACTGCCTGAAACAAAACGAAATGATGAACAGCTGCAGTGACCTAGATTTTTGTTCAAATATAAAAGCTACCTAAGCAAGCCACCTTCTCCTCACTGCAGAATTCCTCTAGAAGTCTTATCTCAAGTGTGATACACCTTGAGCCAGCATTAAGCTGGGTTCTGCTTGCCTGAGTTCCATTTTTACTTATCCATCTTGGGGGGGGTTGGCTTATAAATGAAGCAGCTTATGATCGAGTATATATGGTAAGTGGTTTCCCAGTCCTGGGCAGCTAGCTAGCACAAGGCCTAATCTCACTGGTCATCACCATCAAATCTGGTCAGAGGGTAGTTGTCAGTGATGTGTGACATGGTCATGCCAGCTCATGTTTAGCTTCTAGAGGGACTGAGAAGAGCTGCTTTTTAAAGACCTGAAACTTGGAGCTTAGTGTTAGGCAGATACTCTTACCAATGTGTAGCTGAAGATAAGGTTTTTAAATCTTTCCCTCTATCGTCTGCACTGAAAACTGTGTGTATGTATAATTAAGGCTATGTTTTAGTCACGGGTATTTTTAGTAAAAGTCATGGACAGATCATGGGCAGTAAACAAAAATTCACAGCCCGTGACCTGTCCATGACTTGTACTGTATACCTGACTAAATCTTGGGGGCTCTGGCGAAGTTGACAGCCTGGGGGCACCGCAGGTGCTCTGGGGTGGGAGGGCGGCCTGGATGCTGGGGGAGGGGAGGATGGCATGTGGCCTGGGAACCCTGCTACAGCTGTGGGAGTGGCGGCACGTGGTTTGGGACCCTCACTGATGCTGGGGGAGGCAGGCAGTATGGGGCTGCCCGAGCTGCTCAGGTGGCCCTGGGCCAGATGCACCAGCTGCTGCAGAAGTCCTGGAAAGTCATGGAATCCGTGACAGATTCGCAGCTTTATGGCTGGCTGGGTCCCTGGTGGTTTGGGGTTTTTTGGATTAGCTACTGGTGGAGATGACACTGGTGCCAAAAACATTTTCCACCTTGGCACTCAAAGCCACCGGTCACAATTCTGCTGTCAGTCCTGTAAGTACAACTCTCTGATGCCAAACCTTGTGACCTGCGTAACTGAGGGCAGAGTTGGACCCAGGCTGTACAACAGTAACAGAAGCATGTAGTTAAAATGCTTCCACTTGTAAAGTCTTAATTAGTTACAGTTTGTAGAGCCCTTTGAGCATGTAAATCACTCTTTATATGCTCTGTATTAGGATTGATTAAAAGACAATTCGGGCTTTTTGTAAAATGGAGATGCCGGCTATTTTTATATATTCCTCTCTCTTGTTTCCCAGTCTTGCATTCAACGGCATCACGCCAGAGGGAGGCAAAAGCATTGCCGAAGCTTTGAAGCACAACACCACCGTGAAAATATTTTGGTAATCAATATCCATTCATTCTGTGGAAATATCTACTCCCTTGCTCATTGTTAATGGGTTGCAAAGGGAAGCTGCAACTTATGTTTACTTTCTCATTGGAAAATATTGATCTTTTCACTTTAGAATGGGTGCGAACGTAAAGGACGATTACGTGTTCTTTATGACAGGTCTTTTCCATAGCTGCGTTGGAGTGCTAGCTCTTATCTAACCAGCGCAGGAATGTCTCCTCGAGCTGGGAATCACACCCCCAGCTTGAAGTATAGACATCTCTTTAGGCTAGGTCTACACTTCACTTTCATCAGTATAAAATCCACACCCCTGAGCAATATAGTTATACCAACCTAACCCCAAGTGCAGGTAGTGTTGTGTTGATGGGAGGGCTTCTTGTGTTGGCTTAGCTACTGCTTCTCGTGGTGGTGGATTAACTGCCCTCCTGCTGGCATAATAATGCCTTCAGTGGAGTGCTACAGCAGTGCAGCTGTGCCACTGCAGCTTTTTATGTGTAGACCTGAGTCTTGTCTCTGTCACTTTTGTTACGTGAGACAAGTTTTTTGTTTGTCTGTTCCCACAGCCTTCGTGGGTTCTCTAATGCTACTCTCATGTCTGGACCTGTCCATGTCTTCCAGTGCATTGTATCTACCCTCTCATACACAGCCCCGTCCCATTCTGCAAGGCACACACCTGCCAACCCATGTCACCGCCCCATTGTTAATAAAAATCAAGTAGGTAGTGTCTTTGCCCTTCCTACCTGCTGTCCAGGAGGGGGGTGTCCAGTCTTTGGAAGCTGCTCAGGACAGGAACTGTTTGTGGCTTGTCCAAAGCTGAGTGCACTGTCAGCGCTTAAATAATTGAGTGGCAAATGTTAAAATGGTCAACACAGTTTCTGAACAAACTCTCTCTCCTAATTAGGTTGACTAAAAATGCGATAGATGACGAAGCAGCAGAGAGTTTTGCAGAGATGCTTAGAGTCAACAAGAAGCTAGCGCATTTATGGTGAGCTAATTACATTTAGACAAGCATGGCTCTTTGTCAGCCATCACATAAAAACTTCAACTTCCAAGTCTATGGAGGTCCCAGCGAGCCATCTCTGCGATGCCTGGACGTGTTCAGGCACTCCTGAACTATGTGGGTGACAAGTGAAACTGAGCTGCTGCTTTGCTTTTTTTTGTTTTAAACTTTTGAAAAAACATGCATAAAGTTGGGCACCTGAATCTGCATTTAGATGCCTCAGTAAACGTCCTGAGCACTTGCAGCTCCTATTGCAAAGAGTGTAGGCTCCGGGGAATCACCACCTCTGAAAGCAAAAACAGGCCCTGATTTAGCATGCTTAGCTTTTAAGCAACTACATTCGAACATTTTGGACATGGTTTATTATAAATCTGCCTTAAAATAGTGGGAGCACAGCACCCTTTGGGCCAGAGTGGCACAGTGGCTCAGTAAAGCATAGGTGCTGCTGCCAGTAGACAAGTTTATATCCTGGCTTTCTTGGTTAAGCTACCTGATGCTTTGAAATGGCAAATTGACCAGGGTAGATATTTGTACTGAGACGGAGCCAAATATTCTCCCAGTAGCTGAAAGCATTCTCAACATTTCAATTTGTTGGCCAAGTTCAGAAAGTTCTTCAAGGCAATTCTTCCTTTTCTCCCCACTGAGAGAGATTTTTGAGAATTAATTTGATTTTCTAACTGAGTCCTGGATCTCTGCCAATCCCGGGATCTTAGAGTATGTGTGGCATATCATGACAAGCTACAAGGTGGGTGATGTTCGCCTCGGCTGAGTATTTTTACAATATTTCAGCAGGGGGTAGCTTTTGAATTTGAGACAACAGTTCTACTCTAGAGCAGTTAATGAGGATCCCATGCTCTCTCCTTTTCTATTCTTATGTCTTTTGTATCTTTCAATTTCAACTCTTATATCAAGTGTGATTTTTAACTAGTGAGTGATCATCTTACCTATATATTACTGCAGCTACATTTCTTCATAATCAAACTATAGACTAGACAGAACTCCATTTGGAATTAATATCTGTAGCTCATAACTAATTTGCTGTGAACAATACATGGTGCACACTTTTCCCCCCAGCCCACACAACGGGGAACATATTAACCTTATTTCATCCCTGGCATAAGCGGTGGCAACTCCTGTTGACTTCACTGGGAGTTGCGTTTGCTGACACTAGGGCTGTTTGGTGCAGTGTCTCCAAAGAGATCCCAATCCTTGCCAGCCTGATACTCAAGAGACTCCCATTTAGAATTCCATTTGGATTGCTCACATGGCAAATAGTGATCACTAAACACCCTGCCTGCCCCAGGATTTATGCACAAAATTGGTCTGCTACTCCATAAAGAGTCCTTGTTAAGTAGAAGATATAATTATGATGGACTAAAGCAACAAAGTAAAGAACTTTTCATGTATCAATAGATCCAGTGTTCATAATTCCACACTGATAGTGATCAGCTCCCACTTACCAAACAGCAGATGTATCATCAATGGCATAATTCAGCTCACTAACCCTGAAACACACACGCAAACACTTTAAAACCAAGAGGCTCTAAGACTCTTGGTTTTGCAGGTAGTAGCACAGCTGTTGGGAAGACTGTCTGATGCTGGCATGCCATCCATGCAGATGGTATTCGGAAACTCTCTCATCTTGGCAAACAGTTAACCCTGCTCATCAGTGTCAAGCAGAGCTTACCTCCCACTGTTTGATTTCTGCATCAAATACCCCAAGTGTGCAAGAGAGGGGATGCTACAAGTCAGAGCTAAACAGTTCGTTTGACATGGTGCTTTATTCTTAGGCTTATCCAGAATCAGATTACAGCCAAAGGGGCCAAGTACCTCAGCGAAGGTCTCCAGGAGAACACAACCATTAAAGAAATCTGGTAAGATCAGAGGGTTGCTTCGTAACACTTTCCTTTCAAATGCTTTGACCATATGACACTTGAAGTAAATCAGAATTTAGAGCAGGAGATCTTGACTTCATTTTTTCAGAGGCCCTCTTCTCTACCCCCCTCCCCCTAACCAAATGCTATAAAAATTCCATGGCCCACTTTGCCACAACTGGTTTTTCTGCATATCCAGTGGATTAAACGTCAAGGCTGGCATAACGGGGTGGATAGCAGGGCAGTTGCCTGGGGTCCCACGAAGCAAAGTTGCTTGTGCTTTCTGCCCTTAGCCCCAGTGAGCCCTGGACTCCTGGTTGAGGGCAAATTTCTAGGCAGGGATCTTGTAGATTTTGAAGGACCTGCCCCTTCCAACACTTACACCTCTGCTTTGCTCATGTGAGCAGTCCCTTTGGCTTCAATCTGATCGCTCTCCTGGAGAAGGCAAAGCACATGCATAGGTGTTTGAGGAATCAGGGCCTAATTTTGTAGCCTGAGTTCTGTTTGATCTGAATATTATTTTCAAGCTTTCTTCTCAACATGTTTCTGCTACCAAGGAGCCAAAGCCAGACAAGCAGGTGATGGCTGCATTTAATTAACATTAATAATTTGGTTCACAGAATTTGTGCTTTGATTTTCTTTTTTCAGACAGCACTCCATGCACAGTCAAGGTGCTAAGCTACCAGGAGATTAACTTTTTGCAAGATTTGCTTGTTTTAGATTAGGTAGGCATCACAAGCCACTTGTGTTTTGAGGCAGAAGGCCAAAGCCTGTTCCTTCTGCCAACTCCTAGGAGTGGAATAGCCAGTAGAATTGAGCTATTTTTAGCACTACTGCTTTCAGGCTGTGATTTTGTACACTAAGAAAAAAATGTATATTTTTTTTTAAGTGCCAGGCCATGGTGTTCCTACTTTGAAAGCTTGTCAGTCACCCCCTGTGTTCCACTGCAGCAGGCACTGGGGAGGGGTTCTATTACAAAGCTGCACTTGGGGTGTGTGGTGTGTGTACATGTCTTCTCTCATTGTTTGTCACCCACCCACCCCCTCTAATATTTTCAAACTGAAGGAAAGTTCCCAAGTCTATATTTCGGTTTCTAAATAAAAATGGTTTGTTTCTCAGAGGTGCTGAACGGTGGTAGGATGTGAAAACCAGGCTATTTATGTACAAGGGCATAATTTTAGGCAGCAGCAATTGAAAATGTTGACCTAAAGCAATATCACTATTAAAAAAAATACTAAAGGAAACATCCCAGCAAATTAAGTTGCCCTTAGTATATTTGCTCTGCTCAGGCAGATAAGGAATAATGAGGGCAAAAGCGGGAACAAGGCTCTGTTCATTTGGTTACACAAGATTCCCCCACCTGGGGAACCTTAGTCAGCTGGATCCCTCTTTTCATAATACAATCAAACATCCTGTTCATCTCCTGGGCAGTTCAAAGCAGTAGGGGATTGTCTTACTCCAACTGCAGAGTCACCTTGACTAGCATAAAGCTAAAACATCTAATGTTGGCTGTCTAAGTTAGCCTTCTACCCAGGGGCCTGGGTTCTCAAGAGTACAGAGCACCCAACCAGCTCTGATTCACTTACATGGGAGCTGTTGGGTGCTCAGCACAGGAGAGGGCCTAGAGAGAAACTAATTTTAGACACCACTTCTTGAAAAATCTTGCCCCGTGTGTCCATCAGAACTACACTGTGACCTACTTAGGGGGGAGCCCAGGTATGCACATTTGATGAGTGAGTAGGAGACAGAGGCCTAGGAAACTTAGATTGCCACGCCAAAAGCTCGAAAAAGCAGAAGACATGAATTACCAAAAAGTGCAAAATAAGCAAAAATTCATAATTTTTTTTTCCTTTTTCTCCCCCTCATATTAGCTTAAATGGGAACCCAATCAACCAAGAAGAGGCCAAAGCCTTTGCAGATGAAGAGCGGATTATTTGCTTTTGAGTGTGTTCTTTCCAGTTTGGACAAGCTGATTACTACAAGTACCGTTCCAGCACTTGGAGACAGCAGGGTTACCAAGGCATCCATCTGCACTGGGGACGTCACAGCATGTAAGAGAGTCTGATTAACTGGCTTTTTAAGAACACTGCCCTTCCCCCGCCAGCAAGGCGCCTGTGTTGTTACTCCACACTTTGCTGAGTGGGACAGAGCCTTAGAGAACTATGTCAAATTGTGTAAGCACCATACAAAAGTGCTATGTCCGTGTAATCAAACCAAACCCCTGGCAGCTCTGTGTACTTTGAGACATGGATATGATGTATTATGTAAATAAGTCTCTTTATAGCTTATTTATATGCACAATTAAGGGTGCAAGAGCCACAAGCTCACAGCCATATCCCCAGTGGACTCAGAAAAAGCTTGTGAGCATTGGGAGATCCTGAGTAGAACTGTAAGCCATCCATGCCTGGCATTTTCTGCTGTTGCCTTCAGCATTGATACTCATTCCTGCTTGGTACCTGAGGTCTAATTTTCTCATCAACTGTCAATGGAGGTGTGGATGCTCAGCAGGGCTGGCTTAAAGCTGATTGGGCCAATTCCCCGGAATCAGGGCCTGCACCTTAGGTGCCTTTTTAAATTTTTTTTTAAACTCACCCTGGCAGCGGTCCGCTCTGCTGAGGTCTTCAGCAGCCCCATTCCTCTGGCCAGAGCACGGCAAGCCCCGTGGCCCCGCTCTCCTGGCCGGAGCTCCAGCCAGAGCACGGCAGCCCCACAAACCCGGCCGGAGTGTGGCAAGCCCTACAGTCCTGCTCTCCTGCCTGGAGCTCTGGATGGAGCACGGCAGCCCCATGGCCCTGCAAGCCCCGCTCTCCTGGCTGGATCCCCATAGCCCTCCTCCCCTGGCTTGCAATCCAAAGTGCCACTGAAGACTGGGTGTGCCGCCCAGTGAGCACAACCCCCAGGAATCGGGCCCCGCACTTGCTAAAGCCAGCCCTGGTGCTCAACACTCCTGAAAAGCAGGATCTTGGACTTTAGGTGTTGGTTATTTTTAATACTGCTTAGTGGAGCTAATTCGCACAACCACCCCCAGATAGTCAGCAACACTCCTGCCATTTTGTTAGAATGTAATTACAGGGGCTGTCTCAATACGGACCACACAAAAGTGTTCAGTTTGAGGGGATTCTGGAGCTAAACCTGAAGAATTGTCTAGTATCTGAAGCTAGAGGCCAACTTTACACTGGACTTACAAGGTATACATTTTTAATAAGAATAATTAGCCACTGGAGAATCCACCCCACCCCTGCGTAAATGGTTCCATCACTGATGATTTTTAAATCAAGGTTGCATAGTTTTCTGAAAGATCTGCTCTAGGAATTATCTTACGGGAAGTTTGAGGGCCTCTGTTGTATAAGAGGTCAGACTAGTTCAGGGGTTCTCAAACTGGGGGTTGTGACCCAACTGTCAGCCTCAACCGCCAAACCCTCCCTCATCTCCAGCATTTAGAATAGTGTGAAATATATAAAAAAAGTTTTTAGTTTATAAGGTGGAGGGGACGTTGCACTCAGAGGCTTGCTGTGTGAAAGGGGCACCAGTACACCAGTTTGAGAACCCCTGGACTAGATGATCACAATGATCCCTTCAGGCCTTGGACTCTTGACAGGCTGCTGCTGGCAACACACCAACAACAAAGAGCTCGCTGCAGCATGGAGAAAGTAGAAATGAAAAATTAATTGAGTTGAGCAGAAATCTCTTTCCCAACAACAGGGAAGTGCTAAAAACTGTTAGCAAATGTAAGAGGTCCCTGCCAGTCCTACCTGAATTAATAGAAACATTGAGAGTGGTGGTAGGAGATTGGAATGACAAGCCACAGTCGTGAGCTAGACGAGTGAAAAGCAAAATGATTTTCAGTAGGAGCCAGTGATTTTGGGAGCCCAGCCTGAAATGCCTTAAAGAAGCCTGATTCTCAGAGGGCAGGTGTGCAGTACTTTATGAAAATCAGGTCCTTTTTACTGCTTCTCAAGCATTGAAGCACCCAAAAGTATTTGACTAAGCTTTTGCATGGTGTCTATGTTCCTTAATTTTCCTTGAATGAAAATTTATTTAACTAATAGATAGATTTAAAATAAAACAAAAAACTTGTGCGCGCGCGCTGGATTCTCCATTTACTAACTTGCCCACCGACCTGGGTGGGATGAAGGAAGCTGTGGCATAGGTTCTAGTAAAAACAAACAAACAATCTTAGATCTCCACAAAGTAAAAATAGTTAAATAGTTTTCTATTTTAAATCCACACCCACCTCTTTTTGGTAGTAGCACCCTCTTCTTTCCCACCCCCATTTACTCCTTTTTTCCCCAAAACACACTTTCAAACATTGTAAAGAAAAATATTAGTATTTGTTATTTTCAGTGGGCTTTTCTCACTGGCTGTTATGTCAACAATGCAGCTCTCCTCCCACGGAGGTGAAGTGATATTTCCATGTCTTCCTAGCGAAATCAGCTAACTGGAATGATTCGTGCGTCTGGGCCACTGGTTACTGAAGCAGAGAGGTGCACCGTTAGACATGCAGTATATTTTAGCTGTAAAAACATCTGCCAACACAAAATATTTAAAAAACCCTGTTAAAGGCTACTTCTCTCTTAGGCTGTGTCTACATTGGCACTTTCATTGTTAAAACTTTTGTTGCTCAGGGGTGTGAAAAAATACCCCCTTGAGCGACAAAAGTTTTAATGACAAAAAGCACCCGTGTGGGCACCACTTTGTTGGCAGGAGAATCTCCCGCTGACGAATCTACCGCCCCCTCATTAGGAGAGCTCTCTCCTGGCCACAAAGAGCAGCCGCAACGGCACAGCATTAGGGACATAGTCTTACAACAGCGTAGCTATGTCTAACTGCACACCTAAGTTGCACTAAGGTCTTCCCAGTCCTTCACCAGGTGGCAGATACAACCACCACCAAGAAAGGGCGTGAGCCCAGGAGGTAGCGAGTCCTTAGTTCCTACTGTGCTCAGCACATCCCAGGTGGTAGTGATAGCAGAATTAAACCCTAGAGCATCAGCGAGGGAAAAAATGCATTTTCATGTTCCAAGCCTTGTCCTCCTTTTACTGACCAGTTACTGATGTGAAAATACAGAATGTCCATTAATTTAATATGCTCGTTTGGGGCTTCTCCCTTCAGCTTCTTCTGCACTAGGGTCTGACACTAGTGCTGGGGCAAACCCTGTTACATGCTTACCGGTTACGAAGCGTGGGTCCGATGCTGCAAGCACTCACTGAACTGTGTTTGGCACGAAATGCCTGCAGCAACAGGCCGTGTGTTAACCCACGTGCTGTAGACTGTGGGCCTGTTAAACACTCCTGTCCAATTAACCATTAGCATCAAAGGCGGAGCCACATACAGAGAGCTCAGAGGACTGCACCTTGGCTGTGGGCAGAGGTCAGGCTGTAGCGTTGTTGATTCTGAAGCCCTAGCAGATTTCTGTTCCAAGTGGAGCTGTGACAGCGATTTATTTCCCGCATCACTTCATAGCATCAGCTTAGGGAGAACATGGCTGCCATGCGTGGAGAAGCTTGAATTTCCTGGCACAGAGTTTTGGGCTGCACTTTTTTCTTCATAGACTTAATGGGCTATTTACAGTGAGCTCCCAAGCTATAGCTTGGCCACCTACAAAGGGGGACTTGTTTACCAGGTCTCTGAGGAGGACACTTAGATTGTAATTAAATACATATTTTTAAACTTGGAATGAATTTACTTAAAGTTCTTTCTACAGAACCATGTATTTTTTCATCCCTTTGTTAATAAACAGCTTTTTAAGAGCTTCTCTAGCCTGCTCCTGTGATTCATTGGGGTTTATTTCAGACCTGCCAGAGAGACACTGGGTAGATTCAGTCCTGGATGAGACAGCATAGCCCAGGTTACAGAACACTATTAATGAAAATTCTTCATCTGGTGGGAAGAGCAGTTGCAGCTGCTCAGTGGGTGCACAATCAGCCCTCCTGGAGGGGACCTACAGCTGGCCAAACTGTGGGCAATACTAGCCAGGCAGAGGGCATGGGCAGAGCTGCTCAGACTGCACTGTTATAGTGCTTCACCTGTGGAGTCCTGGTCACGAGATGACCCTAGCAATCGCTGTGTGCTCCCCTTCGTTCCAGGGGTGGACTCCCCACTGGCTCAGGAAAGTGTCATTTGTACTTGGCTGGCACAGACCTAGCAGGTTTGTTAGAAACACACATCCCAGCTTTGTACAAAGACTAAAACACTGGCCTTTGGAACAACCAGGTTCAACTCAGTCTCACACTTCTGCACATTCTATCCTAACGCTGCGTTCAGAGAGAATGTTTAAAAGCTGTTTTAATACCATGAACAAGCTGACGTAAGTATCACCCAGAAACTGTTTTTAAACAAGCATTTAAGAGCTGGTTCTTAATATAAGGTCAGGATTTGTGAAGTGCAGCACTGATCAGGCCTTACAGCGTCTAGTAGACGCTCTCCTTCATGCTGATAGTTGCTACTAGGAGGACGATGCACGGGGTGAGAAGCCCCCAGGAGTTTCCTGTTGCTCTAAAAGCCAGCGTATATTACACCCAGAGCATTGCCCCTGTGCTCCAGGACACACCACTTCTATGGCATGAGTGAAACTGATGTGGACCTTTAACAGTTTGATTCTCCTCCTAGTAATGCCCCAATAAAGTTACTGTATGCAGCCTTCTGCCATTTTAACACAGAAGCTGCACAGAATCATTGCATCCCTTCCAGCCCGTGCTGGATCTAAACTCATGAATTTTACAGAATGCTAAAAGCAGGAGAGCCCATTTCTGTCCCATGTTCATTTCGTTTTATCACCTTGGCTACCTGAGCTAGACTCTGACACTCTTAGCATCCCCTGCCTTTCATAAAACCTTGTGCCATAAACAGCATTTAAGAGCCAAGGAGTTTAACTCAGAGCACACCTGACCATAGGCACTGAGGCTGCAGAAGCCTGGAAAGGCGATAGTAACTAGAACAGGAAGTAACAACAAAACGTACATTCCCTGAGAAGACAGGAGCAGCAGCTCAAGAGCAGGATACCTATCACTGTAGGGGATGTAAAAAAAATTGAGCATGATAGATGGAAAATGTACTCCTGGTAGGGCTACATCCTGCTGCACTCAGGGATTGTCTCAGTTCATCTTTACACTGCTGCTGGCTGTTAGCTTCTCAGGGCAGCATCTCAGCCTGCCACTAGGAACAGTTCAGGCTTCTAAAACGTTATTTATTTGGAGGAGATGGGGGTAAGTCCTATTCCTGATGCCAGATTTCTAAGCTACAAGCAGACTGAGGGATCCTGCCATAGCTACAGGTATTAGGAAATTTCCTTGGTTGAGCCTGACTTGTTGACGCTGGATCTCCCTGGCTGAGGGAAGCTTGAGCTTCTTTCCACTCTTGAAACACTGAAATGAAAAGAAGTGTCAGGTAAAGCACTGAGTCATGGGGTTTTGAAGTAACTGGGCCCAGTTCCCTATTACAATTTGAAAGGAGGCTCTATGTTACAGGGAACAATCATTTTCTATAGTTCCAAATCCATGCAACCTTCATAAGGCACACATGTGAGACAACATACATTAAGGAACTGGGTGGTCTGGAGCTTCATGAAGGGACAGCTGTAATCAAGGTGACTGGTAGAGTATGTATACACACATTCCCTAAATTGCATTGACTGACCTAACAAAGAGGGCATACAACTCAATCAAAATAATCCATCCCCAATCAAGTCCCGTATGCCAAAGGGAATTAAAAAAACCCTCTTCATTAGATGGGGACAGAGCAAAAGGGAATGCGATCTCCACATCTAGAGCTGCCTTCAAATCCTGTCAGGTCATTCAAAAACTATCCCCCTAACGATCACCATATTATTCCTTCTGCCCCTAACAAACCTGGACACTAAAATCATTTTGTGCAATGATAGTTTTAAAATTAAGAGCAAACCAGCTCTACATACCTCCTCTTGTGGAAGTGAGACCAGCAACAACACAGGGAGGACACCAGCAAGGCTCTGACAAAGTCTGTACTATCTGCTGTCTGCTTAGGAACTCAGAACAGACTTGGTGGTCCCAGAGATTGGACACTAGGTGTTGAGGGCTCTGAGTTACTACAGACATTTCTTTCCCAGCTGTTGGGGGAGGAGGGGGCCTCACCCACATGCTCACAGTCTAACTGGTTGCAATGTTTAGGGTCAGAAAGGAATTTCTCCCCAGGTCAAATTGGCAGAGATCTTGGGGGATTTTTGCCATCCTGTGGAGCATGGGGCCTGGGTCACTTGCTGGTCTGAACAAGAGTAAATGTGAATTCTCTGTAACCTGAAGCCTTTAAATCATGGTTTGAGGACTTCAGTATCTCAGGCAGCGGTTAGGGGGTCTAGTACAGGAGTGGGTAGGTGAGGTTGTGTGGCCTGCAATGTGCAAGAGGTCAGACTAGATCATGATGGTCCCTTCTGACCTTAAAGCTGAAGAATTTCAGTCCAATGCCTAGTGGCCAAGTATTTGATCACAAAGCCACACAGTTTACAGTCTCAGCTGAGATCAAATACTGAATGGGGGCATGGCAACCAAACCATCCCTCTGTCCTGCAGAGGGGCCCTGTAGAGCAGAGTTGTGCATATTAGCCAGGCAGTATGGGCTGCTTACCCTGCTGCCACCTGTGCTGTACCTCGTTGGTGGCTAAATGGAGGCACTCAGTCACCATGACTAGCAGCACCATCTTTCACCCACCCCAGATGTTAGTGGCCTGCGACAGGACAAGAACCCGCAAAGTTAAAAGGAAGGCGGTGGAGGCTGTGGCTGCTCAGTACCTTTTGAGTATCAGGCCATAAAAGGTTTATATTGATCACTGCAAAGGGCGGGGGTTGTAGAGGAAGACTACATTCAACTTTTTCCTCAAGAACTCAGTGGGGAGTTCTGGAAGCCCCCTTAGCACTAATGGACAGTTATACCAGCTCATCACCTGAAAAACAAAGCTGGGGTATCTTTGCATGGCCAATACCAGCTCAGCAACTTCCCTTCTGGGCCACTGAAGGGAATTAATTCAAGAGGCAGTAGCCACTTCTGTTATCTGCTAGCAGAGCATCCAAATGTGGTGCCCATGAAAGGGGATGGTCATATAGCTAAGAACCTGGGCTAGTGCCAGCTGGGTCTACACAAGCTTCCCAACGTACTGTGTACGGTCAGTAACAATAGTCTGGGCTGGGTGTAGCTCAGCACAGTAGGGTGGGAAAGACGGGAAGAGAAGTTGACTGACTCAGAAGAGGTCACTTCAGAGTCACTCACAGGGAAGCAGCTTTATTACTCTCATTCATTCGTTCCCAGGGTCTGTTAGCTCTTCTTTTCTGACATGTTTTTTCCACTTTGTCCACAGCCTCTCAGGGCATGCATGACCTTGCTTCTGCTCTGACAGCAGCATCACAAGCACTTCCAGAATCTGCACACTATGGGGCACTGCTGCTTTCAGAATTATCCCTACATAGAGTTAGAGGGAGAGAGAGTCAGCTACATGGAGCATGCTCTTAAAGGATCCACACACAAATAGCAGGGCATCAGCTCTCCGAGTATCTCCAGTGCCTGTTCAGCCTGTGACTTTTCTGCAGAGGCTACCAGTTATTCTAGTGATTTGGTGATGTGGGCACAGGTATCCTAGGAATTGGGTTGGGACAACTCATTTCATAGAGCTCTCAACAGCCATCAGCCAATGACCAGCCAAGGCTGGATTTGAACTAAAGCCCTGGAGGTGAAAGTCTCCAACTCCCATAACAAAGTCCCTGAGCCAGCTGGTGCACCCGCCTCAGTATACATTTCAAATGAGCTATGTGCACAGAACATGAAGCTTCCCAAGAAGCATGATTCAACGGGTTAAATTTTGATGACCAGGTTAGTGTAGGGTCAAAATTGAGCTTAGAGTGTTGTCACTGCTGGCTTGGGGAGCAGTCATCCTACAGGTTCCTTCAATTGCAACCCTAAACTGTATGATTCTGCATCTCCCTTGGCTCACAGACATGAACAGACTGATAGGTCTATTCCCCTAAC
The DNA here is from genome assembly GCF_003597395.2 of Chelonoidis abingdonii. Taxonomy (NCBI): domain Eukaryota; kingdom Metazoa; phylum Chordata; order Testudines; family Testudinidae; genus Chelonoidis; species Chelonoidis abingdonii. The sequence continues at coordinate 81,922,540 of NC_133770.1, forward strand.
ACTGAATAGCCAATGTGTCACTCAAGTCCTCAGGGAGCTGTCCGGGGTGAGTCAATGGAGTCAGGTCAAAGCACAGTCCATGTTCTGTTTCCATCTTAGCAGAGAACAGTTGTGTGGGCTGCAATCCAAGAGCAAATTACACTTTGTGCTGAACTTAAATTCACTCGCAATGAGCCCAAGAGAGACAAATTCAATTCCTGTGACACATGGAAGAAAGCCAGAAAAATGCAATAATAGGAGACCCTCTGCAAATAGCAGTGTGGCTGGGTAATCAATCTCCTCCTCACTTTCTGGGAGTTTGCTCTGCTTCTGGGGATGCTGCAAGGTCTAGTTATACAGGCCTTTTTCTGAGCAGTGCGTTTGTTTTGTTTTGTTTCTGTCTTAGGCAGTTATACTGCTGCCCATCAGTGCAGTATTTGAGCACCTTTACATAAAATCAATTGCAATAGTGAAGTCGCTAATAAGCTTCACTGAGGCTCTAGCACTTCTCTTTTCTAGAAGTCAGAACTCATCGTGTATGGGCTGTGGTTTTCATTATTTTTGTAATTAATCTCCTTTTTGATAGAGTTTAGATATGGGGAGGTGGCAGTGTTGTGAGTTTGCCTTTGATAACTTGAGGCAACCTAAGCTGTAATTTGCAGATGTTTCTCTTTGGTTTTGTGTGCCCATAGGCAGTGAAAACAGGCACTGTCTCTACCTTACAAAAATAAATGCTAAATGTATCGGTCAGGATTGCAAACAGAAGATCAAGATACAGATTGAAAAATTCTGGGGGTGGTTCCTCCTTTCCTTTCCACCTCATTCAACCAGTGTTGTCACCTCCACGTGCTGTTCTTTGCCTTAACCTAGATTTTAAAGCACAAGCACTGAAGATCTTATCTTCCTATTCATTCTTTAAGACTTCTTTGTTATTGCTCCCCATAGAGGGGGTTAGAGTTGCTTCCTTCCCTTATATAGTTACCCTGCTCCTTTCGCAGTTATGGTCTCTATTCCCCAGCTACGTCAGTCATCTTTCAAGTACAGAACAAAAACTCAAGTCAAGCCTGCTGACATGGGATACCGGGACACTACTAGATCACTAGAGGGCAGCAGGCGTGCACTGCTTAGTCCATTATAAACACACTCCTAGGTATATGGCTGAGACCAACTCTGCTTAAATAAAGCCCAAGAGAGTGTGCCCCATCTCTCTTTGATGTGCAGGATTTTATCTCTGCCAGGGTGAGTTAGAGCCTGGCAATGTGTCCTACGGATGGGCCTACCATTCTAAGTCCTTCGTTGCCAAACGCAGGTGTGGATTTACTGACCTCAGCCAAAGGCGGGAAGTCAGAGGCAGAACGATTTAGCATAGGCACCCGGGGAGGCTGGTTAGGTTTCTCGTTCTTTGTGAAAATGTGAAGTCTGGACAGGAACAACATTGACAATGCATAGAGAAGCAATCTGTGAATTGTGGACATGCTCACACAGATTGTAATGGGGGAAGGAAAGCTACGCAGAAGCCTGACACTAAACATCACTTAAATAATGGGCCAAAGCCTGAGGCATTGAGTGCCTGCCATTCCCACTGAAATCAGTGGCAGCAAGAGATGGAATCCAGTCAAATGTTGTTTATCCTGCTGCCTTTAGAGGGGAGCGAGTCAGCTTGCTGCTGACTATGGGTTTTATATAATTACTTAGTTATGGTAAGCCCTCTCTGCTAACAGCCCAATCTCATCCCACTCCAAAAACGGAGGCTTTATTACATGACAGCTGGAGAACTCTGTTTCGAGACTATGGGGATGGTGTTTGAGAGGCTTCTTGCTATTTCACATTTGGCTAGTAGTGAGACAATGCATGTGAACGGAACCGAAAAACCTCAGCGAGCAAAATCACGAATCATTTTGCGACAGACTCGCCCAGCTCTGGAGCAAGATTAATGCCCGTACCAACAGCAATGCTTTACAATGTTGCATGAAGCTCGCTGTGTAGCTGCTGTAATTCTGCTTTGACAGTAAACATCAAGCATGTCCTACGGCTTTGTTGAGTTCTCCTGACTCCTTCGTCCCTCTTGTGAGAGCAGAGCAGACGTCGGCGCAATGGCAGCGGGCTCAGTGCATGCCCCTTGAAACACCATCATATTAAGGAAATCCAGTAAGCATGCCTGAAAATGAAACACATTGATCCAGGGCTGTCACAAGGTTTATCTGAAGATGCAGATTCCATCTAGAACAGTCAAGAGAAGAGGCCTTCAAAAGCACTGACATCATAGCAGTGAGTTTGACTAGAGCTTCCTAAATCCTAGAGGCAACTCTATGGGTAGCAATGATTTCTGTCATGCTTACAGTGGAATGGAGAGCAGCCACAGAGAAATTCTTGTCTGTCTCTTCTTGGTTTAATTATTTAAGGGAAAAGGGGACTATTCCAATGTCCTTCAAGAGGACATTGATTTAACCTGCATTCTTCCTTGTCCCTACAACCACCACTCTCCAACTCAGCAGTGGTTGCGTTAGCAGAACTTGCCACATCTGTTACTTCCCAAAGCTGAGGGCACTTAGGACAGTCAAGCTAAAGGAAGAGGCATGGCATTGAAAACAGTATTACAGCCTCTGCTGAAGGAGCAGAAGTCGTAGCTAGGGCAGGCACCAATCTTTGCCTTGTTGCTCTCTGCAATCCTAACTTTGAAGGGACAAACTTGATTTATCAGTACAAGCTGTGACACTTACAGTGTGGGCTGCTCATGCAGAGACAGTGAGCTGGGCGGGAGAGGGGCAGGAATCCCGTCACTTTTTCTGTTTCTCAAACATCAGTGATGCCATGGAACAAGTAATTTGTAACAGAATCCTTTATCATCGCTCCACTTCCCTAACACAAACACTCTCTCTCCTCAAGCAAGGTTCTAGCAGTACTCTGGGCTTGTGAGGACACTTTTTGGCACCAGTAGGTGCCTGTAACACATGCAGCTGAGTTCAGGTTAGTCAATGGCTGTCCCTGCCCTGGTTACTGCCTAGGATACCAATTACAGGGATTTTCCTTCACATCTCTCTCCATTTCTAAGCCTCTCCTTAGACAAGTTCATTTCCAGTGAATCTGCAAGGACAGAATGGAGAGATATGCCCCCGCCCCTCATCTGCTGTTTGGGGACCAGTCCTGCTTTCTCTTCACTCCCAACAGAAATGCCTACAGTACATTTTAAGTACAAAAACTAGCTGGCATTCAGAAATCTGGATGTTTACTACAGAAAATGTCACAAGGGATAGGAAGATGTTAGCCATCTCTGAAAAATCTCACAGAGCTCTCTCTACAGATCCTTGACCATCAGAGTTGGGAATTCAGCTCTATCAACTATTTTCTCCATCTTAACTATTTATATGGCTCCCATAACCATACTGCCTGAGCACCTCACAATCTCATCTGTTTATTTTCACAATAATCTGGGAGCAAGGGGAGTGCTATGATCACCATTTTACAGATGGAAAACAGAGACCAGAATGGCTCAGCGATTTGCCCAACGTCGCAGAGGAAGGGAACCGAGATACAGATACACAGAACAGGGTCTCCAGAATGAGAGCCTCATGTCCTAACCATTAGATTATTCTTCCTCTGCCTTCTCTGGAGCTGCCTGGTCTCCTTTAAAGAGACTTTTCCAGCTCTCGTCTGATCCTTTAAATCTAGGAGAGGAATACAGTTGCCTCCCAAAGGTGGCCATTTGACACGGACTGCTGCAGGCTACTCCTTCCCTTCCAGCTGATAAGTAATTTTATCTCCTATTAGGGGCTCCCTCTCTCATCCATAACACACATAGGCCAAACATAGCTCAATCCTCACACGCAAGGCAGACAAGTTTTACCGCACCTGAACTTTGGGCCCAGCTGTACACCATGCAGCACTAACATTTCATGCCAATAGCCCCACACAAAAAAGGTCCACCTTTCTGCAGTATAATCCCTAGAGCACCTGATTAACATTCTGGTACAGGCATCTACAGTAGATTAACTGCCAAGCCCAATGAAGCACAACTCTGCTAATTGGAGGCAGAGCTGATGTGTTCTAGTGATACGTAGTCAGGCATAGTATGAAACCAACAGATGCCACCAATTTAAATTCAACACATGAACTTCTGTACCTGCTGGATTGGAATAATTTCCAGCAGAATTCCTGTTGCTAAGCCAGACATGGTTATCCTAATTATCAACTGCTTCCACAATAAAGCTCTCTTTTCATGTGTCCAAAGTGGCGGGGGTGGGGGGGTGGCAGGAGAGAAGAGCACATGCATTAATGACAACGAAGAAACTAAGGCTTAGCAAAACCCGATGGGGGGGGGGGGGAGAATCACAGTAGCAAAAAATGTGGGCACATTTCATCGGCATTATAGCCAACTCCCTGTTGGTGAAGACATGAGTGTGAATAATTCATGTATTAAACTCTATGGACTCCCCCAGAAAGAATCTTAGCAGTGATAAACGGCCATATTTCCCTGATTGGCTTTGCTGCTATTGCTTTACATTGGTTGCCCCAGCTCTCTATGGAGGGGGGAGTGGGGGCAGACACCCATCACAGTGTGGTGATGGATGGCCTATGGAGGAAATGGGCTAAGCCCAGAAAGAACCGGAGAGTTTTATAGTCAGTTTTTCTTAATAGCAAAGAGCTTTATATTCCCCCATACTGCCATTTTAAACCACTTTCCAGTTACAGTGAACTTGTTTGTAAGTAGCTGGCAAATTAACTCTGACATCAGTATATAACAGGAGGAGAAACCTGGCCACTGTATATTGTGCAAACCTCAGCCTGGGGTTATTAGTAGCAGTAGCGCCTAGAGGCCCACATGGAATTGAAGGCTTGTGCATCAAGGCAAAGGCACAAACACAGCGAGGGACAGTCCCTGCCTTGAAGAACTTACAGGTTAAATAGGAAAGATGGGAACAGGGAGCAAAGGGAAAACTGAGGCACAGAGCAGTGAAGTGACTTGCCCAAGGTCATGCAAGAGGTCAGTGGCAGAACCAGGAATATAACCCAGGTCCCTGGGCTTCCAGTCCAGTACCCCACACACCAGACCACACTGTTTCCCTGGTTAGGAGGCAACATAGGCCAGGAGTGGGAGGAGGGAAGGACCAAATTCTGCTCTCAATCAAACTGGTCTAAGTTTGGAATAACTATTGGCTCCTGTGGAGCTACTCCAGATTCCCACCTATATCACAACAAAGCACCACCTGGAACATAGCCAAAAACTGAACACAACTGGCATTTGCCAGAAAGTGTTACTCCCAGGACAGATCGGTTTCCTGCCTCAAACCTCTTAGAACCTCTCTTGGCCACACTGAAGGGAATTAAACAACAAGGCAACAGAGGGCTTGAGAAACTCTTTCCAGAAAGGGGCTTTTAACTGCAGCTGTCCACTCTCTAGGCTCACTTTTCTCCAGTTTGGGAAACTGTATGCTGCTGTCACTGTTGATGTTTTGTTCCAAGTTTCGTCCATACACTGCAATGAGTTGACAGATTCAAAGAGAAATCTTTCCAGCACCAGTGTCATCATGCAGTAGAGCCTGCGTTGTTTCACTGCATGAATGGCCGCAATCAATTTTGTATCCTTGTGTACTTGCAGAGCACCACAATGGCTGTTTGCAACAGCCTGGGTGCTGGTTTGGGAGTGGATCAGGATGTAGGCAGTAGAGAAATGTCTACACAGAAATGGCCAAAACTGATCACAGGGAGAACAGTGTGGGAGTCTCATGTCCTGCTGACAGTTTGGGAGTGAATGGAGGTAAAAAGGATTTTATTCCCTCCTCAAACTAGCTATAGTTCCCCTGCAACAGGCCCCTTTATTCTGATTTTGCACCAAGTATGATGAGCTGGCCATAAGCCACTGTCTATGCTAGTGAAATTTGGTATGCCAATCGCTTTTTGATCTACCTGACAAGCTCATACCACACCACATGACCGTGCACCTAAATGTTTCCAATGGGGCACATGCAACAGCGCCACCATCTGTATAGTCAGCATGTGGTCAATGTCAGTGCAGACAGGAAGTGCTGGTGTAATAGTCCTAATGGCATCGTTAGGCATTCCACCACTACCTCACAGTGGACAGCCCAGATAAGCCATCGGCTCTTTTATCTGCCCTCTTCTAACAAGGGATTATGTCTGCAGAAACCACTTACCTGTACAAATTGCTCTACCCTCACCAGAGAACTTATTTGTATGCTGGTTTGCCAGCACCTGCTTCTTCTGCAGCACTGTCTGGTGATCAGCTCCTTTAGCAGCAAAGGTGTTTCTAGGGAAGCTCTCTCATTCGCATTCTGCCTGCTGGTCAGAAGCAGATGTGGGGCACTGACGATCATCTGACGCAATAAGGAAATCCACTCACAACTGAACTGTTGACATAATCAATGAAGCATTACATTTTAAGAGAAACAGATGAGTTGTAGCACAAGAGTTTAAATTAAAGGAACAAATGTACTAACATATGATGCTTCACCCTCTGATCTAGCTGAGACAAGAGATATACCAAGGAGGTTGTCTGACACTTTTACCACCCCCATCCTCCTCTCACCTCTATTATTCTGAGCCTGGATAGTGGGTCTCAAGGCTGCTCCAATTTGTACTGATCCCCAAAAGACAGTTATGCCATCCAGAGATTACCAGAAGGTACAACACTCCAGTCATGTCCTTTCTCCAGCTCCGCACACACACACACACACACACACACACACACACACGACACTGGAAGCAGCATAGTGTCAGCAACCTCAGCTCTAAGCTGCTAGAGGAACCTTCAGCTGGCAAGTTAAGCCGGCTTTACATCCTCTTTTAGTGCAGGATCCAAACGGGCCATATCGGGAACCAGAAGCTTGCAGGATACGTCTGAATTCCTACGTCTAGGGCTATAGCCGCCTCGAGGACGACTGTTTCTCCTCTATTTACGGGGGTTCCATAGTATTTAATAGAACATGGAGACAACAACTCTGTCCAATCTACAGCATTATTCTTTCTATCAATACTAAAGTTACCTGGAATCGTGACAGAAACTGTGCTTCAAAAGATTTATTACATATATTTGTACATATTTTACACGAATGGAATGTTAAACATAACCTAAATCAATAAAAAAATATTTAATTCATGATTACGTACTGACAGACCATCAAAAAATGTACCTTAACACAAGTCATCTTCCAATCATACTGCTCAATTACAAAATTTACAAACATGTTTTACATTGCAAATTATATTCTTACTTATGCTCAGGGTAATGAAGGAAGACTTCTTGTCCATTACCATTACAAATAATTGTAGCATTCATAAACTATGACAGAGTTCCATCTAGCACTTTGTGAACACTTAATTTTGTGGAAACAGGTGCATGAACCGGTGGCTACACTTCACCTTCTACCATGAGATTGCTGCTTAATGGTAAGAAGAGAGTAGGTGAGTTTCTCAGGCAAGTGGAAAGGTTCCAGGCTGAATCACCACTTGTTAAAATAGGTTGAATTTTTTCAATTGACAGTCATTAAAACATCCCATCAATAACTGATGCACTCCTCAAGTGCAGCAGTTTTGCAAAGTCAGTTAGAAGAGTTATCCGCCATACAATGATCAGCTTTATTTTGACATGTATTTTAACAGAATCCCCTATACACAAGGCCATACCCGGATGTTCCCATTAATTATCATAACCCCTGGGAGCTTGTGACCACCTATATTTACCATTCAAGTACTTTCCAATATAACAAAGTAGGGGTTTAAAAAAAGTAAAATAAAAGGAGAGCTTCTGAGGAAAAACAAGAACAGGATTCAGCAACAGCCTATTTACTGGTGGGCGGGCAGATTTACTTGCATTTGAAATTCTGCCAGAGTCAACTCAATCTCATCATTGAAAAACTTTGTCAAAGCAGACCCCAGGGCAAAAGTGTCATACAAACATGTTAATTAGAAGCTGACACAAGGAGATGAGCAAGTAGCAAACGGGTAGGCAGCAGGCACACTAGTTACTGTACACTGACAACTCGTTAGGGAAAGAATCATCGATGCCAGAGCCAGAAAAGGCATACTAGTCAATCAAGTCCAACCTCCTGAAAACACAAATATGCTATAGTTATTTATCGGAACCAATCTCATTAAGTTAGTTTACAATTTATCCAGTCGGTGACTCTGACATACCCATTAGGAAGGTAAGATAGCCTGTAGTCTATAGAACACTGTACAGTGGCATGAGAAATTTCTGGAACAAGGATTTCAAAACCTCAGTTTCAATTTTAGAAGCACAACCACAAAACAGAAAAATGCACAACTGAAGCACAGTCAGGCTCCTCCATTCCAACAGGGAAAACATCTTGAAGGTGTCGTGACAAAGCTGATTTTAGAAGTGTGCAATGCACTTCTCTGTTCAACACGTGCAATAGGGCACAGTGCAAACTATATTTCATAAAGAAAACATGGCCACTGTTTTGTTCAGAATCTCCTGCTCAAGACCATTTCAGATGGTAAGAACTTAACTGGTACAAGCTGCACCTGCTGACAAAAGCACTTCAGAAGTGGTTGACACTAGAGTTCTGACAAATGTTCCTCTTCCAATGAGATAGTGTAATGTATTTCTAATCAACATCAATGGGAGCTTTGTCCAAAGAAGGAGGGTAGAATAAATTCCTAAAAATCATATAGCATGTTGGGGTAGGAGGAGGAAGAAAAAGCTTTGAAGCTTATATATAAAGTTTGAGGGAGAGAAGTATGAACAGCAAAATTTTGCACTGGTCAAACCAGAGCTGAGATAACCGATTGGCACAGATAAATTGAGAATCTTCATGTTAGCACTTCAGTATTCTGTCAGGAAACTCCCTCTCTACCACAGAATTACCAAATACAAACAGCTATACTGAATCTCAGTGGAATCATTCTATTCCATGTGACAAAGCAGCTCAGATTTCACAGAAACTTGGAAAGGAACTGAAAGCAACTGCATTTTAAAAAATATTGTTTGTCCCTGTTTCCTTAGCGATATCAAGATTATTAAGTTTTAACTTCCTTTTTTTCCCTGGAAGATTGAAGAGGGAACATCTTAAGCCCTTAAATAAAGATCAAGAGTGCTCAATCTTCCAACAAGAAAGCTTTTCTCCCAAGTTTTTGTCAGGAGAAGTTGGTTGATATAACCAAAACAAAGTTGCAAAAGTTCTGACTCAAAATTCCTTTTCCCACAATTGCTCAGGTTTTAGTCTTTTCTGAGGTCATAATCTTACTAGCTCTCCAGTCCTTCAGCAAAAATGGAACTCAAAATGAGATACTTGTAACCTTTCAGGGGAGTTTGTTTTGGTTGTTTTTTTTTTAAATCATAAAACACCCTTTACATCATAAAAAAAGCAAAAAAGATCACAAAATTCACTCCCACCATTGTGGGTTACCTTCAAATGCCCCATTTAGAAATCCTGCAGTACACTTCCCCTTGCACACTAGAATTGGGAGATGCTCTAGTTTAATCTATTTAACTCATTTTCCCCCAAAATAAAATAGCCTACTTCAAATTTGCAGTGGGCTTCACCATCTTTCCTTTTACATTCCACTCAAATCAATGTCTAGAGTACATGCACATGGAAAACTAGCTCACTATTTAAAACAGAAGTGATAACCGATGCATTAAAGATACAAAAGACAGGATAATCACAGCACTGTAACTATTGGCAGCATGGCTCTCTTGATACCATATAGGATGATCATATAAAACCCAAATCATAACCACTCCCGATCACCTTTAAACAAAAAACTTTTACTGGAGACGTTTGCTATATGAGGTTTTGAAAAACCTGACATAACTTATATATGTCTACTCTTTTCGGTAAGCAGCATGTATATGGCAAACCTGAGTATGGGAATTAGTTCACTCTTACATACTTGGGCAAGATATAGGTCAGAAGAAAGAAAAACTGAAGCAATATAAATTGGCAATCTATATATTTACAGGCAGAAAATGTGGCACATCTAAATTTTATCATAACCCATTGGCTTCTAATGTGTGGTCTTCCTCTACTCAAGGAGGGAACACATTTCCCCCTATTGAAGCACAGTGGTCCAAGATCTTGGTGAGGGGATATTTTTAAAATGAGGGTAGGCTTAATTATGTAGTTTTGTGTACACAATTTTTTTTCATAATAGTCTGAGATGAAAGTTTACATACATGAACTTCCACAAGGAGTTCTGAACATAAGCTTTTGTTTAATCTTTCCATATCGTTCCAAGCTTTGTCCACATTAAGGATCTAACCCTTCTTTCTTTGGCTCAGTCAAAACTTCCATTGACCTCAGAAGGAGTTTTGGATGAACCAAGAATCTAGGATTAGGGCCCAGGACTGAAGTCATCCTAACAATCCCAAACAGTCCAAAAAAATCCACTCTCCCCAATGGCCAGGGGGGCAAACCTACAAGCAACCACCATATATAAAAGTATCAGCTGCTGGCATGTTTAAACTACAGCATGGACACTGGCCTTGAACTTCTGACAGTGATGATAAATGCTGGGGAGTTTATTCTTTCAACTATTTACTTAGGCATTTAAATCTAGAAGATTCAGGTTTTGGAAAATCAGCAAATGAACTCAAAAAGTGAACTACTGAAATCACACAAATTGTAAACAGATTCATGTTTAAATACTGATCTACTTAATCCCTAAGCCAAAGACTACCTACGACCTTGCAGCACAGGACACCAAAACACCCCAAACTTTCCTTGTAAATTACAGAGGAATTTCTGCTCCAGCAGTTGAGCCCACAGTTTGTTATGGATGGAGGATGACGAGCACTAAAGTGTATTGTGCATTGACACTGTATGGCATGAAGTCAATATAAATGCAAAAAAATTACTTTCAGAAGGTAAGTGATTCAAAATACCAGGAAAGTACGTTTCTAGGCAACAACATCCCTAGTAAAAATATTACAGCTTCTGCAATTTCTTCTTCTTAATACAAGGCAGCAAAACAATTCCTTGCAACAAAACCTATACTGGAAACTACTATCAACCATTGGTCAGGAGAGCTTGTTTGATGTAACTACACAGTTTAAAACACGCCAGAGTCTGATCTTGCTCCCACTGAAATCAAAGAGTATGACTGGGACCTATAACAACAGATTCAATTGAGAGTGATTATGCAAGGAAAAAAAGCCCCATGGAAACTATATGTCAGTTGTCAGCATTAACCAGTTTTGATCGTGTCAGATTTGCAGCACAACAAAAGGCATTTCACAGCATAAAGTTCAAGGAAAAAGGTTCTCTAGACTAAAGTCATTTGACAAGCAAAATGGAGGATTCTTATAGCAACAGGGCTTTGGAGCGGAGCCCAGAGCTGCAGGTTTTTTTGCCTGGAGCTGGAGTGGAGCCAGAGCACAGCTCCAAGGCCCTGTATAGCAATGCACTAATTCTTCTGGGTGGCAGCAGGTGCTCCCGTACTTGCCCTTTTTAATATGAAAGAGCAGCAACAGAGGAGAAAAATATAGACTTAAGGATACAATGCCAGCCAAATTAAGCACACAAGACAACACTTAGACACTTCAGAAAAAGGTGTTGTGCAATTTATTTTTGCTATTGAAACTTAACTAAAAATTGCAGTCACTAATAGTCATAATCTATCCCTGTAATGTGAAAATTCAGAAGCTGCTACATATCCGTTCCTGAAATAAAATAATGTTTTCCTTCTAAGCTGTGATATCCATTCCAGTTTTTTTTTGTAAATTGTGATGTTTTATGGGAACTAATATTTATCCACAGTTTGTATGTTGTTTCCCCCTATGGATAAATGCAGGTGCATGTTAAAAATACTGATGTCCACATAAACAGATAAGTGATGTTAGGTGCAAATTACTATGGCTCTGCTATAAAAAAAATTTCAATTAAAAAAATTTACGTATAGAAGTGTTTCAAAAGTTAATGTAAATCCACCCCCGTGTAATATCATTACTCTAATACCTAGGAAACTTCGCTGTGACCATTTTCGCAGTTATTCCCCTAAACCTAAATAGGCAGCCTGGAGATGAAAGTAGTACAATAAAATAATTACCTGAAACATTTAAAAAAAATACCCGTTAAACAAATTACCATAACTGGCAGCACTTAAAATTGGTAAATTCTCCCATTAAAAAAAATTGCATAGCTGCAAGATTATGCTTTGCTGCATTTTTTAACAAGCTGTAAAACAGAAATTTTAGTACACTTAAATAGCAATACAGCATCCAGATTTCAACAATTGTATAGCTTGATCAATATAAATTAGTCAGCTGCCTTGGTTTTATTCTTTGGACAGCATTCTGATAAAGGTTTAGTTAAAAAAAAACTTTGAAATACAGTTTTCCTATGCAGAAGGAGTTTTCATTTCCTGTTCTTGAAGAAGGTGAAGAATGTACTGAGGACAGGGTGTAAATTCAGTGAATAAGGTCACACTGCTAGACTGCTTGCCATTTACTCTTCTTCAGCCCAAGAGAAGATTAAGATGTTTCCGCTCAAAAATATGGTGATCCTCATGAAAATGTTTCTGATAGTGTTGATTGAGAACGCATCAATTTCCATTTGGGGTAAGAAGAGAGACAACCATAACCTGTTTCTGCAGAGAACTTAAAAGTTAGACTGAAATTAGTAACTTTGGCCTTTCAAATAGAAATCATCAATAACATCTGTGGCGAGAAGATTGTTACAGGATGTGCAGCGTTTTCAAAATCCCTGCGTGTCCTTTATATGCATGTTTGGTATGCTGACTCTACTGGCAAGCAATTGGACTCGGCAGTTTTGTTCCACACGTTTGTCTATCTTTGCCTTTTCCAGACACACGGGAACACAAGTCTGAAGCCAAGTATGTTCTCAAATGTGTGTTCAAAGACAGAATCTCAAATCCCCTGCATTTTCTGATCCACGTAAGAAACTGTGAGAAAACCAAAGATGACAAATATTACTTTCCCAGCTAGTTCAGTAAATTATACACAGTAAGGCATTACTTGCTCAAACAAAAAAAATCCAAGGAAAATCTACTTTTCCCTACTTCATATTTCCTAGTGTATCACTCCTATCTTCTACAATTTAAACACATTTGATTGAAAATCCTGAGTGAAACATCCTTAAGTATTTTCAAAGATAAACCTCATCGCAAACAGCATCTTGTGCTTCTCCTGTGGGTCAATACACCAGGGATAACGTGATGCTCTACGTACATGTCCAAGTGAAAAATTAGTCCTAGTCTTGTGCTATGGGAAAAAAAGTTGTCCCTGCAGTAATGTGTTCTCTGGTAAGTGTGACAGTGCATAACCCTCGCTAATAGGACTGCAGTGTGAGCTACAATACATACTTGTGAAATAAAACAAAAAAAGCAGAACACTGAAACAGTGCTTCAAAAAACCACTACAGTGTTTGAGGCAAAGAGTTCATACTCCCTGATTGCCATAGTGTTTAATATAAACCTAACGTGTTTTGTAATGATTGGAGCTGGTAGTTTAGTGTAAGCGAGTTACCTGAAAGAATAAAAATGCCCCTTTAGTCCTTTGACTAACTGGTTTCCAATCTAAACCATAATGCACAATACTAAACCAGGAAAGCTTTGTATCTGTGTGAATGGGGGTGGGGCGGGCTGGGTTGTAACATTTGATATGCATTGCAGAAAAACAATGAATGATCAAATCTGTGTAAAAAGCAGGATCTCACTGAAAACTATGTAACATCCCAAATGAAAAAGTAGATTTCAGTCCAGAAAGAAATGGTCATTCACTTAAACTACCAAAAATTCTGGGGATTTGGTATATTAAGTAGGCTTAGGTTACACAACAAAATAATCTTAAAAGGCTAATTAAAATTTCAATGGCACTGCTGCTTGTCACTTTGCAGTAATTAAACTGCAATTTATCATTCCAGACTACCGGATGTGAGGGTGTAGAAACCATTTGTGAAGTTTAATAATTTAAAACAGATAGTAAATATACTGGAACTACAATGAATTTACCGATTATTTTAGGTCAAATTTAGATCTGAGTGAATATTTATGTACTTATTTATATAAAAGTCTTATTACTGACAAGATCAATTAAATATGTAAAAAGAAGTTACATACAAAAGAGGAATCTTGTCATCTCAATCTGAAGGGTGTTCAGGACAAGATCTATTTACTTCAAACCACTCATCTATGCAGCTGTTGAAACATAAAAGAATAAATGGAATATAAGTATATTGATTACAATTACTAACAATTGTGTGTACTAAATAATTTTATCGTAGTTAAAATAAAATGACTAGAAACATTTGAGAGTGGCGGAGAGAAAGAGAGAATGTGTTTTAAAACCTAAGATACTTCAACTAGAATGCATGGCACAGTATTTTTTGACATTCACTAATCATTTTTAACATCTCAAAATTCCAATAAAATAAAGCATACCATGCATTAAACATTAGAGAACACAATGTGTACGTTGTTGTAACTGTTTATTTCAGAAGTTTTAACAAATGTACGAATTACTTTTTGTACTTTTCGTTTCTTAAAATGTTAATTGTTCCTTTAAAAATCCCTTATAAAAATTACCCAACCAATGTTGGCATACGGCATTTTTTTATCTGGGAATAATACAGCATGAAGAATACTTGCCCTTTATGATAGATGCATAGACAAGGCAGTCGTGCTATAGTATCCCCTTGCTGCAGCTCTTCCAGGCATATTGCACACTCCCCAGCATCTTTACTCAGCACATCCTCTGTAGAAACAGGGCAGTTTTAAATGGTTAAAAAAAATCAACACTTAAGGCAAAACTTTCATAGCATTAACACAATTATACAACAAAAAATTTTAAAGGTTCCCTTTCAGTACAAGACGTGAAATTAAGCATGTTTATAATGTCTGAGGATGTAAGAGGTCTGTTATCAGGAGTCTTAAGAGATAAAAGGGAACTACAGCTGTGATCTAGTCTCTGACTAAACACAGCTGTACAACAAAGGGAACTACTGTAGGACTAAATAACAAACACACCACCGTACTGAAATTTGCAAATAACATTGGTTTTATGGCAGTGCTGCTATAGTTAAGGGTCAGTTACTCTTAAAATTGACAAGAGACAAAGAACCCACCACCACCATCACCCTAGTTCTGAGTTCAGAGCATCTGCACGCTACACTGCATAGAAGCTGTAACTCAGTACCAGTAACAAACATTGAAGTTGGATTCTCAGGACCTTAATGGCTCCAGTTCATTTCATGGGGAAAGGGTTTTTTCCTCATTGCCGCCGCCTCCTCCTCCTCCCCAAGTGCACGTGTTCTGCTTTAAATACACACTTGAGCTAGAGGCTAAGGCTGAGCCTGGACAAGTGACTTCTCTGAAAAGAAAGTTGCAGACTGACACCTTCTATATCCTCCACCCCCAGAGTAATTAACTAGGTAGAGACCCCATTGGCACCCTCCCTCTAAGTATCCAGTCCGTCCTCTTGCTTCCTTCCATTCATTCCTTTACTGTATGCCTGACCCCTTCCCCACCAGCTCTCCTGTAAGCACCTGGTTCTGCTGTTGCCTCCCACCTATCAGCCTGTTTCCTCTCCCCACTTCCTTCCGTCCCATTCCTATCATCCAGCCCTTCAAGAGGAACCAGAGCTCTCCATCACTGCAAACTGGTGTATGGTATGGCTCACAGACCCTAAATTCTGCAAGGTCCCCTGATTTTGTAGAATCAATACTATATCCTGCAGTTAATGGGAAGATGAGGCAGCTGCCAGAAATGCACAGAAGCCATTTTTAAAATGGAAGTTTCTATGAAAAATATTAGAGTGATATAGTAAAAAGCTGTATTTTCTGGATACTTTTCTTAGCAGCAGTGCATGATGCAGAAGTCAGCATTGGTACAACACAAATCAAGAAGCCTGACTACCCAAATTTAGGTCCACTGTACTGTAGACATAGCCTAATGTGGATTTACACAGTGCAAGGACCATAACCAAAAGGCACATTCAGGGTGCCACAGCAAAAGAGCTGGCAATCCATGGCAGAGCTGAATGATGCACTCCTAAACAGAATAATGTGTGTGCTGAATGCCCCTTTTGACTAACTCTTTAGGGTACTGGTTTTCAAAGTGCAGGGCACAAGGATATCACTGAGCACGAAGGACCAGGCAACAGCAGCGAGAGGGTACGGGGGAAGCCCTTCCCCAGCAGTAGCCTGCTACTCTCCCTACTCCTCTCCAACTGCTGGGGACTCAGACTCTGCATGCTTGCCCCAGCCCAAACTTCGTTCAGCCAGAGCAATGTGTATTTTAAACCCTTCAGAGCCTGCAGAAACAAGATACTCTGTGGTGGGGGAGGGGGGGAAAGAGAGGGGAAGGGGAGGAGGAAGAGATGAGGAGTTGCAGTCTGCACTATGCTGCCACGAACTCCTCCAGGGATGGAGCCAGCTAGGTACCGCTGCACCCCTGGCATAAGCCACCTGCTTCTCTTAGTAAGTCACTTTCTACCCTGGTCCCTGGATGGGTGGGGAAGGGCCTGTTAAGTGACTCCCATGGAGAAGGAGGACTTCGCAAAAATGTTTGGGAACCTCTGATTTATGGTATTCTGCACATCACTCCAAAATCAGTAGATTTTAAAAAAAATGTGCATGTTTCCTTTAAAATTGTGAACAAAGCTTTCAGAGTTTCTATGGCACCTGAGGGAAGGTTCTCCCGCCCCCCTACCCCAGAACCAGAGGGAATCCGAGATGGCTGAGGAGCATGAGTAGACCAACTAATTCTTAAGAAACAACATACTCTAGTAATGAAGAAAAGGAAAAATGCAGCATATATTTGCACTGTTTGTAGGCAGTCTACAAAAAAAAGGGGGGGAGGGCATTCCGAGATGGTTTCTGTTGCTCTTTAACAGAGAAGTGGAACTATACATGAACATTAGGGGCATTTACTATTCTCAAGTGATAAAAAGATGGAAACAGTGCCATATTATCTTGCAGAATCTCACATTTACCGCTGAAACTTCCATCAAAGATACTGAGAATTTGCCCAGAAGAGGGTGCTAAGGGTACACATTTTTCACTTGACCTCTTGAATTAACAGATGTTTCAATATCTGGAAGAAGGCAACAAAAAAAACAAAAACAAAAAAAAAAAAGGACAAAGACAATTACATTTGTCTGTTTCACAGGGAGATTGGAAGCTTTCTCCAAGGCTTTACTCATCTCACTGCTTCCCTCCCCCTTCAATTCCTCTCTT
Organism: Chelonoidis abingdonii; assembly: GCF_003597395.2. NCBI lineage: Eukaryota > Metazoa > Chordata > Testudines > Testudinidae > Chelonoidis > Chelonoidis abingdonii. The sequence goes on from NC_133770.1 coordinate 81,939,693, forward strand.
TACGGATACTGCCGCAACATGGTTCTCTTGCTCCTCTGAACATATCTATTTTCTACTTCCTCATTATGGCCACAAACAAATGCTGTTAAAAATAATGCACATGCATATATACCACACACACAATGAGAAAATTTGTCACAGAATAACTTCACTCTAATCAGAGGTTTCACTATATTCAGAGCTGAAACTGGCACATAAACTATGCACTGGGTTCTTCTCCCTGGTACATTCAAGCATAGTGTCACTTTAGTCAGTTACAAAACTGACTAAAGGAGTCCTTCAGGCTTTTTGTATAAAGCACTTTAAAAACAAACATTTACATAACTGAAGACATTCTTACAAGAGACAAAGCCAAACCCCTGTCTATTTTTAAAAAAATCATTTAATATGGTTAAAAAGCTCATAAGACATAAAACAGTTATATGAATTGCTGTACGCACTATTCTTTACATTATACGCCAGGGTTATTGTATATTGCAGAAACATGTATTCCATAGTCCTGACACTTGTTTTCTGTATCTTTGCAATACTCTAGGGTACTACAAAGGCAGACACATCTATTTCTACAAAATGTTCTTTTTCTACCTGGTACCAAAAGATACTATTAGACTTTGTAACAGGTTATGAAGTTTCCAGCGTCTGTATGCTCACTCTTCCAAACATATTGTGAGCAAGTCAAGCTTCTTGCATTCCCTCCCACCCACTCATGTGCACAAGGAAAAACACTCACCTGCCTAAATCTTTAAGATGTCTAACTGAAAATATCCAATTATAAATCTACAACTTGGCACAACACATTAATAGATTCCAATCCAACATAAATTGCTCTCATATTTGATAACATCTACAGAATGGCGACAGTGAAACTGACTGTAGTCAGGGGACCCAAGAGACTTCATATTTAAAAGAGATGAAATGTAGTCAAATTAGCAGAACTGGGTAAACCATAAAGAATGGAAAAAAAACCTCATGCCTTGATCTAGTCAGAATTCCCAACTGTCCCCATTATAGACAACCACCCAGGGTACCAGCCCTAGATCACTCCAGATGGAAGTCAATTTAAGGTCTATTTAACACTGATTTTTAAATGCATTTGTCATGGAAACGTGGCTAAATAAGATTTTGCTAATCCACTGTAGTGTGCAGCAGCTAGTTACATTTCTCATGTTTCCCTGGCAGTGAAATGATCAAATGATTTCTGCTGTCCCCCCTCCACTGCAGCCTCAGCTCACTGTGCCGGCAGGGTGGCTGGCTCAGGGGACTTACACATGTGAACACAGGGTGCCCTGACACGGGGCCCCCAGGGCCAAGCACTCTGTCAGCTCAGCACCAGTGCAACCCCCGCGGGGGGGGAGGGGCTGCACTGTGGGGGCAGGAGAGCAGGCAGGTGGTACGGATGGCAGGAGCGCAGCCAGAGGACTGAGGGAGAGCACCAGGCAGCCGCGCAGCCGGCCAGAGAGAAGCGGCGCTTTAAAGGGGAAACCGCCACTTCTCTCTGGCTTCGCAGCTGCCCCTGCTCCTCCTGAGTCTTCCGCCCATGTTCGCAGGGCCGCATTCCAAAAGAAGTGAGTGGGGGGGGGGCAGAGGGGGACAGGAGGGTGCTTAGCGGAAGACCATCCCAGGAGGAGGCAGTCAGGGCACAGGGATGGAGGGGTGGGGTGGAAAGGTGGTGGGGTCCCGGGGGCGGTGGTCAGGGGACAAGGAGCAGGGGGGGATTGGATGGGTTGGAGATCCTGAAGGGTGCAGTCAAGGGGCAGGAAATGGGAGAGGGCCGATAGGGTGCAGTGACTAGGCTCTTTGGGGTGGCACAACCTTTCTACCCGGCCCTCCATACTGTTTCACAACCTCCAATGTGGCCCTTGGGCCAAAAAGTTTCTTACCCCTGTGTTAAAGACTCCTACTAGCAGGAGAGTCTGATATAAAAGATGGAGCACTCAAGCAGGGTTTGGTGTTTCTTACCATGATTTGCCCAAGTCTCCATCCTTATATTTATCTACCTCTGGCTAACAGGATTAGTATTTCAGCTAGTAGGTACATGGTAGATTTTTCTAAAATCTTATCTTGGGATTCATGGAGTACAGTTTACACACCATACCCGTACTTAGACTAAAATATATAGTACTGGATGAAGGTACAACCATCACAGCAAGTTTTCACATACTTTATCAATTTAAAAAAACAACCACAGATTTTTTGAAAGTCTTTAAAAACTCCCCAGATACAATTATATTAATTATATGTACACAATTATATATACTAAATTAAAATATTTACAAGCAGAGATTGAAATATTTAAATACCACCAACTAGCCCAAGGACTAACGCTTACTCACAAGGGTGAAAAAAATACCTGATGACTGCCCCTCCGAAGGCCACGCCTCCCCAAATTCAAACAAACAAATGAGCTGTGTATTGTGCTTTTAATTAGAACATTGACACTCAAGTTATTTAATCAAATCAAGTAATTTGCTACCAAGGCTAACCAAATTGTACAGAAGAACATTATTCTACTGTTCTAGAAATACAATTGAAATTTTTCAAAATAATCTATTTATTCACTGAATAGTATTTGACCAACTCTCAAATTGGTTGACCACCACAAATAAGTATTGCCAAAGCAACATACTGGTAAAAATTCTTTAAACTAGTATTTAATAAATACATTCATCAGTCTATGTTATTACATTTTCTGGCTTGTTATTTTCCCCCATTCCCAGCTTCACTATTTTCTCCTCTCCCTTTCCGACAGAAGATCATGATGTATCTTTACTGAATCTTGCCCATACAGCAACAAAACAAAGATCTGATTATTTGCTGTTCATAGGATTCTCTAAGTATCAGTAGCAAAAAAATGAGACCAGTCAGTTGTCACTCCAAGGGCAGACTGCTTCTACTCTTAGCTTGCCAACAATGTTGCCTGTCTGCAGTCTTAGGAAGGCAGGGCTAAAACAGTTACACTTAGTTCACATTTGTAACTTTTTCTTCAAAACTAGGAGACTGGGAAGCATTTTTTTTTTTTTAAATGAAAACTTACATTCTGCAACAGGTACTGGCTCTTATTCAGGACGCTGATCACAGGCAAGTGGAATTTTCAAACCTGGATATCAATTCCTTCTGCTAAAATCCCCTATAAACTATTGCATGTACTGAAACCACAAGGAATTCTATATTAATGCTACATTAGTAAATCTAGAAATTCAGAGTTAAGGTTGCTTGCAAAACCTTAACTTTCCCCCCTTCCTGCATCCTTTAACAGCCTACCACTAACATCCCAGTGGTACCAAAACATATTCACAGTATGCCTTTTCAGACATTTCCATAATGCACCACATAACATACATCACCTGTCCTTGCTATTTCATCCCATACTCTAACGAACAAGCTGCACTTGGAGCCACCTACCAAGATACAAAATTCATCATTTGGTAATGAACCTGCTACAGCAGTTTGACATTTACCAAATGCCTATCCTTCCCTCTCCTCTATCTATTCCCATTACAGTAGAGATATTTTTATATCCCACCATCTAAGTATTGTCCCCCAAAACCATCACAAACACATCCCAATTTTCTACGTGGAGTACAAACACTATACCTATTTTCCCTTTCAATGCTGTTCTGATACCAACATATAAGCAGATATCCACCATAACTAATGTATACTACACAAACACTGGTTACCATAATCAGTCCTGCAACCTCATTCTCACAAACATATAACTTTACCAATACTACATATAGAACAAAGGTGGAAAAATTTGAAAAAGTATTTGAAACAACAGAGAAGCTAATTTACATGCATACTGAGAGGAAAAGGTAGAGAAGGTTGTCCCTGCCAGCAGGTATATGGGATGTTGAGGAGCAATTACCACACAGGCGGGGTGCCAGTTAATTTCTTTATTAAAGGAAAAAGGAAGTGGTGGGAATTTAACAATAAAATACGATGGGATGGGGTGTATAGGGCGTTTACAATAGACAATGATGGGGGGGGGTTCTTCTTATTGAACAGTGTAGGGAGTTCGAACAGTGGGGTTCAGCACAATGGGATACAGTACAGTTAATAAGCAACTCAACTTTATATAGGAACAACTCTAGATACAGTGTGGAATGCAAAATGTACCAAAAAGAAATGCAAAATAAAATGCTTTAGCTTCCTATATAAAAATGTTAAAACCCAATCTTAGATAGAATGTATTAGGTGGTTAGAGGCCTTATACACAATGTAACACACAATGGTATTAATGTAAATACAAAGTGTATCAGCAATATGGGTGATAAGTGAAATTATGCAATGTGAGAAATTACTGACTTAATTTGCGAGGCTGTGGATAGCAAAGAGTGTACCTACTGGCTGGGTCAAGGAACAGGAGGGGGAGGGAGTGAATGATTAGATGAATGATTAGTGCGCAACTGATGAGAGGAGAGTGTGGCTGCAAGCAGCGAGAGACTTTTGAAGCCCTGCAGGGTAGGACAACGGACTAGAGAGAGGTTTTTAAGCAACAAGCGGACACCAAAACAAAGGAAAAAAGCAGCAAAGGGTTTTGGAATTTTTCACAGGGGGAGAAGCAGCAAGGGGTTTGGGAAGTTCGGAGGGTGAGGCAGCAAGGAGTTGTATCAGGGCGACACGGAGAAGCACGCAGAGGGGGAGACTGGAGCGGGGGAAAAGGAAGTTCGGAGGTGATGCGACGCAGGGGAGGCAGCAGGAGTTGTAACAAGGGAGACACGGAGAAGCACCAGAGGGGGAGAACGGAGCGGGGGAAAAGGAAGTTCGGAGGGTGATGCAGACGCAGGGGGAGGCAGCAAGGAGTTGTAACAGGGGGAGACACGGAGAGCACACAGGGGGAGACTGGAGCGGGGGAAAAACAGACAAAGTTATACAGAGGGAGAAGCAGCAAAACCTTATCTATTAACCAACAACTAGGGAAAACAACAATATGACATTCTAAGCAAAACTATAACAAGCAACTATACGGAGCAACAAAACAGCAAACTATAACACAGGTAGGTGAAACTTACAAGCTCTCTATAATCTTAACAAACTATAACTTATTAAACTTAAAAACAAAACCTATGGTGCATCCTTATGCTTGGGGAAGTTACAGAGGGCAGAGTGTATGTACGCACCCAGGATCCAGCTTCCAAGGAAGCCAAGGGATGGTGGCTGCAGCATGTGATACAGCTGAAAGCAGAGAGCCCACAGAAAAGCCCACAGGAGCAGAGCTAGCCGGCACAAACTTATTTTAGCAGCAAAGTGCCGCGGAGTTTAGGAGACATTTTAAAGACACAGACCAAGGTACGTTGAGTCTGTGTGCTGGGGAGACAGAGCCAGCAGCTAAAATAATAAAATAAAAGTATAAGAGAGTTTTTCAACAGAGAAGATTCTTACCAGCTCCCAAGGAAGCAGCAGAGGCAAAAGCAGCAAAACATCAGAAGGCTAGGTACGGTCTCAATAATAACAGGAGATCTCTCAGGCAGCAATTCGGTTCTTTGTGGGGGGTCAAAAAACGGGTTACGCTCAAAATAAAACGAGAGCAGAGAAAGGACCCCCCAGAACCCCTGGCTGATCAGACCAGGCAGCAATGCAGGAACCTTTCTGATGTTAGTTTCAAAATGTCTGTTTTTAAAGCAAACTCAGGCAGTTTCACCCGCCAGTACTTTTGATTGGCTCCTCTTGATACCAGGGGAGGAGAGGAGGCAGGGAAAAACTGTAGGGGAGCACAGAGACATGTCTGGGCGCAGGATCCTGTGCAATAGGTGACTCAAAGCACATGAGGCCTATGACTTATGCCCAGGATCTTAAAAACACAATAGGTCTTGCAGCTCTGACATTGCCTACCCTACACTCAGGCCCAGGTTTAACAAGGTGATAACAGGACTAACCCTTTGACAGGGCAGTGGTCCACTTAGCACACAGTGGGGCATCCCTTTGAGAAGGGCAATGGCTCTTCTCGGTAACAAACTTTACAAGACAACAGCCGTTATGCCCAGGCCGACGCATTGCGGCGATGGGCCCGGGGTGTGGCTTCGTCGAGGGCCGGCCTCTGGCCGCCCATCTAGATTCTGAACTCGCCCTTAAGGAGGAGGAACACCAGAACAATAAATCGACCTGAGCCTGCAGCAGGTCGTGGCTCACCCCAGTTAAACATTTTGAGGGTCCTGCACCCTTGAAGAAGGCTTGCATGAATGAAGATGACTGTGGTCGCCTCAGAGGGCGAAGTGTACATCCCTGTGGAGCAACGTCGTCATGAGCTGGGCGAGCCGTCAACGCGCGCATGAGAGCAGGGTGCTATGCTATGCACCCTCCGAACTTCCTTTCCCCCGCTCCAGTCCCCCTGTGTGCTTATCCGTTCTCCTGTTACAAACTCCTTGCTGCCCATCCCCCTCGTCTGCATCACCGCTCCGAACTTTCCTTTCCCCCCTCCAGTCTCCCCCTCTTGCCGTGCTTCTCCGTGTCGCCCCTGTTACAACTCCTTGCTGCCTCACCCTCCGAACTTCCCAAACCCCTTGCTGCTTCTCCCCCGGTGTGAAAAATTCAAAACCCCTTGCTGCTTTTTTCCTTTGTTCTGGTGTCCGCTTGGTGGCTTAAAAACCTTCTCTAGTCCGTTGTCCTTACCCTGCAGGGCTTCAAAAAAGTCTCTCGCTGCTTGCAGCCACGACTCTCCCTCATCAGTTGCCCACTAATCATTCATTCTAATCATTCACTCCCCTCCCCCGCTGTTCCTTGACCCAGCCATTAGGTACACTATTGCTATGCAACAGCCCTTTTCGCCAAATTTAAAGTCAGTAATTTCCTACATTGCATAATTTCCACTTATCACCCATATTGCTGATAAACACTTTGTATTTACATTAATACCATTGTGTTACATTGTGTATAAGGCTTCTAACCACCTAATACATTCTAATCTAAGATTGTTTTAACCATTTAGCCCAGGTTTAACAAGGTGATAACAGGACTAACCCTTTGAACAGGGCAGTGGTCCCACTTAGCACAAGTGGTCATCCCTTTGAGAAGGGCAATGGCTCTTGGTAAACAACTTAACAGCCAGGGAGGGGCGGCCACAGGAGGAGAACAAGAACAAAATGGACTATAGGGACAGCTGTAAGAAACAAAATGTAATAGGGGGATAGCTGTAACAGACAAAGGTTATTTGTGAACACTTAATTCTGCATTTGCAGACTGTCAAAATTTTACTTAAAAGTTGTTTTGGAGAATGCAAACTTCACACATGAAAAATGTACCCAGAAATCAATCCTGAGAAATAAGCAAGTTCCTCTCTTGGACACACACAGACAATTTTCAGTAAAAATATCAGCAGTATGAATAAAGCAAAAAAAGCACAAATAAGTTAAATATTTTATAATTAATTATTCAGAGTGGGATCAACTAAAGGCTGATAGCTCTAGACATCTTGATCTAATTCTAAATTGGATTAGCCCTGTTGAATAATTTGGAACAGCAGAGATTTTGTATACCATTGGTACTGTTCTGTGGTAATTATATAAGTCACATTAGCAGAGACCAGGATTCAAAAAAATCTACTTATAAATTGTGTCCACTACTTTGAATAAGATTTCAACAAAGTGCAATTCTGTAAAGATCATTTAAGTCAAAGTCTTATACTTAACTTTCATGCAGCCAAAGATGCAAAATTAAATATGAATTACCATCTCTAAATAAATACCTCTACTGTAAATGTAGGTCAACACAATATGGTTAACGCAAACAGCAAAAAATAATAATCTATATTTTCAAGAGAAAATATATTGGTTGTATAAAAGACATCCAAGTAAATTCCATGCTTTCTTCATAATGGGAACAGTCACCATTCAAACCAAGCATCCAAAACAAACTCTTACAGCTGTGTAAAAGACAGGCACTATAACTTGATAGAGAAATATCAAGCATTTTACCTGAAAAAAATTTGGGGTTTCTTTGTTCTTAAACCCTCAATGATAGCAGTAAAAAACAAAGGCAGCTCAAATGTGCACTTTCCTGGAAAATCAAGAGTGACAATGTGTTTTCCTCATTAACAGTTCAGTGGCAATTATGTATGGAATACAGTTTTAGGCCAACGGTAGTTGTCTTTCAATACTTAAAGAGACTGCAATTTCCATCTTTATCCTCTATCCTAATAGTTGAAATACTGACTTATTTAAACTAAACTTCATCTTCTGTGCTCTTAACAGGACAAGAGTAGACAAAAATGGCTCATGAATCAACATGTTAAGGAGTTCACTGTAGTAAAATATAACTAGTTATCTACCTACAAAAGACAATCCAAAAGGTTGAAGACAAAGTTTGTGCAGGAGATCCATTGTTCATTAAATGATATAGTTGCTAATCTATAGAAATGGTGTGATCCAACAGTAGTCAGCAATGAGAGCTTGCTTACCTACATATATACACAGGGTAAACTACACCCAAAAATTACAAATGAAAAAATTAAGGAAAACCTGAGAACATTTAAGTTATTGACTTTATTCTATGTAACCATCATGACTAGAAATCCACGGTGGTGGTATGAAGAAGCGGAGAAAACAGCTACCACCTCTTCTCAATTCACTTTTTACCTTGGGATGGACCTGAATTTATATTTTTAGTTTTGTTAAACTAAAATTTAAGATTGAGGAACAACCAGAAGAACGGCGTATTGGATACAAGGGAATAAAACAGAACTCCTCTGCTAAAGAAAAACAGCAGTACAGCCCCAAAGAAAATCAGTTTGAGAGAACTGCTCTATAGGGAACACATGGCCCAAAACTCAAATTAAGCCAGGCTTCATCTCTTGTGAGGAATGATCCAGGTTGTTCTACAAAAGTGGAAATTTGTGAACATCTGCTCAAGCTATTGTCCTGTTTCCAACTTCTGTTGAGCTGATCTGCCTGCAAGTTTAGGTACCCTGGGATGTTCAGTCCTCTCAGGGTAGCCAATGGTCTATTTTTAGGTAAGTGGAACAGAAAAAATTGTGAGAGAGAGAGAGACGCCTATCAGCTCTCATACCATCACCACCACCACACTGTTGGTCCCGATGAAGACATGGTGACACAAGCTGGATTTCTTCCTGGTAGCACTGCCAGTGGATGGACTTGGCCTCCAGCTCATGATTTCGAGGATTCTGTTCCTTGCCTGCCTATAATCCCTGGTCAAGTTCTTCCATTGAGCAGGCCCCATCCTAGCTGAACTGGTTCATATCTATGGTTAGGCTGATTGCAAGGGTAGCATGGTTCCTGAAGGGGTATCCCTTGGGGTACTGTAACTATTCATCCCTCAGACTGAGTTCCTTACTATTCCTGGAAGATGGACTCTGAAGTCTTAAGTTCTATCCTACCAATGAGAGAATCTGGATAAGAAACCAATGCAGAGTCCTTGAGTGGGACTGGGCACATTGTATTAAGCCCTAGCATGACACTGGTGTACCTATGATGGACGTGCATGTCAGGAATAAAAGTCTGTTATGGGGGAAAAAGAAGTCATTAGAGCCTTTATCCTTAGAAGCTTCTCCTGGAATCTTAAATACTTTGACAGTATGGAGGGAAGAGGGGGCAAACTGTAGGGATGAAAAATATCTAATCTGGAGGTGTGCCTTAGTTCCATGTCTTCTGCTCTACCAAGTCCTGTTGCTAGTCTCAGAACTGAAGGACAGCAAGCTTGCCTAGTTCTTTTCCACTTTCAGAAATTTACCAGATGACTGAGGCATCTCTGCATAAGCCTGGAATGGGATTGGATTTCATATAGTGTCAGTACACTCAGGCTACACTATATGAGGTGCAAGTACAGGTTGCAGTCTGGGGATTACTTCAGTTTTCTAATCTAATTCATGGTTATCAACAGAAAGCTAAGATCAAAAGGCACAAAGTCTCCCCCTGAAAAACTTTTTCCTGGCATCAGTGATTAGGCAAATAGCATAATGGAGGAAACTGAGGTGGAGATGCTTGTGCCAGAAATCTGTGTGTATGGATTCCATACCTTTTGCAAGATTGCCAGGAGACAAGTAGTAGACTGAGAATGTGCAGTAGTGGCAGTCATGGTGCTAGAATTAGGTTTTGCAAGGACAGTCTGGATTGAAGCAAGAATCAGAAAAATTAGGGCAGTGAAGCAAAGTCACTACAAAATATTTCCTCAAAATTATTTCTCCTGTTCAAGGCAAACGACTATGCAAACTACTCCTATTCCAAACACAATCACCTTGGATATATAAACTTAATTCAAAGTACACACTTCAAATAAAGGCGAAACCCCCCTCCAACCTCAAATTATGAGCAAGTGTAAAAATGCTGATTTATACTGGCCTGCTTTACATTAACTCAACCTACTGTAGTCCTCTACACTAATGGTGAATAGCTCAAGCAATTCTAGCAGTGGCAATGACCCAGTGATTTCCCCTACACCATAAAGCCACAAACACAAAACATATTCTAGTTCTTTGATTTCAAAAGTAATTTTCAAAGTTTCTATTACCAATCTAGGAGAAATAACAGCAATGACCTACATAACCAGGACCACCAACAAACAGATGTGAAGCAAGCACTGTACATCAACCAATAGACTTAAAATATGTTCAAAGTATTTGAACAATTTTGAGCAAAATTCATAATTCACATACTGTGAATAGCTAAATAAATAATTTGCTATGGATAGTTCACTCAACTATTCAAAACTCAGAAGGGCTTATATGATTCAATGAGATATTTTGAAGAAAGCAATCTCCTCTAATACAAGACTAGGATATGAAATTTCAGGCCAATTTTTGTTAAATTAATAAAGGTATCAGAGGAATGCAGGGTTAAAATGAGTCTTTGAATGGAAACTGTCCCACAGCCTTAACTATGAAATTAATGAGTTTCCATAATGTTAATATCATTCAATTGTAACATTTCCCATTACTATGAATGTAGCAGGGCAGTACTTCATATTTCAGTTTTGAACTAGTACTGTAGGTTCACTTCCTTAGCAGAAAAAAAATATAGCCAAGACAGACTGACAATTATGCAAACCTTAAAAGAAGAAATAATTCCATTATTGGAAATACATTAACCTAACACTATCACCATGTCACTATATAATCACCAAGTAGACAATTTTAAAACTATTGCAGGATCATTGGATCCAATTGCAAATAATACATAAAGCTGGTAAATATCTCCTATGTAAAGACCGAGGATAATCTCTGATTTATATATGAAAGGACTTTGCTCTCACTACAACATGTTCTTAATTTATTTTGGGACAGTGGCTAAAAAAATTACTATCAAAATCCCCTTTAAAAAAAAGTATGGACTTCTGCATTGAAGATTTGGTAGTAAAAGAACATCAAGATATTCAAATAATTGAAAGTTCAACAGATTTTGAAGAGATGCTTTCATCTGAGGAGAAAAAAATATCTAACTCTAGTTTAGACAAAGCCCTTAAATATCCTACACATGAAGGAAATTCTCTGACAGGAGAAAACTCTAAATATGAGCAAAAACTCTTCTAGTGAGGATACTGCAGTTCCAGTATAACGGTTTGTGGTATTATATGAAAGGAAGACCACTAACTTAGATGTATTGTTCAATTTAAATAAAACTAAATGCCTAGAATTTACTTTTTAAATCTATCGTTTTAAAATACTGCTGCCTCAAAATCCAGACCCATGGACAGTGTTTCTAGAACTGAGAGACTGAGTGAAAGGAAAGATATTTTGATGGATATAGTCTCCACAGACTGACTCCACAAAATAAGTCACTTCCCTTCTGACAAAATGCTAAAATCTCCAGTGTTTTAGGAATATCAAATTTAAATGCTGCAGAAATGACCTGAAAGACAAGGAACAATGTCTGCCCTGTAGCAAAAGTCCCAGCAGTCTCAAGACTGCAGCAGTTGCAGACACGATTTATGACATCCTCCGAATGACCTCTCAAACTAAAGACTGATTAAGTGTAGGACATGGTAGGTAGTTCCTATCCAGGTGGATCACATGACGCAGTGTGTAATGAGTTTGCATTTGCTACTGGGCACGTATACAGCATTTCAAGTTTCTGCAGCTCACTACCAAGCACTTTCATCATATAAAAGCAGTGCAATGGATGCACACATATAAAAAGGAATGCAGCAGAATATAAATATGTTCTCTAACCTGCTTTTAATGACTTTTTTCTGAAACAAAAAAAAAATTCTGGACTACCTCACAGGTATATCCTTAGTTTTGAAGGGTCAAGAATAAGACATTTTTACGTAGATTTTTTTTAGACAAGTTCTTCTGTGCCTGTATGGAAACTACAAGGCCTTCCTTTCCAACAGGTAGACAAAATACCAGTTCTAAAGACTTAGAACCTAAGAACAGACATACTGGGTCAGCCCAATGATTCATCTAGCCCAGTATCTAGTCTTCTGACAACAGTCAGCACCAGATGCTTCAGAGGGAATGAACAGAACAGGGCAATTTTGAGTGATCCACCCTGTCATCCAGTCCCAGGTTCTGGCAGTTGGCGGTTTAGGGATATGCAGAGCATGGGGTTGCACCCCGACCATCTTGGCTGATGGAATAAGCCTTTCGTTAACCTAGCTACCATTGCTTGGGAAGGTTGAGTTCCTACCAAAACAGAAAAACCCCTTCAGTTAATGTAGTATGCGTCCACATTATGGGCTTCCTATGGCAATGTTAGGTTATGTTATACCATATGTATGCCACTATAGCACCCATAGTGTAAGCATGGTCTTATGCCATCTAACACAGAGGTTCTCAAACTGTGGTCCATGGACCACCAGTGGTCTGCAAGCTCCATTCAGGTGGTCCGTGGATAGTTCCCTCTAAGTGTGCGCCTGGGCAACCACACATGAGACAATGAAGGGCCACCCACCTAATTAGTTGAGTTGCACAGGCGTGGCTACAGTAATTAGGTGCCTGGACCCTTGAGAAGGTGCATGTGTAAGATGAGGTGGTCGCCTCAGAGGGAATAAAGGGAAGGTAGGAGGGGGCAGTAGGGCGAAAGAGGGGATGGGGAGAATTTGGAACATGCAGGACTGCTGCAGTCAGAGAAAGAGGCAGCTTTCCCCAGCTCCAGGGCTGTGGCTGCCAGGGAGAGACAGCCCTTCTTCCCAGCCTCAGCTCCTTGGCAAGGGACAGACCCTCCTCTTTCTCAACCCCAAGGAAGAAAGGGTAAATCCATTGCATTAGAAAGGAAGACTACTGATATCAAAATATGAGTAGTGTGCTTTTATTTGTAGAACAAAAAAAGTTAATTTTTAAAAAAAATATTTTAATATAGAGTTTTTATCCAAAGTGCTTTACAAAAGTTAGCTAACGTTACAAACAATATTTGGAAAGATCATTACGTGGTCCGCCGAGACCCTCAGCAATTTTCAAGTGGTCCGTGAAAAAAAGTTTGAGAATCACTGATCTGAGGGGTATGTCCATCAACAGCTATTAACCAAGATGGTCAGAGAAAGCAACCCCATGCTCCGGTTGTCCCTAAACATCCAACTACCAGAAGCTAGGACTGGATGACAAGGGATGGATCACTCAAAATTGCCCTATTCTGTTCATTCCCTCTGGCCACTGTCAAACAGGATTATGGGCTAAACGGAATGGCTGTTCTTATGTCTAAGTTATGGTGCAGGCCTCTCCAGCCTCCAGAACATCCCAGGATTTGGAGAGCACAAACAGGGCTTAAAGCCACCTTAGTCCCCACTCTCCCCATGTAGAACTGATAAACGAAATTGTTTTTAATTGTTCACTTTATTAATATAAGTTCTGTTCACCATTCACTACACTTGCCTGCATTGTAACTTCTGTTCACTGTTTGCCATATTGTAATTCAAACCCCATTTTAAAACGCTCACTCCATTTTGTAAAAGCTTCCTCCAACCTTCATTTTTGCAAACCCTGCTGTAATCTTATTAGTTAGTTTAGATGTGTGAATGAGGCACGTATGGATGATAAAATCAACCTCCAGCCCCAGCCTGTCCTGATGAGGTGAAGTTCAACTACCAACGGCTGAAGACCTAGACAACAGTGAAACAAAGTAAAAAGCATCCACCCTAAAAAGAAAAGGACAAAAGAACAACAGAAGGAAGATCAAAGCCAGGTTCAAGGCTGAAAGTCACGCCTGCAATTGACGGGTGATCAATCCAAACCCAAAGGCAGCGTGACACAGCAAGACCTATAGACTTTGAATCCAAACTAAAAGCCTGTAAAAAAGAAGGGTGAGATAAGAGACTTTGGGTAACATTCTGCTGCCAACATGGAGCCAGCCACCTGCTGATTAATTTAACAACAGCAGAATGAAGCAACTCCCATGAACTAACATAGGGAAAAATCCCTATAAAGCTGAACTCTGAAGACTGAGGACTTTGAGTCTATGGTTCTGCTGCCAGCCTCCAGGAGCATCAGGTGCACCTGACCCGGACTCGGCTCCACTCTTGTGTACAGAGTACCTGGCCAGTATTCTGTCACAAGCAACTTTAGGCTGGTAACTATAATATCTACACAGAACTTGTATGAATGATTGTGTGAATGGATATATATATATATATATATAATCATAGAAATAAGTAACCAAACAACATTGTTTGCTGTTATCTTTTATTTTATTATGGTATTTACAATAAATGTGACAAATGTCTTGTCCCCTTTAAGATCCTGCTAGTTTTTATTGGTATAACACCCAGTATGAGAGTTCTGTGCTGTGCCTCTTGGGAAGAAAAACCCTCACCCAAACAATTTAGGCAATATTTTCGATTGCTTACTGAGAACAAGTCTCTTGAAGCAGCAGCTTGACAGCCAACCTGGAGACACACCAGGATCATGGCTTTCTGCATTCCACTTCATTTCTATCCTTTCTTGAGCAACTGGTACACACATCTTGCAAGTACTATAGATTAAAATAGAAATGCAGTGGAGGAGTTTTTTTAAAGGACATATTCCAATATACTGACTGTATGTCTAGCGTCCAGTAACATTTCTTTTGAGACTGACCAAAACTGATCTCTCTTTTCCTCACCTTCACAAATGCAGAATCAGTGGAGGGGTTTTGGGTTTGTTTGTTTTTTATTGTTAGTGGTGGTGAATAATTAAGCAATGGCATTTTTGTCCAAACAATTGCTTATCTCACTTAATTAAGCCTACACCTAAATGACAGTATGCATCCCATTGGCAGGTCCATCAGGAGAGCCTTAGAGGCTGGATCAACATCTCCAGCAACACATACCTTCTCAACAGCTTATTGAAACAACTTTGCAAAATCTTTCTGTCAAACAGCCATAAGGCAGTACGTCCATATTTTTTTGAAAAGTGATTTTTTAAAATCCCAAGTATTTGGATAAAAGAATAAAAGCAGTAGCTTATTTAGTGCTTTAATTTTGTGTAGTTGTTTATACCAGCCCCAACTCCCTCGTTGCTAGTCAACACAGCATTAAGAGTGTGTATGTTAATGAAAATGAATAATTAAACTGATCAAGATGCTGATTACTTTTAATTCATACAGCAGGTTTATTACGCAGTTTCAAGTCAGGATTCTGACACAGTAACCCTCTTACATACAGGCCTGAACGTAATCAAAAGTCAGTTCTACTTCTCTTGCTCTCCAGGTGTCTGGGTCAGTACAGAATAGTAAGAAAAATGAGGATGTATAATTGTAGCATTTTCCCCCTCCACTCTGCTTGCTTCTATTGATAATTAAGATCAGTTGTACTGCTATGGCTCAAGTCACTTTGAATGCTGCTGTATAATATTGGAATATTGAGCCATATGTATGCTCTGTTTGGGTCAAACACCACCACAACTGATTGTAATAAGAGAATATTGACCTTTATTTTCCTGGTTTTCCATCAAATATTTTGTTACTTTAATCTTCTACTTTAATTTTCGAGATTGTTTGCTATAAAAGCAGTAGCCACATACTATCTTATGATTTAGAAAAGACCTGAATTGATTTGAAATATAAATCCAAAAAGCCATAAGCAATGCTATATTGTTGACACAGTTTAATTGTTGAAATGTCTCTTTGGACGATAGGGCTCAAATTTCCCTTATTTTTATACCTGAACAAATGAATATCAACAAAGTTACCTTGCGCAAGAAAGCGTTCAACACTAAGGCCTGGTCTACACTGGGGATGGGGAGGTGTCGATCTAAGATACGCAACTTCAGCTATGAGAACAGATCTCTTAGATCCAATTAAAATTACTTCACGTCCTCGTAGCGCTGGATCGACGGCCGTAGCTCCCCTGTTGACTTTGCTGCCGCCTCTCGCACTGCTGGAGTTCAGCAGTTGACAGAAGAGCGATTGGGGATCGATTTATCGTGTCTACACTACACATGATAAATCGATCCCCGATAGATCGATTGCTACATGACGATCTGGCAGTAGTGTAGACATACCGTAAGTTTACACACTAAATGCCTTGATATTCTCCCTTTAAAATTACACTAACAATTAGTCCGTCTACGCAAAAACTTTACTGCCTTGAAAAAATTTCTCTCCGACAGTGAGAGAGGCTGACACATTTTGGTTTCATCTAACTTAGACTGATAGGAAGGAGGAAGAGCAAGAGAAAGACTACAACTTCTGAGAGGAAAACCAGCTGTAGAAACAGGACTTCTTAAAATCTTTAGATACTCTAAGAAATAAAGAGGACTAGAAGTCTAACATGATAGCAAGGATTATTTCAAAACAGAATAAGGTTGCAAGGTTTGTCAAAAGAGCAATCAATTTCTCTGATATGGAATCTAAAACTAGTTCAGTGCTACAGAGATATTTCTTTTACCACTCCTTTTACTTAGTTTTTTCTCCCCTTCAATGGCTTTTGGAAAATATTCTGCATGGATTGCACACACGGTCTATGCTCATTCATGTATATCACTCTCTAAAGCACCTATACTTTAATATTACCAGAAAGATAAGAGGTTCTGCAGAGCAGTCCTCCCTTCCATGTCCATGCTTCTGCAAGAGCACAATGGCAACACAATAAGGTGATCCGAGTTCTAACCCACAAAACATGGACACGATTAAGACTAAGTCCTGATATGTTTTTTATTAAAGTAAGGATTTTTGGAGAAACGGGGAGTGAATGTGCACTACTCTAGTAAGTAGTTGGCAACTTCATCCTCATATGAGGAAGGAGGATATCTTGTGGACAGAAGCAGTTGGATGTTGTCCTAGCTTCATCAGAGTCTGCAGGGCAAACATGACTCTTGGTCTCTGCCATGGCACAGAGTAAAGGTTCTCAAAGTGTGGTCCGCATATAGTTACCTCTAAGGTGCATGCCTGGGTGGCTGCACATGAAAAAAATGAAGGGCCATCCACCTAATTAGTGGAGCTGCGTAGGAGTGGGGTTCTCCAAATATATTGCTCCTGCCCATCCACACTGTAAAGGAGTTGTGGGCCTTTTTCTGTAAACCACATCTTTTACTAAATATTCAGAAGTCACCCATTAACATTCTACCGAGGGCATAAAGGCTCCAACCAACATTCTGAACTAGGGAGGATGATGGGAGGTACCAGTGTGGCTACGCAATGGTTCTGGAGAGGCAAAAACTTTCTGAAAACCTAGTTAGTTAATTTAGTAAGTAACTTTGCCTTCAGCTTCATCACTTTGACTCTGTAGGTCCCCATAGTATGGAGGCAAGCTACTAGAGATAACCCACAAAGAAGAGAATACTACTACTTAAGCAGTCCTCACTCAAACCCAGGGGCATGGACAAGGGGGAGAACAAGCAGGGGGAGAGCAAGCAAGGGCACAGCACCCTTCCCTCTCCCCCACTCCCCCCAATAATCAGCAGGAGCTGACAGCTGCTCCAACCCTGGGGCTATGGCAGCACAGAATGTGCCCTCCAAAAGTGGTCAAATTTAAATTCCTGAGCATGCCCCTGCTCAAACCCAACAGCTGACTGTATTTGAACCAAGAGTACTGCTTGGCAGGAGTATGGACAGAACTCCAAAGAAATAGCTCTGCAAACAATCAGATGGTTACATAACATAAGCAAGTTGTTGTAAATGGCTTTGCCCACAGTGGAGTGAGTGCTTCCCTTTCTGGAACCAAGATTCCTGCTATATTGTATCAGATTACAGTGCACATCTTGAGCCAATAACCTTGATTGAAAATGGCTAGATTCTTCTAAATCTATGCTAGAAATCAAAGTGATCGCAAAGGTCATCTTCTAGTCTAACCCTCTGCCAAGATGCACGATTTGTTGACTCCACACCATACATGACAGACAGCGATCCAGTCTCCTTTTGAAAAACTCCAGTGAAGAAGCTTCCAAAAGCTCCCTAGGCAGTCTATTCTATTGTCCTACTGTTCTTACAGTTAGGAAACTTTTCCTGAGATTTAATCCAAACCTGCTATGCTGTAGTTTGAACCCATTGCCCCATGTCCTGGCCTCTGTGGCAAGAGAACAACTTTTCTCCATCTTTTTTGTGGCATCCTTTCAAGTATCTGAAAACTGCTATCATGTCCCCCCTTACTCTCCTCTTTTCCAGACTAAACATACCCAGTTCCTCCAGGCTTTGTTCATAGCACTTGTATTCCATTTCTTTGATCATCTTTGTCACTGGCCTCTGGATCCTTTCCAGTTTCTCTACATCCTTTGTATACATTGGTGACTGACACTGGGCACAGTATTCCAGCTGAGGCCTAACCAGCACCATGTAGAGTGGTACTATCACCTCCAATGACTTGAATCCTATGACACTGTTAATGAAACCTAAAACTGCATTTGCTTTTTTTGCAACAGCATTGCAATGCTGACTCATGTTGAGGCTATGATCCATCACAACTCCCAGATCCTTCTCAGTAGTATTGAACAAGTTGTTCTAATCTAGGAGATATGGAAAAGATAATTCTAGAGAAATAAAAAAGGGCTCTTCTTACATCCCAGATACAGTAAAGCAACACAATCTACCATAGCAGGTCATGTAATCTTGGAAAGAATAAGGACAAGATGTATCCATTTATACGAAATATCAACTGTCAGCAACTGTCAACCTGAAATTAGGGCACATTTGTAAAACCGTTCTCTTTTTGCAGAAGAACATGTGAAGCAATCAACTACCAGATTTTGTTGTTCATGGACCCTTCTTGCTGAAGTTAACTGCCAAAAATGCCATAGCCAAAGAAAAGTGGTAGAGAAAGAAACTAGTTCAAAAAAGAGACTTATTTTTGTTAAATCCAGGTTAACAGTTCAACAGATTTATGAATTTGCCAGGGGAGGGGGCGAGTGGATATAAATTTACCACACTCTTCAATAAAAAATGCTGCTAGATATCCTCAAGTTGAAGTAAGCAATCTTCACATTTACAATATCAGAAGGAACAAGTAATCGAGAATTAAATGAACTGATCACATAAGAGTTCACTTCTTTAGTGGCTGTCCATTTCTTAAACTGCTATACTTCCAGTGTAAAACTGCCTTTGTTTTCCCTGAGAGAGAGAATTCGGAGAAAAGAGAAGGAAGAATAGATGTTTTTCTTGTCATCTTTAGTAGGTTTCTAAAATAACCATTGGCTGTCATAAGGAAACATTCTGCTCCCTTTGAATGAATTTTGTCAAGGCAGCAATGGTTAAATACGGGAAGCAGAGGAAAACATACAAAAAATACCTTTCCAGAAGCAATTTGATGAAGATTAAGCTGTACCCAGGAAAAAATTACAACAGCAATGTAAAGGCAGGAAAGCAAATTCCATTACTTACACTTCCTTTAAACTCATTATAATAAATAAATAAATAAATAAAAAAATCACACTTATAACCCTTCTTAATCAAGTCCAAAATGGCAGACTTCTGATGTCCATCTAATTAAGTAGAATGCATTATTTCAGAGTGAAAAAAAGTTCAAAAGAAGCCAAAATCAAGCCAATCCAGTGCTTACAATTTACAGTAAAAAGTGACAAGTCTCCCCTGTGGCACCTTATAGACTAACAGACATCTTGGAGCACAAGCTTTTGTGGGTGAATATCCACTTCGTTAGACGCATGCTCCAAGATGTCTGTTAGTCTATAAGGTGCCACAGGACTCTGTCGCTTTTTATAGATCCAGACTAACATGGTTACCCCTCTGATAAGTTACAGTAGAACCTCAGAGTTAAGAGCTGACCAGTCAACCACGACCTCAATTGGAACTGGGCAGCAGCAGAGACAAAAAAAGGAAACACAGTACAGTATTGGTTTAAACGTAAACTACTAAAAAATAACGGGAAAGCAGTAAAGTTTCAAAGATGTATAAATCAATGTTCAGCTGTAACCTTTTGAAAAAAAACATAACTTTTTGTTCAGAGTTACCAAAAAACCCTCCTTTTCCGAGATGTACATAACTCTGAGGTTCTACTGTACAGAGAAACCTGGCATATTCCTTCACCATTCCTTATAACCACAAGGTGGATTACTATAATCTTTTTGGCTAGACAATCAGCTGCTGAGCATATGCATGTGCCTCTGGGCAAGGACAAGAGGCTTCAGACAGTCTGCAAGCAGTGTGCGCCTACCAGCTACTCACTCATATGGTTCAATTGCGGTCAGAATTCTCCATAGCCTGTTTCCTCCCTGCCAGCTTCCCTCCTACTCCACTCTGACTACTGCCCAACTGCTTTACTCTCTCCTAATTGGGATAGATAGCCCATTCTTCTCTATTGCTCAGCAGCATGCCCCAGCACTATTCCAAGGTTTCCAAACAAACTGATTCCATCACCCACTTTCCTTGAGCCACACCCTTCAGAAAGCTTCAAAACCTTCCCTTCCTGAACAGTCTTCCTTTATGCTATCAGCTGTACCACTCTGTGATGTTGTCTAATTAAAATACACCAATGTAAATCATTATTGCTACCACTGTTATATACTTGCAACTTATAAAAAGATCAACTCATGGCCAGAAAGGGTTAAACAGCTTGCAGGCTGAATGACCCAAAGCCAACCTTTAAAGTCATGTTAGAAAGGTATGCAAATGGTAGTTAGGGCCATTCATGTTAGGTAGGCTAGAACTTTGAAATGCAAACCTATATTGTTAGAAGTGATACTACTTATGTGCATCTTAGAAGCAGCGTAGTTGTAGCATTCATGTCTAATTAATACACACACACACACACGAGAGATCAGAAGAGCTTCTCAACAGCTAAAATAAAAGAATGTTTATCCCAGTTACAGTTAAAATGAAGAATAAATATATTGGGTTACTTCTTACGTACCATTGTAGGTTATCCTTGGCTTCGTTAAACACATCACAAGATGCAAATCCATTTCATCTGAAGACACAAACTTTGAACATACAGGGCACTTGAATCCTATTAAAATAAATAAATATATAAATATATAGAGCTACTATATATTTGTACTGGATCCAAAATTTTACATATAATAATTTTACACACAATAAAACCAAAAGTGAACCAGCAGCTTTTATGGATTCAACAGAAACAATACGTCTGACATTTATACAGTTCCCTGGATTCTGAAAAATCTCAAAGAACATGGGTGTTCAAACAGAACACTATTTTTGGAAGGCACAGTTTTGCACTCTGTGAAACAGACCCTATTATATCAGTCTCACACTTCATGTGTGCTGTTTCATGGCAATGCTTTGCAGGTGCAAATCCTGCAAGCACAAAATTGTGCTTCAAAGAAAGCCCTCGGACCCTGTTTGAAAATCAAGCCCCAAAGGTATTTAATCTTTACCTATAATGTATTTGAGTCTTCACCTACCACAGACATACTGCTGGAATGGAACTTACGGTTATTTAATAACTCAGAGTAACTTTAAAAACAGTTTAGGACAGTAAGTGGAGAATATCTTAACCAACTGAAATGGCTACGGGAATTAAAAAAGGTAGACAGAACATAGTCATTAAAATTTGAATTTGGGCAGGAGTTCCGAGTTAACACCTTCATTCTTAACAAAGAATGCTATGAAACCTTTAGTGACCACAAGCAATTACGAACACTAGACTGCAGGTTCAATACTATCACATCCCCCAATACCACATACTGGGACACAGATTTAATATTAACTCAGAGGTGTCAGCTCACCTACTGAATCACTGATATTACTTCCTGCAGCAGAGTTTTAATTTGACTTCTCTCATTGAAATACTAACCAGGCATGACCCTGCTTAGCTTGAGAGATCACAGCCCAAGCTGATTTGAGGTAAGGAATAATTAGATAGTCTGGACTCTGATGTAATGCCATAATGGTGTATGATACTTTGCTTAATGCTGTAATATCTGTGATTATCAATGACAATAGCCTTCTAATTAAAGAACAAGGTTGGCTGGTCAAGTCTTGCAACCCACATACCAAGGAAATTTCAAGTGGCAGGCTGCTTTTGATCAATGGAATTGGTTTGCTTTCTACTGGTGCATAAGCTGTCTCAAAGAAAAAATGCTCATCTTAAGGTCTAACAGCTTGTTAATGAGTATAACATACAGCAAAAAATGTGAACCTAAAACATTCAAAGCTAGCCTTCAGCAATCATCCTCTGCTAATAGCGTAAGAGGAATAGGAAGATGAAGAAAAAACTACCGTGGAAAGCAATTATGGAGGTGGGTACAGTTAAAACACAGAGTCTCCCATCTCCATGTCCAGCTGAACATGGGATTGCTCATCGTAGAAAAGACAACTGAGGGGGGATAAGATAAAAGGTCTATATAATCATGAATGGTGTGGAGAAAATGAATAGGGAAGTGCGATTTACCCCTTCAGATAAACAAGGAACAGGCAACCACCAATGAAATTAATTGGCAGCAGGTTTAAAACAAACAAAAGCAAGTACTTCTTCACACAATGCACAAACTGTGGAACTCGTTGCCAGGGGATGTTGTGAAACCCAGAAGTGCGAGTTAAAAAAAGAATCAGATAAGTTCACGGAGGACAGGCTAATTAGCCAAGATGGTCAGGGATGCAACCCCATACTCTGGGTGTCCCTAAACCTCTTACTGCCAGAAGCTGCGACTGGACGACAGGGGATGGAAGCCTTGATAACTTGCCCTATTGTGTTCATTCCCTCTGAAGCATCTGGCATTGGCCAATGTCGGAAGACAGAATACTCGGCTAGACCAATGTGGCTATTCTTATGAAGGGTTGCTCCCAGGCTTTTTGCAACATTATTCCTCAGTGTTACTCCTAGTTCTCTCTCTAGCACTAAATCATCCATAAGGCAGAGAAGTCAGTCAAGGATATCAAATTACTTGATGCCACACTTTTAAGCAAATAATTCCTATAAGCTTTGATCTGT
This sequence comes from Chelonoidis abingdonii, assembly GCF_003597395.2. Lineage (NCBI taxonomy): Eukaryota > Metazoa > Chordata > Testudines > Testudinidae > Chelonoidis > Chelonoidis abingdonii. Next base: position 81,962,895 of record NC_133770.1, read on the forward strand.
TAAAAATTACACAGATATGGAGTCAACTTTTCAAACCACATTTACTTCCAATATTGTGCAATGGATTTTTTCCCACTGTTAATTTCCTCTTCATACAAAAAAAACTATAAATTTTTGGTGCAAGATAAAAGGAGGCAAAGATTAAAATTGAAGACAAATAAGTAACTGTTGATGGGTGTGATGAGTTCAGAACACCAAAGACTGAATAGCTTTAAGAAAGTGATCATGTCAAGCCTCTTCAGTCTTGTGATTTCACACAACAGGAAGTGTTCTCTAACAAGTGATGTTTATAAATATGTACTGAGCACCTTCAGCCACTAATCAACCTGAAATGGTCTGGCTTTCAAACTTTTCTAGACTACTGTACCCTTTTCAGAAGTCTGATGTGTCTTGCCTACCCCCAGGTTTCACCTCACTAAAAAACTTCTTGGTTACGAAATCAGACATAAAACTACAAAAGTACCCCAGCACGCTATTACTGAAAATTGCTTACTTTCTCATTACCATATAATTATAAATCAACTAGAATATAAATACTGTACTTACATTTCAGCGTACAGTATATACAGCAGCATGAACAAGTCATTGTCTATAGTACAAACTAAAGTTTCATGACTTCGCTAGTGCTTTTTATGTAGCCTGTTATAAAACTAAGCAAATAGCTAGATGAGTTGATGTACCCCGATTGAGAACCACTGTTCTACAGGACAAGTCAGTGTTTTTCCAGAATTTCTTTGTTTTTGCCATGACTGTCCAATTCTAATCTCAATCGATAACTTAAACACCTAATGCTATTATCTCACCAACCACTAACTTTTCTCCCTCGATCATATTTTGCTTATAATCTCAACTCTCCAAACCATACCAGAATTCCTATCCATCCCTGCCTTCACAGCTGAAATCCGATTTTTCATTCTCTGACCCTCTTTTGCTACTAGCAATCACTTCCTCATTAAAAAGTCATCTCCATCGAAACAATACTCCCCTCTGTCTTGGGATATTATTCTCTAAAACAACTACTTACATTATCAAATATTTTTATTTTCTTTTTCATTTTCTGAGCCCATTCCCACATCCATTAGTCAAATTTCCTTTCCACAATGATTTTTTAATCTGCCTCATGTTAAGGTTGGACATTTGAATCAAATGTTATCACAAATGATCAAATATTTTAAAGCACTCATTCATTAGACTAGTAACAGTAACATTGAAGATTAAGACTTAATAGTCAGGCATATCTTTCAAAGGTTAAGCTAATTACAAAAGTTACTTGACTGACTTGGAATAACTCAAAAATGTGAAATAATTAAATCAAGTTCTAAAAATGAACTTTTGACTTTTCTACCAATGTTAGAATAGCAGTTCAACATGAACGGTATTCAAGTCTGAATAGTTAGAATAGAAAAAATAAATTAAATAGAAATAAGTCAATCACATAGCAACTATAAAAGAAAAAAAGTCATTTTACATGCACTTTTGCTAGGCAGGCGACAGGCCAACTCTTCAAGCAGCTTAATGGCCGTGCATCTTTTCTTTGTGTTAGGGGAAGAAGACTGTGAACCCTTCTCCCCCCCATTCCGTTTTGAGTTAATTTATTATGCATGTTTGTGTAGTCAATTTAGATTGTAAACTCTTCAGGGCAGGGACCATGTCTAAATTTGTTTGATGTGCTTTGTAAACTGCCCAAGCATCGATGGCATGGTATACAAATAAAGAAATACATATGTTTGTTCTGGAAGGATTCCATTCAATCAAGATGCTCAACTTATAATTAATTTACCTTTTTCCCCAGAGGTGGCATTAGCATGTAGTAAAATGAGCGAGCAAGACACTGAATAGGCTTGCTAACAGACAACAACGATGCAATCAGAAAGGTAGGCCATAGCTTACGTCAGGGCATTCTTGTTGAAATATTTGATAATATTTAACCAGGGACAAATAATAGGCAGTAAACTGACATCATTTGGCCAGCTTGCCAAGCCTACCTCATGTACTCCTGGGGGAATTTTGTGCCACTGCACATGCGCAGAATTCACGTTCCCTGCAGATCTCTTTGCTTCCTCACAGAAAAATGACTGACAGGGAAGCAAAGGAAAGCTGCAAGAGTGATCATGCACCCCTCCCTAGCAGCACAAATACAGTAACTCCTCGCTTATGTTATAGTTATGTTCTTGAAAAATGTGACTTTAAGCAAAATGATGTTAAGCAAATCCAATTTCCCCATAAGAATTCATGTAAATGGGGGTGGGGGAAGAGGACGGGTAGGTTCCAGGGAAAAAAATTTTGCCGGACAAAAGACATATAAAGAATAAGCTTTAAACAAGTTCTAACCAGAGGATTGTCTGGAGACCTTCTCGTGAGCTCCCTGAGCTTCTCCTAAAGCAACCGCGTTGATATCAGGAGGGATATTTCCCAGGGAATGCCTTGCTGCTAAATGATGAACTAGCATTCTGCTGAGCCATCAAGGGTTAACATATTGTTGTTAATGTAGCCTCACACTCCACAAGGCAGCACCAAGGGAGGAGATAATACACAGGACAGTGGCTGCAAATGCTTCCCTGGGGAAAGTGATGAGGAATCCACACTATCCGTCTGGAGCACACCACACCTTCCTCTGGGTGGCGCATGCACGACTCTACAGGTGCAGACTTTCCAAAGTGCTGGGGGAGCACAAACTCCAGCTCTGCCCCAGGTCTACCCCCACTCCACCTGCTCCCCCCAACGCATCCTTGCTCCTTCCCCCCTAGCCTCTTAAATGCTGTGAAACAGCTGACTGCTGCACAGGGAGGGAGTGGGGAGGCTGCATGCCTCCCACCCACATCAGTCAGCTGTTTTGCAGAGTTCAGGAGGCTCTGGGAGGAGAGGGGAGGGGAGTGAAGATGCAGCGCGCAGCCTCCAGCTCCTTCCCCACACCTTCTGCCTGCAGCAATCAGCTGTTTCAGGGCATTCAAGAGGCCAGCGCACCATGTCCTCGCTCCACCCCCTCCCCCCGGTTTCCTGAACACTCACAAAACAGCTGATTGCTGCAGGTGGGAGGGGAGAGTTGCTGATACGTGGGGTCACTGGGGGGGCAGGAGGGGAGCTGACGGGGGGCTGCCAGCCTCCCTTGGTCCCAAGCCCACAAAGCCAAACATTATAAGCAAACATTCTACAACTTTAAATGAGTATGTTCTCTAATAGATCAGGGACATAATGTAATCCCGGTTAACATTTTAAGTGAGGAGTTACTGTACATCGTTTCGGGCAGCCGGTGGAGAGGTAAATCATCACAGGGCTGGGGACACTCCAGCCAGTGGCTGCTACCCTGCACTGGGATCAGCTGCTAGTCCTGCCTGGGCTGGAGGTGGGGAAGAACAAGACTTCCTCTTCCCCTGCAAAGAGCAGACGGAGCCGAGTCAGACCTACCCTCAGAAATCTCCCGTCTGCAGGAAGCTCAGCATCCTCCCCTGCTTCCTGCCCTCATTGTTATACGGGAAAGCTGGTCCCCCATCCACCCAACCCCTGTGCATTTGGACCACCCCACACCAAGCCTCTCCCTGTACATCCAGAACCCCCTCCTCCCACCAACCCTCCATACCCAAACCCCACCCCATTGAACCTCAACCTCTGCATCTGGAGCTCCCCTGTCTCCTGACTCCCACCATTCCCCCTGCACCTGCACCACCCCAAGGACCCCCATGCACCCAGACCCCACCACACTCAGTCCCAACTAGCTGCATCCAGACCCCCACCACGCCCTACTCCCCTAGTACCCAGACCCCTTGCTGAGCCCCCAACCATTTTCACCAGAAACACCCTACAGAGTCCCATTGTCCCTGCACGTGGAACTCTCCCACCCCCAACGATCCTCTGTGCATCCAGATACCCCCACTGAGCTGCCCACACCCAGACTGTCCCACACAGAACCCTCTCACTCCCACATTGGGATCCTTCCTGATTGAGCCTGCTTTCCCCACATTTGATGCACTTGGAGTGGAGGGGCAGGGTCCCAGGGTGTTCCCTGGGCAGGCCCAGCCCTTGTGCTGTGTCAGGGTTGGGTGCAGCTTCACTGCTAAGTCCATGTCCCAGAAGGTGAAGGCTGATCACCCACCTCTGTGCAGCCAGCGGCCTGTACTCCCCACTGCCATGCTGCAGCCCTCCAGAGTTATTTACTGACAAATAAAACTTGCAGAATTTTAAAGTATTGTGTGCTGAATTTTTTAATTTTTTGGCGCAGAATTCCTTCAGGAGTACTCCCGTTCAAAACAGTTGCCTTCAACACCTCTTATAAAAAGCCACTTCACCCTTCTTTCTACAGCAAGATTCCAAAAGCAATCCTTAATCTTATCTCTTCTCCCTCTGGGGCCTCTCATTACCAGTGTTAACCCTTAACAACACTGTACTTGTAGATTTGGGTATTATCCATCTATATCTTCATTAGTTCACAAAGAAAGGATCAAAATTAATGTTTATAGGGTATTTGTGGTGTTATGTCAAATGTTTCTACAGCAAAGCCTTCCTAATATATGTAGTTTTAATCTGTACGACTGGAATTCATTTGACAGATCCAATAGCATGTATGAGAAACAATTTAACAAGTTTCTGCTTTAAATTGCTTTCATCCCACTTTTAACAGATACAAATAATTAAGAATGAGACCTATAGGAGCAGTCAGTCTTATCTGATCAACGTTAGTAGAGGAATTAGAAGGGAATTGCAGACTATATATGAAGGAGAGGTGGGAGTACAGTAAAGAAATAATGCCCGAGATCTAAATTTTAAAATTAAACTGCTTGACTAACAACCCAATAATCGCTGCAAAGTTGAAATAAATCCTATGGTGCTCATCACTAGCTGCTGCAGCACAGAATGGGGGAGAGAATGAAAAGATTTGACCCAATATCACCATCTGTCTCTTCATCATTATCACCAGAGAGAGCGGATGAAGCAGCTGACAGAAGCTACAGCAACTGAGATTTTTAGGAGAAAGGGCTCTCACCACTCTAGCTATTGCTTCCTGCCACTGCAAAAGACTTACTCTGATCTCTAAGAAATTTACAGCCTCATTTTGAATTAGCTGCCTTTAAATAAAATATATATATGTTATATATACACACCAGGGTTTCTCAAAACAGTGGTTGCTGCTTCTGTAGGGAAAGCCCCTGCAGGCTGGGCCAGTGTGTTTACCTGCCCCGTCCGCAGGTCCGGCCGATCGCGGCTCCCACTGGCAGCGGATCGCTGCTCCAGGCCAATGGGAGCTGCTGGAAGTGGCGCGGACCGAGGGACTTACTGTTTGAGAAACCCTGATTACACACACACACACACACACACACACACACACAGTCAATTAATTGCAGTTAACTCATGTGATTAACTAAAAATTAATCACGATTCACTGCAGTTTTAATTGCACTGTTAAATTCAATTGATATTCTATTCTTTATTAAATATTTTTCGATGTTTTTCTACATTTTCAAGTATATTGACTTCAATTACAACACAATACAAAGTGTACAGTGCTCACTTTATATTATTACAATTTGCACTGTAAAAATAACGTATCTTTCAGTTCACCTCATACAAGTACTGTAATGCAATCTCTATCGTGAAAGTGCAACTTACAAATGTAGGGGGTTTTTGTTACTTAACTGCACTCAGAACAAAACAATGTAAAACTTTACAGCCTACAAGTCCATTCAGTCCTACTTCTTGTTTAGCAAATCACTAAGACAAACAAGTTTGTTTACATTTACAAGTGATAATGCTGCTCACTTCTTATTTACAAGAACTCACCAGAAGGTGAAACAGGCATTCACATGGCCGGCTAACAAAAGGTCCATTGCAAGGTATTTACACGCCAGATATATTAAATATTCATCATGTTCCTTTCATGCCTCGGCCACCATTCTACCGAGGACATGCTTCTGTGGCTGATGATGCTTGTTAAAAATATATATATTAATGTGTAACTGAACTCCTTGGGGCGGCGAACTTGTATGTCTCAGTTGTTTTACCCACATTCTGCCATGTGTTTCATGCTTATATGTAGTCTTGGATGACATGACTCAGCACATGTTCGATTTTAAGAACACTTTTGCTGCAGAACTGAGAAACCCAAGAAGGTACCAATTGTAGTATTTCTAAAGATAGCTACACACCTGACCAAGGTTTAAGAAGCCTGAAGTGCCTTCCAAAATCTGAGAGGGAATGAGGCATGGCACATGCTTTCAGATGGCCTTCTGAAATTAAGTGAACTAAGTCAGCTCTGATGCATGAAAACTTACAGAGACACCGAACCACTAAAAAGAAAACCAACCTTCTGCTGATGGCATCTAACCTCTCGAACAAAAATGAACAATGCATCGGTCCATACAGCTTTAGATTGTTATCGAGCAAGAACTCATCATCAGCTATGGACACCAATGTCCTCTGGAATGGTGGTTGAAGAAATGAAAGGGACATAATAAATCATAGCGCATCTGACCATGTAAATATCTTCCGACGCCAGCTACAAACAGTGCCATGAATATTGCCGTGTTCTTCAACTTTCAGGTGACATTCGAAAAAGCCAGCGGGGCAGCAATTTATCTTCCTGCCAAATGTAAAACACACCTTATTTGTCTGAATGGACTGAACAAGACAACTAGGGACTGAGTGGACTTGAAGGCTACTAAAAGTTTACATTTGATTTATTTTTGAATGCGCCGTTATTTTTGTACATAATGCTACAGTTGTAAGGAAGTCCACACTTTCATGATAAGAGAGATTGCAATCTATCAGTAGCTATGATATAGGTGTATTTGAAATATACTATTTCCTTTGGCTTTTTACGAAAGTGGAAATATTTGTATATCAAAAAATAATAAAGGTTTTGAGCACTGTTACACTTTGTTTATTGTGTTGTTAATTTGAAATAGATATTTGAAAATGTAGGAGAAAACATCACAAAAATATTTTAAAAATAAGTGGATATTCTATTTATTAAACAGTCACTAGAATAATTCATAATTCGGTCTTTTGTAATCACCACAATCTTTTCTAATTGCTTGACATACATTCTAATAGTATATTTAAAGCGTGGATGCAAGGAACCTATAGTAGAACCCCTTTTTTTTTTTTTTTAAATTTGGGTGGTTGTTAGTACCTAAAATCCACACCTAGGCACCTATAACAAATGGCTTGCTTTTTAGAAAGGTTCAGCATAAAAACATTTCCAAGATAAACGTCCCCTGAACAACTTTGGAGAGGATTTAGGATAAGTGTTTAAAAAAAAAAAAAAAAAAAAAAAGGGAAAGATTTGACAAGATAAAGAAACTGCTTCTGTGCTTGTTTCATTTAAATTAGGATGGTTAAAAGCAGCATTTTTCTTCAGCATAGTAAAGTTTCAAAAAGTTATATTATGTCAATGTTCAATTGTAAACTTTTGAAAGAACAACAAAATGTTATGACTGAGTTACCAACATTTCAGAGTTATGAACAACCTCCCTTCCTGAGGTGTTCATAACTGAGGTTCTACTGTACTTGTTTTATCAACAACCACAGTTTGTTCAGTACATTCAGTACTATTCTAAAGAGGCGAGCTGGGTAGGAAGGTAGAAGAACTTCTCAGAAAGCAGTCCCCCAGTGATTCACAATGTATAAATAACTCAGAGAACAAAGGAACTGCTGTGCTACTGGCAAGGCAAACCCAAGAAAAGCATTTATGGCCGTTTGCTTTTATCACCAGCTCAAGGAAACATTCCAATAACCAATTCCATAAGAGTTTTTCAGGTGCCTAAAGTCATTGTCAATAAAGCAATCAAAGGAAAGTTCAAATTGGCCTGCTCTCTAATATAGTAGTAAATCCTTTGTCTTTAGTAGATAAACTGTTGTCAATAATGTAAATCCAGACACATCAGGGCAATAAAGAGGCCTAAATCAGTAAATGTGGTATCAAATTCACTAAGGGTATGGCTACACTTGGAATTTCAAAGCGCTGCCGCAACAGCGCTTTGAAGCGTGAGTGTGGTCGGAGCGGCAGCGCTGGGAGAGAGCTCTTCAGCACTGCACGTAAACCACATCCTCTACGGGTGTAGCGTGCAGCGCTGGGAGCGCCCCCTGATTACACTGATGATTTACAGTGCTGTATCTTGCAGCGCTCGGGGGGGTGTTTTTTCACACTCGAGCGCGAAAGTTGCAGTGCTGTAAAGTGCGAGTGTAGCCATACCCTAAGAGTACATACAACTGCTCTGTAGTAACTGTCATAAACAGATTGTTAAGGGTTAATGTCTCTTTCACCTGGAAAGGGTTAACAAACAGGGAACCAAACACCTGACCAGAGGACCAATCAGGAAACAAAATACTTTCAAATCTCAAGGGAGGGAAGTTTGTGGTGTGGGTCCTTTGTTCTGTGT
>NC_133770.1:81971963-81981212 GCF_003597395.2 Chelonoidis abingdonii
GTTGTGAGACTCAAGGAATCTGAGTCTTGGGGTCCCCAGGGAAGGTTTTGGGGAGACTGGAGCTAATCAGGGGCTCCACCCAAAGTCCTGATTGGTGACAGCACTACAGGATCTAAGCTGGTAATTAAGCTTAGAGGTTTCATGCAGGTACCCAAATTTTGGACGCTAAGGTTCAGATTTGGGAAATATACCTTATGACAGTAACCACAAAAGCATCTGTTAAAATTAAGAGGGTTACAGAAAGACATGTCATTGATTTTAAATAAAGCTTTTTTTTTTTTTTTTTTTTTAAAAAGGTAACTAGATATCCTTAAGCAAATAAGGAAAAAAAGAGCCAGAGCCATTACACATATTTATGTAGCCACATAACCCCTCACCATACTATTTGAGTGCCTCACAAACTGTAATGTAATTATCCTTACATGTGAGGTAAGAAAAGTATCACCTCCAGGTTAGGCAACTTGTCAAGGTCACGCACAGGAACCCTGTAAGAGTCAGGTATTGAAGCCAGGCCACTGTAGCATCAGTCCAAGGATGCCCCTTCCTCCTAATACAGTGAATAGATCACTGAGAGACCCTCCTTCCATTTCAAAAAAGTTAATCCAGCACAGCACATGTATATCTTATTCTAACTGTCTAACAGAAACAGTACATGTTATATTCCTGGGGGAATTCTGCGCCACTGCACACGTGCAGAATTTATGTCCCCCACAGATTTCTTTGTTTCCCTGCAGAAAAATGATTTTCTGATGCAGGGGCTGGAAAAGAACTGGCTGGTGGCTCCTCCTCTGCGCCAGCATCAACTGCTAGTTCCATCTGAGCTTCCTCTTCCCCTGCACAGCATCCGGGGCCAGGACAGACCCACCCCTAGATTTCTCCCCAAGCTTCAGGAAGCTCTGCAAACTCCCCTCATCCACACACACATACCCCTGCCACTCACTTCCTGCACCTATCGTTCCTCAGCTGCAGGGGGAGTGATCCCCCATCCACCCAATCCTCATGCATCCAGACTCCCTCATATCTCACTGAGCCTCATCCCCGCACCCCATACACACACACAGAAGTCAATGAGCCCCACTCCCCCTGCACCTGTACTACTCTGACGAGCCACCCGCACCCAGATCCACCCCACTGAGCCCTAACCAGCTGCATCTGGTTCCCCACCCCACTGAGCCCCACACCCCCAACATCTGGAACCCCCACTGATACCCATATCCAGAGCCCCCTGCTGAGCTCTATTCCTCCCACACACCCAGACCCCCGCACTGAGCGCAAAACCACCTTCAATTGGAACCCCCTGCAGAATCTCATTACTGTTGCACCCAGAACCGCCCACACACACACGACCCTGTGCAGCCAGATCCCTCCCTGCACCCAGATTGCCCCACACAGGACCCTCTCAACCCACACTTGGATCTCCCCCCCCCTACACACACTGACCCCCTCCACACTTAAATCTTGTCTTGCTGAGTCTGCCTGCCCACACCTGGTATGCAGGGGCAGGATCCTAGGGTTTTTCTGGGGCAGGCGTGTCTCGAGGGGGGGTGAGCTGCACAGTGATCTCCCATCTCTGTGCAGCCAATGGCCGGTGCTCATCAGTGTCATGCTGGAGCCTCCACATTTATTTGACAAATAAAATTTGCAGAATTTTAAAATACTGTGCACAGAATTTTAATTTTTTTGGCACTAAAATTTTGTTTTTTGGCCCAGAATGCCCTGAGGAGTAATGTTAGACTGCCACAAACACAAGATTCAAAAATAAAAACCGCAAAGAGTCCTCACTCAAATATTCATACCCTTTTGACCTGATTTTGAAAGTTTAGCATTCTAATGAAAGTAATAATTATCTAAAACAAAGTATGAGTTTGGAAAGAGTACAAGGGCGAAGACACAGGTCAGGTCTACACTACGAGATTAAATCAATTTTAGATACGCAATTTCAGTTACGAGAATAGCGTAGCTGAAATCGAATATCTAAAATCGATTTACTCACCCATCTTCACTACGCGGGATCGATCCGCGCGGCTCGCCGTGTCGAATCCGGAAGTCCCGTCGTCTAGCTGGAGTTCCGGAATCGATCTAAGCACGCTCTGGGATTGAGATATCGTGTCAAGACCAGACACGATATTTCGATCCCCGAGCAATCAATTTTAACGCGCCGATAGGGCACGTAGTCTAGACGTGCCCATAGAATAACAATGAAGATCAGTAATAGCAGCCAAAGCAGACTAAAAACAGTACAAACGGTTTTAAACCACTAGTAAATCAACACAGCTATTATGCATATAAACAAATAAGAACAATCTAAGAAAAGTCAATCTTTCTTTGTTTTCTTAGATACATAGCTTTTCCCCAGTGTCTGAGGACTATTCACACATTCAGGAAATGTCATCCTTGCACAGGTCTGCAGGCAGATTTTGACAGTTGTTGCATCTTAAACACTTCTTGAAATTTTGACCTAACATCCCTTCACTGCCACTGAGTTGCTGTGTAGGTGCTCCACAACATTCTGCCAACTTCAGCCTTCCAGCAACATTCTTCTGGGTCTGCCTTACTTTCCTGCCAATTTATACAGCTTCACTGTGCACCATTCAAACTGCTTCACTGTAAGAGGGTTTGGGTGGCTGGTTTTTTTTTTGGTTTTTTTTGGGGGGGGGGGGGGAGTGGAGGGGAATAAGTGAAGATCCACCATTTGAATGCCTTTAAGTTAAAACTTTACAAAAAATCTTGGATCCTACGTATTTTGCATGAACATTTAAATTTTATCTGGAATACCTCGTGACACTATACCCCATATTCGTTGTGAGGGTATGATGATGATGATATAATTATGATGCAATTTGCACAAAATGAGTAATGTAAGGTGTCATTCAGCAAAATCAACTTTTCCAATATGATTATCCTATTTGTATCTGAAGTTACAGACTATGGTTTATATTTCAAATGTTCTTACTCTGGAAAACTCCCACAGCTAACCTTTTCGGGTACAACAGCGATGAAGCTAGGCAGTGCTAATGGCTCATAGCCCATTGTCTTTGGTGATGAAAAGGGCTTAGCCTTCCTGTAAACGTTTCAACAGGCCTGTAAATAATGGCTGCTATGACTCAGCAAGAGCATGTAACTAGGCCACATGATACTGAACTCCATTTGGGTACCTGTATTTTTCCACAAACTGAGTGGGAACTGAGCTTGGAACAAACGGTTCCACCATACGTTAAGGCTATATAAGGTGGGGTGTGAAATCGAGCGGCCTCACTCCCCAAGGACACTCCTGGAAACACCGGAGAAACAAAGACTGAACCAGCAGAAGTGCTGTCCCAGGCTAAAAGGATTTCCAGCCTGTGTATGGAAACCTGGTGACTGCTTGTATCATCAGCCAGGGTGAGAAATTGCTAATTCATATACAATCTAGTATTTTAGGTTTAGTTTGCGGTTTTGTTTATTTGCTTTGATCTGTTTGCTATCACTTATAATCTGTCTTTTGTAGCTAATAAACTTGTTTTTTGCTTTATCTAAACCAGTGTGCATTTGAATGAGGTGTCTGGGGGAAAAAAAAATTCTCAGCTTAGTTAACACATATTGCATATTCCTCTTCACATTGAAGGAGGGGCAAATTGGGTAATACATTCATACTGGTCAGGGTACAGCTCTGGGGTCCTAGGCTGGGGGTATCTTGATTGTAGCCTCTCTGTTGTTGATTCATGTAGTGGCTGATCAGCCTGCATGTTAACTGCAGCTGGGTGTGTCCCTGCCTGCATGAATGCTGGTAGAAGTGTGGACTGGAAGTGGTCTGAGGCTTTTCACAGCAGCACAGTACAAGAGGGAGCCCCAGCTGGTGAGTCAGAGGGCTCAGTAGTACCCCAGTTCCAGGTAGCATCCTGGGAGAACCAGTCACAAACCTATTTTTCTGAGAGTAAACAGGAGGAGAGACATGGAACTCACACTCAGAACATTAACAGATGCCACAAATTTACATAAAAAAAATATTAAGGAAACGTTACAGCTGCATAAAATATAGTTGTAAAATGTTCGGTTAGTATTGTTAAAGCTGGCCAAAAGGCCACGAACAAACCCAGAAGGCCACAGAAAGGACACTGTAGCTCAACCTGATCAGAGTACACTTATAACAGAGCAAGTTTCTGACAGAACACCACAGAACTCAGGCCAGTTTGAAAGTATATTTAAAAAATCCTCAATTATTTCAAAACAAACATATTTCCTCCTACCATAAAGATTTAATATCCCTTGGATATTATGACACAGATACGTTAACTATGCTCGCAATGTAAAAGGTTTTTGAAAACAAAAGCAAAGCATTACATACATGTATAGTCTTACAATAAAATAAAAAGTTTGGGGGGGGGGGGGGAACAGCTTTAGAAAGACTACTTCTGCTTGCTCTTCAACATTTGGAGAAGAAATGGTGCATACAATCTGTATTTATGATTACCAATCAAAAAATGACAGGTTTGCAAAAAGACCACCCACATAAGGTCTACTGTTATCATGTGTAAGCCAAATTCTTTGAGTGTAATGATTTACATTTAACTGTAGAGTGGACTGGTTATTATTAAAAAGGACAGGGAACTAGGAGGACCAAAGGAACTAATTCTAATTCTTGCTGAGCCAGACACCTTGGGCAAGTCTCTTGATTACTTTGCGCCCTAGTCAACTATTTTGTAAAATTAAACAAACTGATTTTCAGTGAAAGCTGCTGCAACAGAACCAATTGGATAAATAAAATTCCCCAAAAGATCCAAATAAAAACTAAAAGGGAAGAAAAGTATAAATCCATCTCCAAACAAACACTGAACTACACATCTTCAAATCTTTATTATTTGTGAAAATATATTCTTACAGCAAAATTTTAATTCCTCCTCTTGTAACCTTCCCTCACCTAACCTAAAAGTGGATACAAACCCATTTAAATTGATGTCAGAACATAGAAAAAAAAAACACAAAGCTGAGTTTGTAGCTATTCCTAAAGAAGTCATAAGGGGGACAAAGGACTATTACTATGGTCCCAACGGGCCACCTGCCACCTCGGGATTGCCAGAGTACAGCATGCTCCTGTCATGTCCCCTATACCAAAAGCTGCACGGGGTGTGGAAGAGGATAATCTAGCACTAAACCTCCTGGGACTACCCAATTTTGGAGGAATCCCCAGCTAAAATGTTGCCAGTTTTCTGTCTCCTTGTACATCCAGCTCCCTAATTCAGCTAGAGGATATAGCATCAAGCAGAAAGATTCTTGAAGGTTAAACAGGTGGAAGTAAATCATCTCCTTAGATTTCAGAAGGGAGGGATAGGAAACCATAGCAACTATGGAAGATCATGCTACAGTTCCACAGCAAGAATATTGTTATAAGTTTTCTAGGGAATGCAATATGACCAGATGATGCTAAGTCCTTCCATTAGGTAGACTTTTGGGCTGATGTCCTAGTTTTGCCCTTTATTTTGTGCCTCCCAAGAAAATGAAGTAGACCATGTATTGAAGACCGACGTGATAGGCAACAAAGTATTAATTAGTCAAAAACTTGTAGGGACAGATGCTCAGCTCAGCGCAGCGAAGAGGCCTTAAAAGTTGTCTAAAAAGAGCACCTGAGGAGTCCACTTAAAAGGTACCATAGTCAGCATTATCTTTCCCGCTTAGGGAGCAAGATGGGGGATTAGGAAGGATGTGCCCAAACCACAGTAGCAGCTTTAACTTGTACAAGAGGCCAGTTCAGCACATGGATTAATGTGGCAGAAAGGCGGCTGCCCTGTATCCACACGTGCATACAGCCTGGTATGAACCCAGTTATCTAGCTGCAGCCTTCTCGCCTGCATTTCCTTATTCAAAACTTCCACAGCACTCAAGAGAAAAGACAATTGTAAAGACGAGTCAAACACCACCCTTATTTAAAAAAGTTTTGAATAAAGCTAGAAAAAGCTACTGAATAAGCCAACAACTGGAAAAACTTGTTTAGAGAATACTTTATGAGCTAAGTTAACATTTGTGAAAGAAAAAAAAAAATCTTACTACATGAAATTTTTTAATCCTCTCCTTTTGTTAAATAGGGAAAGCGGAGTCATCAATACCAAACACTGAAAGACAGCATAAGAGAAAACAGTGAAAGGGGAAAAAACTGGAGTGAAGGGAAAAAGAAAAGAAGTTGAACAAACAAGACAAGTTTTTTTTATATAGTGAAAGAATCTCATATCACTTGTATAAGTTTGGTCCTGACTCCATATGATCTATTGCTAAAGTAACATGCCAATGGTTTTCTTTGACAGCTTCACATTTTTGGAAGTTGAGGAAAAGTAAAAACAGCTACTGCAGAACAAAAGGGGGAGAAGAGGAAGGGGGGAGGAACTGCCAGAGTGCAAGTTTCTGGACCAATTTCAGGCATTCTTCTCTCAAGCTCCAAGCATCTGCCTGAAAAGTAACCACTAGGACGCCCAGGAGAGAGGGGTCTAAAATGGGTAGACTCCAAAGAAATTGGAACATAGCATAAATGAGGCTGGTTTTCAAACATCTTCCAACTACAGTATTTTCAAGTAAATGTACCTTTACATAGTGTTTCATCATTTATATCAGTGTTTCTCAAACTGGGGTCCGCAAGGGTATTCCAGGTATCTACATGCCCTGCTGATCAACTCCTCCCTCTCCCTTCCAGTGCCTCCTGTATGCTGCAGAACAGCTGTTCCCTGGCATGAAGGAGGTGCTAGGAGTGGGCACAGGAGAAGAAAGAGGCAAGGAAGAGGAGGGATAGGGGTGGGGCAGGGATGGGGCCTTAGGTGAAGGGGTGGAGTGGGGGTAGGGCCTGGGGCTGAGCGGGAGACTTGGGGGTCCATAACAAAATTTTTAAATCAAAATGGAGGTCCTCAGGTTACTAAAATTTGAGAACTGTTGATTCATATAATTCTCAATCCTCTTAGAAAGCTACATAAACATTAAGGTCCAAAAATTATTGTTCTTACCTATAAAATAATACTTTAATGGAAAGACTGCATACAAATCTAATTCCTACGAGATACGTAACAGTAAAGAAAAATCCCAGAGAGATAAGTGGAAGATTTGAGCACTTAATTGCCATTGTTATGCTATTACAAAGCCAAACTAGACAAAAAGTCTCAGCAATGCAGTGCTGCTTCATAATTGCACTGCTGAATGGCTGCATGGATGCACAGGCAGAAGAGTCAAAACACTAAATATATTTGACATTGTGAACTGTATTTCAATAAGTACCTGCATGTGAGTTATCATTTAAGTATTATCAATGAGTACATTCCATTTAAATAGATCAACCATGTGGTGTTTTGCAAGTACTAGCAATATACCATCTAGCATGAAGTTACAGGTGGTTGAAATACTGTTTTGTAGCTGAAAATATTTTGTTTAATCCACTGCAATATTTTAGGACCTTGAAAAGTTAAGATTCTTTTTTAAAAAGTAAATTAAGGCTCAATACTCCCAGTGAAGCTACAATTATTCCCTTATATATAAGTATACACCGAGGCACAGAAAAGTTAAATGAATTTTACAGACAGCATGCTTAGTCCTATACAAAATAAAAACAGCATCATGCTGAGCTTACAGTCTAAAAAAACAATTACACAGCTCTGAGGCATCTTATGCCAAATTGTTACCTTAATTAACAAGTTCTTGTAATCACCAGGTTGGACAGATTTAATGGCACCACACCAAAAAGTGCACAGAAACGGCCATTGAGCAAAAGGATGGCCTTGTTTCACATCAATGAAAAGTTGCATAATGAAACAAGATGGGATTTTTCAAATGATTTAACAATTTGTTTTCTAGAGTAAAAATTAATACAGCATCAAAAATTACATGGGATTTTAAAAAGTCAGTTGAAAGTTATCATGTAGTTTAAGAGGAAGGATGGAAAGAACTGATCCAAGATAAGAAGAAAGTTCTGGTTAATAGAAAGTACAGATTTATATATCTTGAAAACTTAATACTGTACAAGATAGTAATGAATAGGATGAAGATTATACGAAGCATGACAACAGGGGGTAGGGTAAGAATACCATGCTGAGCAAGTCTATTTAATGAAAGAAGACACAAAACAAGATGTGAGTGACAGTTAACAAGAATTACACATAAAAGACTTGATCAAACATCCTCCCAAAAGCTAAGAAATCTTATAAGCAGACTGATAAAAACATGTTTATTTTTGTTCTTTATACAGGGCAGAAAAAGACATCACACTTAAGAAAAACCGAGCAGATAGAAAAGAACAGGATCCAGAAGAAGGCAGCATCATAGTGGACCACAGAGAAATGGATGCCACTTGACAGCATGCAGAAGACAAAGTATCTCAGGCCTGGTCTACACTACGTGTTTAAACCGATTTTAGCAGGGTTAAACCGATTTAACGCTGCACCCGTCCACACTACGAGGCCCTTTATATCGATATAAAGTGCTCTTTAAACCGGTTTCTGTACTCCTCCTCAAGAGGAGTAGCGCTAAAATCGGTATTACCATATCGGATTAGGGTTAATGTGGCCGTAAATCGATGGTATTGGCCTCCAGGCAGTATCCCACAGTGCACCACTATGACCACTCTGGACAACAATCTGAACTCGGATGCTGTGGCCAGGTAAACAGGAAAAGCCCCGCGAAATTTAGATTTCCATTTTCTGTTTGCCCAGCGTGGAGCTCTGATCAGCACGGGTGGCAATGCAGTCCCAAATCCAAAAAGAGCTCCAGCATGGACAGCATGACCGTAAGAGAGATTACTGGATCTGAATCGCTGCATGGGGAAACAAATCTGTTCTATCAAAGCTCCGTACAGAAGACAATGCCAAGCATTTGAAAAAAATCTCCAGGCACACAGTGCTGGTGACAAGCGTAACGGACCAGAGACTCAAATGATGCTCATGAGGAGGAGGAGAGGTACGAGGACTCCAGTTATCCCACAGTCCACGCAGTCTCTGAAAGTATATGCATTCTGGCTGAGCTCCCAATGCCTGTAGGTCAAACACATTGTCAGCATAGTCAAGGGAATAGCTCCCAATTTACTCCCCACCAGACACGTGAAAGAAAAGAAGAATCGTTTCTTGACCTCTTTCAGTGTACACTATGTCTACTGAATTGCGCTGGTAGACGAATGCTGCAGCAGTGAACGCGACAGTATTCGCTCCCTCTCCCCTCAGGTTGCAGATGTGTCAGTAGGACTGGTAACGGTCCTTATCAGCCCCTCATGGCTCCAATGCTGATAACTGCTGCAATACCTCTGGCTGC
>NC_133770.1:81982277-82034413 GCF_003597395.2 Chelonoidis abingdonii
CAACGCTTCGGAAATCAACACTAGCCTCGGACCATGGACGCACACCGCCGAATTAATGTGCTTAGTGTGGCCGCGTGCACTCGACTTTATACAATCTGTTTTATAAAACCGGTTTATGTAAAATCGGAATAATCCCGTAGTGTAGACGTACCTCAGAAACTTTTAATACTACTATCATTCTACTAAACAAACAAGGTAATAATGGAGACCTGAGAAAGCACAGTTAACAGACTATTGTCTGCAGCCTACAAAGTTTCCACCAAAAGTAAGGAAATGTAAAAATTCCTCACTACAGCAAAAACTTGGTAAGTATTTCAATTAAATCAGATTTTACAAATAACCTATTGGTTCCTGGAGGAATAGAGGTAGCAGTGATAAAGAAAAAAGGAAAACCAATCAACAACAAAAAATAGAATGCAATATTAAGATGTACATCTGGGAGGAAAGACGAAGCAATAGAGAGAGAGAAAGATCCGAGTTAAATAGTTATGTGGTCTGCTCATCAGAGTTTAAATGTTGTATAAAAAAACAAAAACACTTACCTTAAGTATTGCAACTTTTTACTTTACTACTGAGATTTATAAATTAAGGATTGCTTTTAAAATATTAATCTTAGTATTTTGGCCCTTCTCTACATTTGTCATTCTATTTAACAGATCAAACTATGCAGTATTTTGCTAATAATTAGGGTGTCACAAAACACTTCAAATATTATTTAAAACATATGTCCATTTAGAAATGGAAAAAGCTGGAAAATGACTAAAAATAAAGTTTCTTGAAAGAAAATTAAGTGAACTGAGCAAGAGAGCAGACCTCTATATTATTACATACTTCAATTTTCCCCTTAGTTTTTTCCAATTTAGCTGTTCTTTATACATCATCATCTCCAGAAAATATTAATTTCTTAGATCAGCCAGGGCAGGAGATGGGGGAGGGGATTGCCTACAAACTATTTCACCTAAAATCAGCTCAAGTTGGCCAGAAGAGTTAAGTGCCTTTCTCCTTCAGATAAATGATGGTATGTTGAGGTGAGTAGAAAGGTCTGGGACTGGAGGGTATCTACATCTTCATCACTATCCTTGGCCCACAGGAATCCAGTTGCCCAAGAGATCCTTCTTGAGCAGCATGACAGGGCTCCGCAGAGGCCCCCACGAGAACGGCCGAGGCTCCCTCCCCGGCCCCAGTCGGACCCGACCCCGCCTCCGCCCCTCTCCTGGAGCCTCATTGCATCCAGGAGCTTCCCTGGACAGTGCTGCAGCGTGGCTTCGGCGGGGCCCCTGAGCTCCGCCCCGCTCAAAGCCGCATGGCAAGGGGGCGGGGCTGCGAGCTCCAGCAGAGCCTGAGTTCCCTCCACTCAGCCTGGAGCTTGCAGCCCCTTACCACGCGGCTCTGAGCGGGGCGGAGCTCAGGGGCCCTGCCAGAGCCACACTGCCACTGTTAAGCGAAGCTCCTGGATGCGCTGAGGCTCCAGGTGAGGGGCGGAGGCGGGGTCGTGTCCAACTGGGGTTAGCTAAGGGGCAGGAAGTCTCAGGGACAGTCAGCGCACAGGGAGGGGGCAGAGGTGGGGAGAGTGGTCAGGGAATCGGGGGGTTGGATCATGTGCATTCCAGGGGTCTGTTAAGACTCAGCAGGGGGTAGATAGGGGACAGGGAGCAGATAGGGGACAGGGAGCAGGGATGGGGTCTCTGGGGGACAGTGAGGGGACTAGGAGCAGGATGGGTTGGGGATTCTGAGGGGGGCGGGCAGTTGGGGGGGCAGAAGTGGGTGGGGGTCAGATAGGAGCAGGCCAGGCTGTTTGGGAAGCACAGCCTTCCCACCCTAAAGCTCATTCAGCAGTTTGAGGCTTGCAGAAGAGCCAGCTGTTAGCTTTCCATTAGGCTACCATCGTTCACTTCTCAAATGCAAATTATAGTCTATATTTAATTTCAGTGCCATAGGGAGATTCATGTCAGGGGAGGGTAGTTCATTAAAATTAGCCACTGGGGGAAGGATCATATAGAAGAGCAGTATCCTTCCCAACCCTACAAGGGAGACCTCCCCCCGCTGATTCCTGAGCTTCAAAGGGTTAATTCAGTGGTTCTCAAACTTGTCGTCCTGGTGACCCCTTTCACACAGCAAACCTCTGAGTGCAACCCCCCTTAAATATATATAAAAAAAGTGTTTTTATTATAACACTATTATAAATGCTGGAAGGCAAAGTGGGGTTTGAGGTAGAGTCTGACAGCTTGCTACCCCAGTAATAACCTTGTGACCCCTGAGAAGTCCTGACCCCCATTTGAGAACCCCTGGGTTAATTTAATTTTAGCGCCGTGTCCATTCACATGCATGTCCTATTTTGTAGCATTTCAGTTTTCACAACATAGGCTCGTTCCAGAATCTGGAACAAGCTCAAATGATCAGTTTGTGGAACATGTACATAAGCTATACTAAAGACAAACCCACAGTAATCGTCTTCAGTTTGAGAGGGACCCCATGGAGCCAGTCTCTAGGAAACAGATAAATGCATGCAGGTTAAGTCCATTAATGACTATTAGCCAGGATGGGTAAGGAATGGTGTCCCTAGCTTCTGTTTGTCAGGGGGTGGAGATGGATGGCAGGAGAGATCATTTGATCATTACCTGTTAGGTTTACTCCCTCTGGGGCACTTGGCATTGGCCGCTGTCAGTAGACAGGATACTGGGCTTGACGGACCTTTGGTTTGACCCAGTACCGCTGTTCTTATGTTCTAACCTAAATGAACCCAAAGTTATGGAGACAGATGTGAGTCAAGGAAGCCAGCAGAGTATCAGAAACCTGGAAAAATCTTTGACTGGATGGGCTCGGGCATTTGGTCACAAGCTGAGGTGGTTCAAAAAAGTTTTGGATTTTTTTAAACAGAATTTTTTTTATTGTTTCTTTAAACAAACAATCAAACACAGCAAGCAGCAAATATGTGACCACACATTTCTCAAACCCCAAACCTTATTCAGGTTTTGGCAGACCAATTTCAGCTTTTCAATTAAAAAAACCACAACAAATTTTGAAGGAAAGCAGACATTGTCCGTGATTTTCTTCTGCTTTTTAAAAACCCCTAGTTTTCGATCCAGAAAAAGTTTTGACAGAAAATATTTGTCCAACCCTTTTAATGAGCTTTAGTGCCTTTTAGCACTAGCCGATGCTGAGAACCACTGATACCTTGTAAAGAAGTTCTCTCAAAACTGGGTTTGTGCTGAAATGCAGAAGGTTTATTTTTCCCAGGGCCACCTGTGGGTGTGGAGCAAGTGGGACAATTTGTGCTGGGCCCCGCAGGGGCCCCCATGAGAACACAGAATTGTATAGTATTGCATTTTTTTTTTTTTATGGAAGGAGCCCCTGAAATTGCTTTGCCCCAGGCCCCCTGAATCCTCTGGGCGGCCCTGAAGGATGATAATATATTCACTTACAATAAAGCATCTTCCTTTCAACTCACTGGGTGAAACTTTACAGGAGAATTCCAATCTAATAGAAAGACCATGCTGTGCCACTGAATTCTCCATTACCTTGACTAGGAATATGATTATCCTCATGTATGGATTATTAATCGGATAAATATTCTTGTATTTTTAGAGTAGAGTATTGTACTATGCACTTCTTAGAAACCCCCCTCCAATATACAATTTTTTTTAGGAGAGAGAGAATATGGGACGACAAAGGGCAACAAGAGAAAGTTTCAGCACACTGTGCATTGATTTAGCCATTTGGCTCTCATGAGTATTTACAGACTTCAGTGAGATTTCAATTCCAGCGTAACGTGATGAGAATTATGCCTAATTTGAGACTAATTCTTCAAAGAGAGTCAGGTAATATTTCATTTAGGAGTCTCCACACGTTATAAGTAATGAAAAAACAGTTTGTGGAGGAGGAACTAGCTTTTCAAAAACTCTACATCCAAAACGAACAGCTATACAGAAAGATCCTTTTAAAGTCACTTTTCTGCTATTCTGGACAGTTGCCCACGTGCAAAAGGAATGTAAGGGCTTGTCTCCACTTACCGGGGGATGAGCACGTGGCTATTGATCCACCGGGGTCAATTTAGTGGGAAGACCCACTAAATCAACAGCCAATCACTTTCCTGTCAACTCCTGTACTCCACTGGAATGAGAATCATAAGGTAAGTTGACAGGATGGTTTCTCCCATCGACCCAGCGTGGTATAGACACTGCAAAAGTTTGACCTAAGCTACGTTGACTCCAGCTACATTATTGCCGTAGCTGGAGTTGCGTAACTTAGGTTGACTGAGTCCCATTGTATAGACCTGCCCTGAGATGCAATGTGTCACAAGGAAATGTATAAAAGCTGCTGCAATGGATCCAGAATGTTTACATGCTTGAACAGTGTTGCTTTCATGTTAAAAATAATGCCAAATCGTATTCAAAAGATGTTAAACACACAAAACTATCTGTATATTTGAAGCTGAATATTTGAAACGTAAAAAGATGAGAGTGTGTTCTTCTGAATGTGAAACATATTAAAGTACTTTTCAGTAGGACTGCAGAAATCCTAGGCTACAGTTTGCATTGGGGAATTTCTTTAACGACAACCATAATGCAAAAAGCTTTCATAAGAATTTCCTCAGACAGGGGCATCACTGACATTATTACACAACCTTTAGTTCAGATTTCTATTTTTCTTCCCCAATAATGGCAGTACCTATCACCATTAATTAAACAAAACCTTCAGCTAACTGTGACAATCCAAGTTTTCTTTAATGTTATCAAAGGAAAAGGGGATTGGAAGCTTTTTGTAATATTAGACTGTTCTGAACTTAAAATCAGCATTTCATATACAAAAAGATGAATACACAAATGGGTGCTCCATTTTAGGTGTTTGTGTGCCTCTGTGCTCCTACTCTGAGACTTTTGTTTGCAGTACCTGGTTGGGTCGCACACACGTGGTCCCAGTCTCGTGCACCTTCAGGCAGTTAACTGACGCTGTGCGACCAACCCCCACTCAGTTCCTTCTCTACTGCAGAGGCTAAAAATCTCCAAAGTAGAGGGGAGGAGGATGGGTAGTGGAACACCCACAGGAACACACATCTCAAAGAATCTCAGTTACTGCACATGGTGAGAATCCTCCTCCTCCTCTTCTTTGAGTGCTGTCCCTGTGGGTGCTCCATTTTAGGTGACTTCAGAGCAGTGCCCTCTGGTGGAAGGAGAGGGTTTCAGAGATGAAGTAATGACAGATGACCATAGAGAGAGTCCGAATGAGGTATCAGATGTTGCCTGTTGCTCTAATGTGTAGTGCTGTGTAAAGCCGTGGGCTGAGGCCCAAATAGCAGCTCTACAAATGTCTGTGATGGATACATTGTTCAGGAAAGCCGTAGAGGCTGATAGGGTTCTAGTGGAACGTGTGCGAACCACCTTGTGGGGTTGGCAGGTGCACTGATGATAGCATAGTTTTTTGCAGTCAGAGAGCCACTTGAAGAGTCCTTGTTTAGATATAGCACTCCCTTTGGAACATTCAATGATAGATCCGAACAGTCTGGGTGATTTACAAAATGGCCTAGTTCTGTGTATGTAAAAGGCCAATGCACGCCATAGATCCAGAGTATGAAGCGTGGACTGCATTCTATCTATGTGGGGCTTGGGGTAGAATGTCAGTAGGTAAATGGGTTGGTTAAGGTGGAACACAAATGACTTTCAGTAAAAACCTGGAGTGCGGTCTCAAGGATACACTGCCTTTTTTTAAAGAAAGTATGGGGGGAATCTGCCGTGAGGGCCCCCAGCTCTCCTACACATCTAGCAGATGTAACTGCCACAAGGAATGCCACTTTCATGAAAAGGTGTAATAGCGAGCATGTTTCCATGGGTTCAAATGGGGAATGGGTGAGGGCCTGAATGACCAGAGTGTGGCCCATGGTGTATTTGGCTCATGTAGTTCTGGGTAGACTAAGTCCTTTGAGGAAATGTTTGGTTAGCAGGTGAGCAAAAACAGAATATGGATTCACCTTGGGGTGAAAGGCTGTTATGGCAGACAGGTGAACTTTTACTGAACTCATGGAGAGGCCAGACCTTTTAAGTTCTAATAGATAATTTAACACTGAGGGTAATGAGAGTAAGATGGATGCCATCTGTTTTTGACACCACCATGATTCAAATTGCCATCACCTGAACATGTACATATGATGGGTAGTTGCTCTACGACTATTTAATAATATGTTTTGTTCCTCTTCTGAGCAGGTCATCTCAGATCCTGTGAGCCATGGAAGAGAGATGCTCTGAGATAGAATTTTTTGTGGGGCTGAATGCAGGACATGACCTGAGTCCTGGGACAGTAGATGAGGCCGAAGTGGGAGTGTGATTGAGGGACGTCAAGCTATCCTGAGGAGCTAAGGATACTAGGGTTGGAGAGATCACATGGGGGCTATTAGGATTACTTTAGCCCCATCCTGCCTCATCTTCTGGATCACTGGGGTCAGGAGAGGGATGGGAGGAAAGGCATATAGGATGAGTGCATTCTATTCTAGGAGGAATGCGTCACCTAAGGACTGTATGCCGAGACCTGCCCTCAGTTTTGCTCCAGGGCGTTTGGTATTTTGTGCGGTTGCAAAGAGGTCTATTGTTGGGAACCCCCACAGTTGAAATATGTGTGGAAGTACTCCGTTGTCGAGCTCCCACTCACCATCCTGAGAAAAATGCCCGTTTAAGGCATCTACTGTGACGTTCTGGCATCCAGGTAGGTAAGATGCGGCGATGTGGATATTGTGTCTCATGCACCATTGCCAGAGTTTTATGGCTTCCACACATAGGGACTGTGATCTTGCTCCCCCTTGTCTGTTTATATAAAACATACAGGCTATGTTGTCTGTAAGGATCTGAATGGCCCTGTCTTTGATGAGTGGTAGGAAGTGGGAGCAGGTGTTGTGGACAGCCTGTAGTTCTAATAGATATATATGTAGAAGGGATTCAGCAGGAGATCAGCATCCCTGGATAGAACATGGATGCACGTGTGCCCCCCATCTCAAGAGTGAGGCATCTGTAGTGATGGTTAATGTCAACATCTTCTGAAGGAAGGGAACCCCTGCGCATAAATTGGCTGGCTGTGTCCATCAGAGTAGGGAGTCTTTTATTTTGTCCGCCATCGTAACACACTTGTTTATGCTGTGTCTGGGGGGGACATCATTCATATGGAGCCATCCTTGTAGGCAATTCATGTTTAATCTGGCATGTCTGATGACAAAGATCATGGCTGCCATGTGACCAAGAAGTTATAGGCAAGTCCTGGCTGATATTTGTGGACTGTTTTGTGCCATGGATATGAGGCTGGTGAGAGTAAGAAACCGTCACCTTGGTAGAGAGGCTACGGCCTTGGTAGAATTGAGATGGGCCCCCAATGAACTCCAACTCCTGCACTGGAGTCAGGGTGGACTTTTCGGTATTTATTTGGATGCCCAATCTCGTGAAGAGGTTACTGTTTGTTCAGTGGCTCGTATTTCTGCCTACCGTGTTGAAGCTTTTAGCAAGCAGTCGTCCAAGTACGGGAATACCATAATTGCAGTTCTGCACAGCCATGCTGCAAACACAGCCAGTACCTCTGAAAACACTCAAGGGGCAGTAGAGAGGCTGAAGGGAAGGACCTTGTATTGTAAGTGGTCCTGTCCAACGGTAAAACAGAGACATTTGCGATGAGAGGTTGAAGGCCAAGAACGAATACTCTCTTTCTAGAGCTGGGATTATAGTACCTAGTGTGACCATCTTGAATTGTTGTGTTTTGACAAGCTTGTTTAGTTGTCATAGGTAGAGTATTGGTCTCCATCCACTGGACTTTTTCTTTGTGAGAAAATAGTGGGAATAAAATCCTCTCCCCTCCGTGTTCTGTTGGAATAGGTTCTACTGCTCCAAGCTGTATGAGGTGGCTTACCTCCTGGTGCAGTAGAGGCTCACGAGAGGGATCCCTGAAGAGGGACAGGGAGGGAGGACGGGGGGGGGTTGGAAAAAAGAAAGAGGATGGAGTTACCAGTTAGTACAATTTCTGTACTCATTTGTTGGATATGATGGCCTTCCAGATTGGATAAAATGGAACTAGATCTCCGAATGGTTGGGAGAGAGATGGTGTCACCAGCACAGATGGACCTGGGGTTCTTGTGCCTTTGACCAAGGCTTCAGATCTGTTGTCTGGAGGTTGTTGGTAGGGATGCAGCTACTGAAGTAGTAGACTGGTGTCTCCTCGGGGGCCTGTGACTCAAAGCACCGTTGTTGCAAATACATGGTCTGGTGGTAACGTTGGGGTACATAAATTCTCTGTTTTTTCTTGGGTTTGGGTGTATAGATTCCCAAGGATCGGAGTGTCACTCGTGAATTCTTGAGCAAGTCGAGAGAGTCATCTGTCTTCAAAAAGAGTTTGGGACCCTCAAATGGCAAATCCCCAGCTGTGGACTGCACCTCTTTAGGGAAGCCAGAGAGATGGAGCCATGAGGCCCTTCTCCTCCTGACAGCCTTCGCCACTGATTTTGCAGCTGCGTCCACAAAATCAAGTGCAGCTTGCAGGGCTGTTTTGGAGATGAGTTGTCCCTCTGATACAAGTGCTGTGAATTGTTCTCTCTTACCTCAGAAATAAAAATCAGTCAATTCAGATATTTGTGTGTAGTTAATTTAGTCATATTTTGCTAGTAATGCCTCGTAGTTGGCTACCGAGAGATGTAGTATAACCAAGGAATAAGCCTTGTGCTGAAAAGATCAAGTCTTTTCTACTCTTTGTCGTGAGGTATGGTTTTGGACTGTTGTTGCCTACGACATTCCTGGAATGTGTCCACCACTAGGGCGTCGGATGTGAAAAACAAGAACTTTGTGCTTAGACGCATGGGTTGAGGAGAGACCCCATCAGAAGCTTTGGTCTGCGATGTTTGACCAGGAGGGGTCCAAGCTCTGGGCTTAGATGCAGGTCTGAGAGACTTCTCCATAAGGAGAAGCTTTAACTGCAAATCCATAGCTCTTCTTGTCCTTTAAGTGAGCTTGAGGCAGTGCTCACACTTCTGAGTTGTGTGCATTTCACCTAGGGAGCAAACAGACTGATCTCGGCCATCTGAGAAAGGTGTAGCAAGCTTACAGTTGAGACGGCATTCCCGTCAGGGGGTGGCTTTCGCCCTCAGAGTGGCTGTGTATGCAGAGGTTCAACTGAAACCTCTCCCCAGCCAGCAGTTCAAAAGGAAAGTAAAAGGTGGGTTTTGTTTTGTTTTTTAAACTAGGTGGTGGGATAAAATAAAAAGGAAAACAAACAAACAATGTAAATAGCTGTTAACTGGAAACTGTTAAACTAATTAACTACTAAGTAGAGGTACTGCTGATTGCTCAGACTCATACTTGTGGGAGGTAGAGAAGAAACTGAGAGGGGGGCTGGTCACAAAGCCTCAGTTAACTCCTGAAGCAGGAGGAGACCAGCATGTGTGACCAAACCAGGCACTGCTACCAAAAGTCTCCTAGTACAAGTGCAGGGGTGCACGAACAGCTAAAATGGAGCATCCACAGGGACACTCCTCGAAGAACAACCTTGGCTATGTCTACACTATAAATTACTTCAGTATAAAATCACATCACTCAGGGGTGTGAACAATTCACATCCTTGAGCGACAAGTAAATTACACTGACCTAAACGCTAGAGTAGACAGCACTATGGCAGCAAGAGAGCTTCTCCTGCTGACATAGCCTCTGCCACTCGAGGGGGCTGGAATTAGTAAGCTGATGGGAGAGCTCTCTCCTGCCAGCTTACAGCATCTTTACCAGAAATGCTATAGTGGTGCATCTGCACTGATGCAGCTGAGCCACTGTAGTATAAACTACTCCTGGGGAAATTCAGAGCCAAAAAATTTAAAATTCTGTGCACAATATTTTAAATTTCTGCAAAATTCTGCATATCTTATTCATCAAAATAACACAATATCATCACGCTGGTTTCAATTATTTGGACAGGTTTCAGGGTAGCAGCCAACTGTGTCCACATATCTATTCACGAGACACCATTATAGGACCTAATCACATCAGCCATGCCATCAGGGGCTCATTCACCTGCACATCTACCAATGTGATATATGCCATCATGTGCTACCAATGCCCCTCTGCCACGTACATTGCCCAAACCGGACAGTCTCTATGCAAAAGAATAAATGGATACAAATCTGATATCAGGAATCATAACATTCAAAAACCAGTAGGAGAACACCTCAACCTCTCTGGCCACTCAGTAACAGATTTAAAGGTGGCAATTTTGCAACAGAAAAGCTTCAAAAACAGACTCCAACGAGAAGCTATGAACTTGAATTAATATGCAAACTAGATACTATCCATTTAGGCTTAAATAGAGACTGGTAATGGCTGAGCTATTACACACATTGAATCTATTTCTCCATGTTAAGCATCCTCACAGCTTCTTGTCAAACCGTTTGAAATGGGCTATCTTGATTATCACTACAAACGTTTTTTTTCCTCCTGCTGATAATGAAATGGGCTATCTTGATTATCACTACAAACGTTTTTTTTCCTCCTGCTGATAATTGCTCATCTTAATTAGCCTCTTAGAGTTGGTAAGGCAACTCCCACTTTTTCACGTTCTCTGTATGTGTGTGTGTGTATATATATATATACACACACACACACACACACACACACACACACACACTCTCCTCACTGTATGTTCCACTCTATGAATCCAATGAAGCGGACTGTAGCCCACGAAAGCTTATGCTCAAATAAATTTGTTAGTCCCTAAGGTGCCACAAGTACTCCTGTTCTTTTTGCGGATACAGACTAACACGGCTGCTACTCTCAAACTTATCTGTATACAGTGCATGTTAGAGCAAGGAACTCTTCCTTAAATGCAAATACTTCTCTCCAGTAATTCTTTCTTCTTGAAATCATGAATGGCTAGAAATTCCTGCATACCTCTGAACAGTCAAGGTGGTCATTAACTGAGTCACCAGCAAACAACTGTAAAAGTTTTCCATACCTCTCAAAGACCTTTCACATCCTGAGGTAAGAAAACATCTAATGTTCTAATGAGGAGTCAAAAGGGGACCACTGAATACCAGCATTTTCACATTGCAGCCTCTTGCCTGTCTTGCACCAAGGGAGAAGAGTTTTACTTAAAATGTTCATACTTCCCACCAGAGGCGTCAAACCTCTTATGAAAACCTCTTACACAGGCCAATTCCCCACGGAGGTTTGGGTTAAAAAAAACAAAAAGAACACCCATTCATCATATTTTTTATATGGCTGCAAGTTTGTCATGGATTCTGTGACTTTCCATGACCTCTGCAGCAGCCAGTGAACCTGGTTCAGGGGCAGCTCAGGCAGCCCCTGCACCAGTCTCACCGGCTGCTGCTGGGGTAGACTCAGGCCACTGCACTGCCCACCACCCCACAGCAGCAGCAGAGTTTGGTTATGGCAGGGGGTAAGGGCATGGAGCAGGGTGAGGCGGGCTCTGGGTGATGCTTACCTGGCGGGATCCCCAGAAGCGGTGACTTCTCCCTCACTCAGCTCCTAGGCAGAGGGGTGGCCAGGCAGCTCCGTGCACTGCCTCCACCTACAGCCACAAGCCCCGCAGATCCCATTGGCCATGGTTCCTGGACAATGGGAGCTGCGAAGCTTTCATTCTGGGCTGAAGCAGCGCACAGGGCTGCCTGGCCATGCCTCCACCTAGAAGCTGAGCAAGGGGGATGTCGCCACTCCTGGAGACCCCCCACACGAAAAGCACTGCCCAGAGCCTGCTTCACTCCATCCCATGCCCCAACTCCCTGCCTCCTCCCACACCCAAATTCTGCTGGTGGTGGAGTGCAGAGCCACGTAGGGAGCCTACTGGTTCTGCCAACCCCTTCCTGATGTGAATCAGGAGTAACTCTGTTGAAGTCTGCCACCTGCCTGCCTCCAGCACCCACAGCTCCCCCCGGCAGCCCCCTACCCCACCCCAAAGTTTTAGTCAGGGGTATATAGTAAAAACCATGGACAGGTCATGGGCCGTGAATTTTTGTTTACTGCCCATGACCTGTCCGTGACTTACTAAAAATACCTGTGACTAAAACATAGCTTTAATTATACATAATCAAATGTTTCAAATATAGTTAAAAAGTTATGTAGGAAATGGTTAACTCATTGAGAAAACTTCTGCACATACAGAATTAAAAATTCAATAAAGAAGTCAATAGGAAAAAAAAAGACCCACAACCAAATGCATTTCTTACAGCCATGTTTTTACTGCTGCTATATTTTTACAGTATCACCTTTCAAAAGATCAAATACCAAAAAAAGAATATGGAAAAGCCTAGTTCACCGCAGGCATTTTCCTGTGTTTTCCAAAGGAATTCCACCTCTCTAGTCTGGGCCATCGTCAGTCCTAAAAGATTTTATTTCTAACATATGGAGACGGTACTTTGGGGAGGAAGTTACAATACCACTGAGCTTCTGGCTCCCAGCAATCACCTCTCTTGGGTGGACACTGTCTCTCTCACTCCTGTCAAGGGGTTTTAAGGTTTCTCAGCTCCCTGTATTATACTGTAATATACACAACGAGACAGTCTGCCTAAAGGCTAGCATCTGCGCTTTGCTTTCTCTCCAAGGACTATGAACAGTGTATTACCAGCATTACCACACATTCACCACTTTCTAAGCAAGCAAAACATTTTTAAGGCAAAAACATTAGTAGAAAACATAAAAACAATAAAAGTTCCTACACACATGCTAAAAGCTCAGGGATCTTATCGGGCTCTGGTAGGTCAAAGTCCTTCCAAACATTCCAAAAGGGCTGAGGTCCTTGGATAGAAGATCTTGTCCACTTGCTAGATCAGAAAGAAGGCCCTAAGTCAGCTTAACACAGCCTTTTGTTTTCCTAATCTCTAGAAACCCAGTCTGAACAACTGTATGTGAACCTGTACTGGGGGTGGTACCTCTCTGGAAGCATTTACAATATGAAGGGATTCATTTTATTCAGCCCTCAGTTTTAGTTCCTAAACTGGCTGTGGTAAGCCATCCCCCACAGAGTAGAACACCAGCATACATACAACCCCTAACCCAGCGCTTCTCAAGCTATCTGATGTGGGGGACTGGCAATTTTTTCTTTCCCCAATGTGCCCTGGACTGGTGCCATATTATCCTATTCGACGCTCTGATGAGGAAAGTCGCCGCGGACTGGCAGCCGATGGCTCGCGGACTGAGCAGCACTGCCCTAGCCCACAGCGGTACATAAGCTTAATACAATATGTTCCCCCCGAAGATCCTGCATGCAGTTGCAATATCTGTCTCAGTAGACCTCAACCGTAATCCACTCTTTGTCACTGAATATGTCTTCAGAACTCCAAGCATCTCACATGACTACAGCATCAGTGTGGATGCAACAACTTTTACAGTTTTTTCAGGTGCTCAGACCAACACTACATAACCTCAGACTTCCTCCAATTTCTCATGGCTCGCTTCTATTAAGGATTAAGCCACAAATAACTAAAAGATTCAATCCTCCACCTCTATAATCTTCTGCTTTCAATATTAATTTTTTTGGAATTTGCTTTCACCTTTGTAACCACTACATTCAATATTCTTCACAGTAATATTATATTATGACAATCAATGTATTTTATGCAAGATAGGTCATGTGAGATTATTGGAAAGGTTATGATTTACTAAATATGATTATCTTATTTGTATGCATGTATCATTTCTGTATCTGAAGTTAGGAATATTGACTATGTATCTGTACCACAAATGTGTTTATACTTGGGGAACAACCACTAGGCAGAATGTACTCAGTCTAGATGGATGACTGGGAAGGGTCCATTCAGGTTGATGAGCCATTAGGAGAAAACAACTGGCCTTAGAAGAAGTTTATATCACACTAAAGAGTCTTCCTGATGATGCTACAAACAGCTTCTGAGTAATAGCTGTTGTGGCACTACAGGAACATGTAACCAGGCCACTGGTACTGGACTCCATCTTGGAATACCAGTGTTTCCCACTGATTGGCATAGGAACCAAGCTTCGAGACAAGGGGTTCCCCCACCATATGCAAAAGCTATTTAAGGCAGGGGAGTGACATCATCATGGTTCTTCACTGACTCTTCGCCCAAAGAGACTCCTAGAAACAGCCGAGGGAAAAAAACTGAACTGGGGGGCAGGGAGGAGTGCTGGACCCAGACTAAAGGGATTTTTAGCCTGTGAAAGGAACACCTGGGATTTGTAAACTGTAAGCAAGTGTAGATGGCCCTTAAGAATCTCTGCAGCCTGCTTGAATCATCATTTAGAGTGAGAATTTGCTTCTCATATCCAATCGCTTTAGTATATTAAGCTTAGTTTGCATGTTTTCTGTGTTTGCTAGGTAATCTGCTTTGATCTGTTGGCTATCCCTTATAATCATTTAAACTTTATCTTTAATTGTTAATAAGCTTATTTTTGCTTTGTCTGAAACCAGTGTGTGGGAACCATAACTTAGGGCAGAAAGCTGTGGCATACCCTTCTCCACATTGAGGGAAGGGGCAAATTTCATGAGCTTACGCTGTAGAGATCTTTGTGCAGTGCAAGACAGTATCATTTTGGGTTTACATGCCAGAGGGGGTGCCCCTTGGGTAGCTGGGCAGCTCCTCAGCTATAACCTCCCCATGCAGCGTTGATCACAGCTCTGTATGTACTGCAGCTGGGTGTGTCCCTACTTGTATGTGTTCTGGAGCCTGGGAGAGGGCTTGACAGGCTGGTCACAGCAGTACAGTGTAAAACAGAGGTGGGCAACTACAGCCCAGGGGCCACATCCGGTCCTTCAGATGTTTTAATCCAGCCCTCGTGCTCCCACTGGGATCCGGGGCTTGCCCTGCTCCACATGAGCCGTGGCTCCACACAGCTCTGAGAAGCAGTGGCATGTCCCCCCTTCGGCTCTTATGCCTAGGGGCAACCAGGGGGCTCCGTATGCTGCCTCCACCCCAAGCACCACCCCTGCAGCTCCCATTGGCTGGGAACCACAGCCAATGGGAGCTGCAGAGGCTGTGCCTGTGGATGGGGCAATACATAGAGCTGCCTGGCCATGCCATAGGAACTGGAAGGGGGTGGGGGGAACATGCCACTGCTTCTAGGAACTGCTTGAGGTAAGCACAGCCCAGAGCCTGCCCCCCTGCCCCAACCCCTTGCCCTAGCCCTGATCCCTCTCCTTCCCTGAGCCCCTTGGTCCCATCCCAGAGCACCCTCCTACACTCTCATCCCTAGCCCCCTCCCAGAGCCTACACCCCCAGCCAGAGCCCTTACCCCTACACACACCCCAACCCCCTGCTCCGGTCTGGAGCCTCCTCTCATACCCTTAACTCCTCATTTCTGGCCCCAACTCAGAGCCCTCACCCCCTCCCACATCCCAATCCCCAATTTTGTTAGCATTCATGACCTGCCATACAATTTCCATACCCAGACATGGCCCTCGGGCCAAAAAGTTTGCCCACCCTGGTGTAAAGGGAGCCCAGGCTGATGGGTCAGGGGGCTCAGTGGCACCCCACTTCCAGGTGGCATCCCAGGGAGAACCCGTCGCAACCGTCGCTTCACATCTCCAGTTTCTGTTGCATGAAAGCCATGAAGAGAAAAACTGCCAGCGGAACTGTGGCATTTGGAAAGTCTTCACAAAACCTTTAAGCCTCTAGTGGAGGCCTCACCATATTTTTCTCTCTCTTACAGCAACAGCATCAGCTAGAAAAGTAAAAGAGTTGGGAGCTCTGCCAATTAAGGAAAAAAGGAAGTGTTTTTTTTTTAAAGAGAAAATACGCAGTCCAGGACACAAGTTTCTACAGTCAAAAAAAGAACAAAATTCCAATTAAACCAATCTATTTCTCTGCCTGAAGTGTTTGCCTGTTATACCTTTCATTCTAATCTTATGATCTACAGTAATTTTACTAATGTTTTCTACTACACATCATTTCAGTTCTCCTTAGGGGCAACATGCAGTGCTACAGCAGACCAGAAGAGGGAATCTGAACTCACTAGAGGAAGGATGGATGCAGGGCATCAGTCTAAATTGCCTCCACTGTAGAAAAATGAGCAAATCTAACTCCCAAGTAGTCTCCAGACCAGAGGATGCCCTCTATTATGAATAAATGTTACAGGTAAGGAAACTAAACTTCTCTTTCATCTTCCAGGTGGATCCTCGTTCAGTACTGAAGAACAACTGGGGCCTGGTCTACACTATGAGTTTAGGTTGAATTTAGCAGCGTTAAATCAAATTAACCTTTCACCCATCCACACAACCAAGCCATTTTGTCAACATAAAGGGGGCAGAAGGGGGAAGAAGCTCCAGGCACCCAACCACACCACCCCAGTGGACAGAAGGCTGTCATTCAACAAGTACTGAAGTGGCCTTTTCCTTCCCTCCTCCGCTCCTCCCACACCCCACCTGGGCTACCCTGTCCAGCATGGACTGTATGGTAGGTACTGGATCTGATCACTGTATGGGGAGATGAATCTGTGCTATCAGTGTCATAAGTAGATAGGTAAGGTAAGGGTTAATTTTCTTTTGCCTGTAAAGGGGAACCAAACACCTGACCAGAGGACCAATCAGAGAACTGGATTGTTTAAAAGTCAGGGGCAGGAATTTGTATACTCGGGTACATTGTTGTTATTCTCGCTATGAATAAACAAGCCTAATTCTATCTAACCCTTCATCTTCAATATTCTACAAAAGCTTGAGTACAAAGGGCAAACAAAGTAATCGCTGTATCTGAGAACTTTTGTAGATTGTATTTACAGATGTGTGACCACACTGGCTTTTGTTTAACTTTCCCTGAGGAGGACAAGCTATGGTTGCTAACTCAATCTTCTTCCGATTCTACTAAAGGCAGCGAGTAGCCAGAATAAGGAAACAAAAGATCAAAATATGGCATATGATATGCTTTGCTGTGTAGCGGACTGTGGTGATTGCGGTCATTTAAGAGCTGAGCTACATTTTAAAGCAGACTGGGGTAATTCAATATTTATAATGGTAGGAGCCTGTATTCACACTTTTATTATCAAACAATGATATATGTCTGCATTTCTCTCTTTCTAAATATAAAGCTCTCTTTTTCATAAAACTCTGTGGCAGAATTCTTTTCATAAGGCCAAAGCCCCAAGCCTGTTGGTATTTTGCTCAAGGTTTCTTGCACCCCTCACTCTCGCCACACCTCTCCGCCCTGTCCGAGACGAATCCTCATATGCACCAGATTTGATCCGTCATCGACACCCTGCACCGAGTCCACAAATCATGGGCCTAGTTCATCATTCACTAAATCAATCGGAATCTACACCAGGTATGAATTTGAATCCCCCGGCAAGTTTTGACCCACACCCAACATCTGAACAGAAACTTACAAATTAAAGCCGCCTCTCTGCAACACCCCGCGCCCTTGAGCTATGGCGAGATAGCACCTAGTATTGAGTACAGTAACTAATTGTATCAGAGAGGTCTCTCGAGTTGAGATCTAACGAGTGGCTCTCAACTCGCCGCAGTGGGAGAAGGGAGAAGTGATATCCGTCTGCTTACTTTATGGCTCCCTCAAGTCATTATATTTATGCTACAATTCTAAACTAAAATTTAAGAGAGCAGTGATTACTAAAAACAGCGGCAAATTAGTAAAGTTCGGTTTCCCTCTTACCTGACTAATCTAGCAGTTGCCCTTGGTATAACGCGTTAACGTGTGTGATTCCCTCGCGCTCTACAAATATTTTCACACATCTGGCTAGTGTTCATCCAGCCAAATTTCTGTGTTACAAAATATTTTACCATATATAGTAGGTTGGCTCCCCCGATGTTGATTCTCATAATAGTTTAATCATATTACACCCAGCTAGAATCAGTGTCAAATATCTTCCAGACGAATTGCCAAAACCTTCCTATATTCTAATATAATACTGATAACCGCGACTTCTATAGGTTAACACACATGAGGAACAGAATCTTAATTATCCTAGATATAAGAAGCACTAAAGACCTAACTGGTTTGGTATATCACCACTGTGTATCTCGATATTTGCAATCTCAAAAGTCAGTCTGAGGAATAGAAAGTATAAGTGCCGCTATAGGGAGTTCCCGATGAGAGATGCGCGTTCACTTATCATAGCTGACCATAATT
This sequence comes from Chelonoidis abingdonii, assembly GCF_003597395.2. Lineage (NCBI taxonomy): Eukaryota > Metazoa > Chordata > Testudines > Testudinidae > Chelonoidis > Chelonoidis abingdonii. Next base: position 82,000,345 of record NC_133770.1, read on the forward strand.
CGGCCACAGGGCTGGGGACCGATAGGGCATCCCAGGGGAGATAAGACGCGGATAGTAAGGGATTAAGTCTACCCTGCATCTTGACTCAAGGATTGAATCTGGGGGGTCCTTCCGCATCGATAAAGGCTAGGACATACGCCAGAGAACAGCGAAGAAGAGAGGAGCGAGCAAGTCAGGGGTCAGGCCCTATAAATCCCTGACCTGGTGGCAGCCTATCAGATCTAAGCTGGAGATTAAGCTTAGAGGACTTCATGCTAGTACCTCATATTTGAACTCTAAGGTTCAAATCGAGGAATTATACTATGACAATCAGAACTCCGTTCCAAAAGACAGAATGCCAAAATATTTGAAAACATCTCCAAGGGCATGAAGGACAGAGGTCACAACAGGGACCCAACACAGTGCCATGTGAAACTTAAGGAGCTGAGACAAGCATACCAGAAAACCAAAGAATCAAACGGATACTCCAGGACAGAGCTGCAGACATGCCGCTTCTGTGCTGAGCTGCAGGCAATTCTGGGGGAGGGGCGGGAAGGCGCGCAGGGGGGTAAGAGGCTCAGCTACTGGAAAAGTCTGTTAACATGTCTGAGGATGGAGTGGAAATCCTCCAGGGACATCTCCATGAAGCTCTCCTGGAGGTACTCAAAGTCTTTGCAGAAGGTTTCTGGAGACAGCAGCCTTATTCTGTCCTCCATGGTATGACACTTTACTTGCTACTAGCATGGCGTGGTAATCTGGTATCATTGCATGACAAAGCCTGGCAGCGTATGGTCCCGGTGTTTGCTGGCATTCAAGCAACATCCGTTCTTTATCTCACCGTGTTATCCTCAAGAGAGTGATATTGTTCATAGTAACCTGGTTGAAATACAGGAATTTAATTAAGGGGATATTCATAGGTGGTCGTTCCTACCGGGCTGTTTGCCTGTGGCTGAAAAGAAATCCTCCCCACAGTTAGCCAAGTGAAGGGAGAGGAGGGGGAAGGCGGCGGCGGCACTGGCGCGGAGTTGTTCGTGTTTGGCTGGCAGGGATCTTTGGCTAGCAGGGATTTTCCCTGATACCAGCCATATGGTGCAGTGGGAGGAGGGTTAAAGCAGTCCTCCCAGAGAAAAGGATGGGGGAGGGGGTTAGTTTGGTTTCTGCTGCTGCACGTTAACACAAAAACCGCAGCCCTAAATGGACAACTCAATGGGCTTTGCTTGGTATGGGAAAGGAGGGCACTGCTGTTATGAAGGTTGCAGAAGCCGAAAGACTATGGCTTACCATGGCTGCCTGCAAGCCGAATTCTGTTGCCCGGCGTGTTTGATCTCCAAACCGCAGGAACTGAATATAAGATGCAAAGAATGACCTTGTACTGAAATTACATGTGCTATGTAATGTGAATAGCGTTGTTCACTGTGAAAGAGTATATCCATTGTTCTGTAAAACGTACCTTTTTAAATAATTCTCTCCTTTTTATCCTCCCACAGCTGCAAATGTTTCAAGCCTCCCTCCTCCATCCCAAAGGTTCTCTCAGATAAGGCAGCAAAAAAAAAAAAAAAAAAAAAAAGACACGCATGTGCGATGAAATGTTCTCTGCACACATGAAGGCATCCCACACTGAAAGAGCTCAGCAGAAAGTGTGGAGGGACACAATAGCACAGGACAGGGAAGCAGCTAATGAACATGAGGAGAGGTGGCAGCAGGAAGAGCTGAAGAGGCAGGATGCAATGCTGGGGCTATTGCGGGAACAAACGGACGTGATCTGGCATCTGGTGGAGGTTCAGGAATGTCAGCTGGAGAGACTGCAGCCCCTGTTTAAGCACCCTCCCTCTTCCTCAAGTTTCATAGCTGCTTCCTCACCCAGACGCCCAAGAACGCGGGGCTGGGAGGGGGCGGCGGAAGAGGCTCCGGGCACCCAACCACACCACCCCAGTGGACAGAAGGCTGTCATTCAACCCTGTGAGTTATCACCCTATTTTTATAATCAATTAATAAAGAATACATGGTTTTTAAACATTAGTGACTTTATTTCCAAGCTGTGATCAAAGCAGAGGAGAGCAGTTGGCTTACAGGGAACAAGAGTCAACCAAGGGGGCGGGTTTTCAACAAGGAGAAACAAATAGTGTCACACAGTACCCTGGCCAGTCATGAAACTGGTTTTCAAAGCTTCTCTGATGCACAGCGCTTCCTGATGTGCTCTTCTAATCGCCATGGTGTCTGGCCCCACGTAATCAGCAGCCAAGCAATTTGCCTCAACCTCCCACCCCACCATAAATGTCTCCCCTTTACTCTCACAGAGATTGTGGAGCACATAGCAAGCAGCAACAACAATAGGGACACTGGTTTCCCTGAGGTCTGAGCAAGTCAGTAAACTGCACCAGCAACCCTCCAAACGTCCAAATACACACTACCACCATTCTGCACTTGCTCAGCCTATAGTTGAACAGCTCCTGACTACTGTCCTGGCTGCCTGTGTACGGCTTCATGAACCATGGCATTAAGGGGTAGGCTGGGTCCCCAAGGATAACTATAGGCATTTCAACATCCTCAATGGTTATTTTCTGGTCTGGGAAGTAAATCCTTTGCTGCAGCCGTTTAAATAGACCAGAGTTCCTGAAGACACAAGCATCATGAACCTTTCCCTGCCATCCCACGTTGATGTTTGTGAAACGTCCCTTGTGATCCACCAGTACTTGCAGCACCATTGAAGAGTACCCCTTGCAGTTTACGTACTTGCTGGCTTGGTGCTCCAGTGACAAGATAGGGATATGGGTTCCGTCTATCACCCCACCACAGTTAGAGAATCCCATTGCACCAAAGCCATCCACTATGACCTGCACTTTTCCGAGCATCACTACCTTTGATAGCAGCAGCTCAGTGATTGCACTGGCTACTTGCATGACAGCAACACCCACAGTAGATTTGTCCATTCCAAATTGATGCCTGACTGACCAGTAGCTGTCTGGTATTGCAAGCTTCTACAGAGCTATCGCCACTTGCTTGTGAACTGTGAGGGCTGCTCTCATCTTGGTATTCTTATGCTTCAGGGTAGGGGAAAGCAAGTCAAAGTTCCATGGAAGTGCCCTTACGCATGCCAATGTTTCACAGCCACTGGGAATCATCCCAGACCTGCAACACTATGCAATCCCACCAGTCTATGCTTGTTTCCCGGGCCCAGAATTGGCATTCCACAGCATAAACCTGACCCATTAACTCCACGATGTCCACATTGCCAGTACCCGCGCTTTGAGAGAAGTCTGTGTCCATGTCCTCATCACTCTCGTCACCGCGCTGCCGTCGCCTCCTCATCTAATTTTGCAGTTTCTGGTTCTGCATAAACTGCACGATAATGCTCATAACTGCTGCAGTGAACTGAATGGGCTCCATGCTTGCTGTACTCTGGCATCTGCTCGGACAATCCAGGGAAAAGGGCGCAAAATGATTGTCTGCTGTTGCTTTCACGGAGGGAAGGTTGACTGACGACATTTACCCATGACCACCCGCGACCAAGTTTTGGCCCCATCAGGCATTGGGAGCTCAAACTAGAATTCCAATGCGCAGTGGGGCCTGCAGGAACTGTGGGATAGCTATCTCAGTGCACCACTCGGAATGTCAATGCTTGCCATGGTACTATGGACGCACAGCACCAAATTAATGTGCTTAGCGTGGATGCATGCACTCAACTTTATACAATCTGTTCCCAAAAATTGACTTCTGTAAAATCAGAGTAATTTCGTAATGTAGACATATGCTAAATGCTGAAATTATTCTGTAAATAAGTGACTTCTATAATGCTGTCAATCTGATACTTTACACAAGCACAAGATTGATTGTAAACCAAGAGAACAACAATCTATCCTACTCAGCTGAAATGCATAAAAACCACCAAGAAAGCAGCAAGAATACAAATAAAAGCAAAACAGAAGCCATATGGATGTGATGTAAGCCCTCAAATAAGAACTTCTAGAAAGATTAATTACAGTAAAAATTAAATCAACATGCAGATTTTCCTCTTTCACTAATGTATGCACAGTACAATATTGCGTCTTGGTTTCAGAGACATTCAGAACTACATTAGAATTAAGTTTCATTTAATAGAAAAAGTTGTCCGCTTCTACGTTTGAAGAACCATGCACATAATAATCATCTTTAGGAAAGGAAAGAAACTAACCAATGCTTCAATTCACTGGTTTACTACATTTACCAAGATTTGTTAAAAGCAGACTAAATATGTAGACAGGGCAATCTTTTCACAATGCAGGCAATAAGCTAGTTACTCCAGAAAGACAAGCGCAGAAGGCTTTTTTTTTTTTTTTTTAACAACTAAATCACCTGAGGTCTTTGAATCAAAGGTTTTAGACTGGCCTATGTACACTGAGACTTGCTAGACTGCAATCTCTACACAACAATTTACCACCAGTACCCAAGATACACAGGATTAAAATGCCAATGCTTAATAGCTTGCTTTACTTCTAGACTAGCTGGACATTTGACAAGCCTGATAATGGTACCATTCAGCATTCAAATGCCTAAAAAAATGCCAGGGAAATTGTTTGGAATTACTGGGAAAAATTCAGTGGTAAAAAAAAAAAAATCTCAAGTCATTTTGAAGCAGCTAAAAGAGAATAAAACTTTCTATTCTATTGTTATTTGGAAAAAAAATAGTACATATGACAAATTTGAGTACACTGTAAGTGCCAGAACTAGTGCATGCTAAAATTCAGACTTCAGCTACAAAAACTGCTACATAGTTTTATAATCAACTAGGTTCTTGTACTCTAGCATTTTAGCCAATTTTACAAAACATGCAGTGCCCTGGTATAGAAATTGTTGTGTCAGCATTTCTATTATTGACCCCTATTTTCAGGGGTGACCTTCCATCAATAATAATTTTAGGGAGGAAATTTGCTATTCATTGTCACCACTTCACCATCTCAGCAATGGCTCACCACCTTAACCACTCCCTTTCTTGCTTTGTGTAGGCTGCCAAAAACAGGTTTCAAATGTAAAAAAGTGTTCCTCCTCACCCCTACAAAGTGAATATAAATGCCTCCTCCAAGTTACACTCTCTGTACTTTTTGTGAAGATATAAAGAATAAAAATAATGAAACTGTTTGTATACCTATTCACCACTTAATAGAGCTGAACAAAAATACTAGTAAAACAATTCTACCTACAAAACGGTAAGGCTTTTATCAATGCATTACTTTACAAATATACAGTAATACTGAACTGTATTTCAGGGCTTCAAAAATTATGTACAATAAAGAGAAGTTTAAGGTGACAGCAGTATTTAAAAAACAAACAAAAAAAAACTTTAAATGCTTCACCAGCAAATACCAAATAGTTTTGCCACAGTTCCCAAGGTTATCTGGCAGACATCCAACCTAAACAAAGCACAGTTGGGGAGCCTTAGTTACAGTTCACCTACATAGGACACTTAATTGGAAGAGCAGCTTTTAGAATGGAATGAAAAAACTTTAAAAAACTCATTTTGTTTACTACTGATCTTTCCATTGTTGTTAGAAACAGAAATATCTATATTCTATTTTAATAGATTTTCCCGAGATGCAGGCAATATCTTCCAATAAGGAAAAAAGCTTTTAAAACAAAATGATTTTCTAAACTGACTGTAAACAGGGTAAAGCTAAATGTTCTGTCAGAAGCAAAAGCCTAACACAAGTGATGCACAGACACGGAGAAGTCTTTAATGTAGAAAGAGATAATATTTACCATAGGATTCAGCTACCCAAAAGGACATAACAAAATATTTGTAAAAAGCTAACATTAAGTAGAAAAAGGTCTACTCCATTATCTTATATAAACTTCATTTAACAATGGAAAATATTCAGGCCTCTTAGTTTTCTCAAGGTAGGTCATAAAGAGAAAGGGGGAAAAGTCATTGGAATGTTTACAAGTCTTGAGTTCAAACATCTGAGTCAAAGGGCATGGCTACACTCCAAACTTCAAAGTGCTGCCGCCGCAGCACCAGCGCTGGGAGAGAGCTCTCCCAACACTGCACATACTCTACCTCCTCATGGGGCTTAGCCTGCAGCGCTGCGGCACTGTTTACACTGGCACTTTGCAGTGCTGTATCTTGCAGCGCTCGGGGGGGGTGTTTTTTTCCACACCCGAGTGAGAAAGTTGCAGCGCTGTAAAGCGCCAGTGTAACCATGGCCAAAGTCTTACCATGTTTTCCATTTCTGCTTCAAAAGCTATTAACTGAATTAAATATTTAGTTCTGTGTTCCTTCTCCTTCCTCTATCTTTGTATGTTATTTTCAGCTTCACTAGATGCAAAATTGCCTTTACCTTAAGTGCCTATTTTAGAGTATATGTTTCTAGCTTATCTGGCAAACACAAATCTTTGTTACTTAAGCAATGAGGAAGTTCTCTGAAAGTGAGATTACCCTTTAAGACTTCTCCCCCACATTAATTCAAACGGTATATCAGAATGTGTTCTGAAGTTCCTCCAGATTTATTTCTCTCAGGTCAAATAGTTACCATAAGTTTTTTCATTTGAAAAAAGTGTGTGAAACAGACCGTACAAAGGGAGTTGAGCAAGTTGTGTGAAGAGAAAGGGCCAAGGAGGGTAGCCAAAAGATGAGAGCCATGGGAAATGACTTCCATACAGCCTTCCTCTTCCTCCATCATTTGGAAGGCAGAAACTAGCAAGGGAAATCCAGATTAAAAGGCAAGCAAGACAATACCTTAGGCAGAGAATTAGAAGCACTTTATCCAAGTGGAAAACTAAAACAGAAAAGAAACATAGGACAGGGTGGCAAGAATGCCATCAAGGAAATCTACTTTCCAGAACCAAAACTGAAGAGATACTGTGGTAGCAGGTTCAAAAGAAGGCAAACCTGAACAAGCAGTTAAAGATACATGAGGAAACTAGAGTCATAACATATTCAAGATGGATAGCTGCTTTGACTAAGGAAGACTGGAAGGTGGCCTTCCAGAGAAAGGCCATCTTTGGTGCCCTTCAGCACTGTAAAGCTACTTCCAACATCTAAAGAGAACTGGAGAATAACTTTGTCCAAGCCAACTAAAGCAACTCCAGTCTCTGAAACAAAGAACTCCCTAGCCCTACTCTAAGACAAAAACAAACCCACACACCCCCCAACAACCACTTACAGCACATAATTCTTGGAGGTACCTTGCTAACTGCCAGAAAGCAAGGAGAATCCCATCTGATAAAGCCTATGCCTGGTTCATGAGCATCTGCTGCAAATCTTATAGTTTGAACTGTCCAGGGTCTAGGTGCTGAACACATCTTTGGACTAGGATGTTCAAACTTTTTTCTTGCTGTTTTTATAAAGGAGACAGAGAGAGAGAGAAGTTGACACTATTTCTCCTATAGAAAGTAAAAAGGATAAAGTGATTGTTATTTCTATTTTTAAACGCTTGAAATTATTCAGATTCTACAATGAGGCTCTAAGTAGACAGGTTAAATACATAAATTAGATCTTGTGCAGCCAGGCCATGATCAGCCATCTTTGTTTTTTATATTTACTCTCGGGGGAAGTAGTCAGCACATATAGCCATGAAGACTGTGGATGCCCTCTGTTAGGAGGGAGCTCTTATCTAAAGTAGTCAGACGTGGCAATTCCTGGGAGTTTCAGAATTTCTGGCATAAAATGAACCCTCACAAGAGAAGAAGCCTGAAACTTTCACACTTAAATATGCAAAAATATCTCCCCCTTCCTCCTTCAAGTGAATTTAAAAAGGGGAGAAAAATCACCAAGAACATCTCCTACTAGGTCCGAGTTTGGCCAGACAACCTTAATTATAATTTGTCTGAGCTTTGAAAAGAAATGTGTTCCAAATAGTCATGTCATGCATTTCAAGTTTTAAAAAGAAGATGCATCTGGTTTTATTACGGATACCGGAAAAAGCAGCTTCAAGTTTACCAACTAATAAAAAAAGAGTTGTCTGTATCGACTATATACAGCAGGGGTAGGCAGCCTATGGCATGCATGCCAAAAGCGGCACACAAGCTCATTTTCAGTGGCACTCACACTGCCCCGGCCCTGGTCACTGGTCTGCATTTTAATTTAATTTTAAATGAAGCTTCTTAAACATTTAAAAAACCTCATTTACTTTACGTACAACAATAGTTTAGTTATATGTTATAGACTTATAGAAAGAGACTGTCTAAAAATGTTAAAATGTTTTACTGGCACGCAAAACCTTAAATTGGAGTGAATAAATGAAGACTCGGCACAGCACTTCTGAAAGGTTGCCAGCCCCTGCTTTAACCAAACTTCACATCCCTCTGTTATCAGCATCCAACTACAGTCCAGTAAGCATTTCAAACCTTAAAATTTCAAGCCTTATATTTTGCTTTCCCTCAATTCCTATTATAGGTTTAAAGGTTCACTTGGAGAATTTATTCTTCACTTCTACTCCTGACAGTCAATGTATAATGCTACTGGTGCAAAACAGCCATTCCTACACCAGCGGTATTCTATATAAAAGTACTTTTTACATAAGCTTTCCCTGTCAGAATTATCCAAAAATTACACCAAACACAGTTTAAACTTATCTTGAAAGGACAATCATCTTTCCCTAAAGAAAAAAAAATCAGAAGTGACCATTTTAAACAATTGTAGTTTCAACATTTAAGGTTCTGGAATGGAAATATCACAAAATAACTTATTCAGTAAACTTTGTGCATTTGACGGCAGTGTGTATAGTTAGATACCTGCATTATTTGTACAAGCTTATATAACAAGGGAGTAAAATTCAATATTAAAAATATTTAAGTTTGTTTATAACTATAAAATTTTTTTGCCCTGAAACAGTCAACCTGTCAGAAGGGATTGTCTCTATCATTAAGAAGGCTATCAAAATTAAATGGGTGACTGTGGAACTTCACAAGACTTTATTAATTTCCCCGTCACACCCATGAAGAGGCTACATACAAAGGGGCTTATCCCATCAGTTTGAATTCTGGAAGGAGGAAATAGACAATGAACAAGAAAAACTGTCCACTCTTTTGCTGTTTGAACTCTCACAAGGTTGGAACTACAAAACACAAGCAGACTTCCCCAGGATCAATTTGGCTTATCCTTAAAAGATTCAGTGCTGACAGACTGCTATAATTCTATGACCTTTTGGAACCACAGATTATAATTCATTTGCATGTATATGCTTGCTGGTTTTAACTTGTAACTAGTTCTCATTTCTTTTTCCTAGTTAATTCATTCTTAGTTTCTATAGGATTGGCTACAAGCGTTGTCTTTCGCATGAGATCTGAGGTACAAATTGACCCGGAGTAAGTGATTGGTCTCTTCAGACTGGAAGCAACCTGAATCTTGTGTGATCTTTGGTGTACAGCAACCAACCATCACTAAATCCAGCTTGCCTGGATGGCAAGATAAACTGAACTGCCCAAGGAAACTGTCTGTGACTCCATGGTAAGAGTTCAGGAGTTCACATTTGTTACTGGTTGGGTGGACTCTAATTACAGAGCATACAACCAGTTTGGAGAGTCTGCCCTGCTTTTTGACAGTCTGCCCTGAGGTTGGCACTCAAGGTCATGAACTCCAGACAGCATGGCATACTGCACTTCCAGTCAATGGTTCCCCTTTAAATATTTTAATAATAGTTCAAATTACATTAGCAAAGAAATAGCTGAAATAGAAATGAAAAGATATTTAACATTTTCTATGTTATCTACAGTTGGTGTAACTCACTCCCCACAGAGTTTTTTTTATGGACAAATAGGAGTTCAATTTAAAGGCCTTACTCTTCTCTCTGTCTGACCACTCTTAACAGACTATATGTCAAGACAAGTGAGTTATTTACATTAGACTTTTTTGCCAGAAAGTTTCTCCATTGTGCTCACTATTCTGCTCCAAAGGTGGGAGCACTAGTGTAAACAAAATCCTAAGCAGTGTTTTAGATGTGAACAGCACTGTTGTAGCTGTGTTGGTCCCTGTGAATGAGAGAGACAAGTTAGGTGAGCAATATCTTTTATTGGACCAACTTCTGTTGGTGGAAGGTACAAGCTTCTGAGCTACACAGAGCTCTGTGTTTTAGGTGACACAGGGGTTAAACACACCAGCAGCTGCCTGGATCCAGAGGCTATGCATGAGGGGGGCATGCAGGGTCACATGCCACCTCTCCCACCCACCCACGATTTCTGCCAGGGTGGGAGCCAGGTTGAGTGCAGCTCAGGGAGATGTGTCCATGAAAGTCACTGACAACTGGGGGGGAAAGGGGGAGAGGAAAGAGACCCATTCCTTCCTTGCCCACAACCGCAGTTACCTGCTTTACAGTAGATGAGCAGAACCCACTCTTGCCTGCACCATGCACGCAGTTGAGAGGTAATGGGAGAAGGAAGGAACTCTGATGAGAGAGGGGGGGGCAAGGTGGTGTCAGCTTGGAGCAGGTATGGGAGGCGCAGGGTGAGTGGGAAAGGGGCCAGAGACAACACCTGGGGAGATCAGGTGTCTTGTCCCCACCCCAACCTTTATATTGTGCCCTCTCCCCAAGGGTTACCAAGCATCTCTGCTCCTGCCTACCCTGAAGTTCCTACTGTGGGAGCTGAATTAGCCGTTCCAATAAGGGAAATTTCTGGCAAAAAATCCTAGCGTGTACAAAGCCTATCATAGTAACTCTGGTACAGTAAGAGTTAAACAGGATACACCTAGACATCAGTCTTAACCAGAAATACAAAATGTTGAAAAACAAAAAGTTATTTAGTCAGACATATAAATTTAACTGTATTCACTCTTTTCAAGGCCAACTTTTTCACAGGCCGTTTTTAATAGGAAGTTTATTTTTTTTATACTAATGTTCTTTCTGTCAAGAAATGGTGAGACATGAGACAGCTCTCACAGAGGAGAGTAATGCCTCAATTGTATCTCCTTAGACAAAACTGGAACTTTGCCAGTGCAAAGAACTGGCTGAAGAGCATGCAAGGTTTAGGAGTCTACTCTTAAGTACAGCATAAGGCCCAGATCCTGCAACACACTGACAAACAGAACTACAGGGGGTCCCCGGTATATGTCTCCCCTTTATCTGTTTTGTCGCATATCCTTCACTCATCAATAGGGAAACGTTCTAATTCACATCCGTACCAATCCACATATCCATTGTTTGCAACTTCATACTGTACTCGCTTCACCTTTTGCGCCACTTTTCTGTGGGTGTTTACCATCCACCAGTGCCCTCCCCCCTCAGCACCGCCTGTCCGCCAATCACCCATTCCCCCTCCCTCCCAGTGCCTCCTGCCTGCTCTGAACATCTGTTCAGCAGTGTTCAGGAGGCTGGGGAGGTGGGGGTGGAGAGAGAGAAGGAGCAGCAGAGATGGGTCGTGCTTGGAGGAGGCGATAGAATGAGGCGGGACAGCCATGAGTACAGGGGGTCCGCAGTATACACCATTTCAGTACCCATCACCCTTTTCAAGAACTCAACCCCAACGTATACCAGGATCGCCCCTGTATTCACAGTGCATAACAGTAAGCATATGCACAAGTCTTAGGCCCTGAGTCTGCAAAAATTGTTACTGAACTGAACTGGCTCTGATACTTAATCACAAGATATATAGTAATATTTGATCATAAAGGATTGTAAGCCTAAAATTAGCATGAGCACAAGATAGTCCTCCTTTGAGTTAAGACTATGACTTTGAATGAATTATTTTTTAAACATTACTACAGTTTGTACTAAAGAAATATAACAGACTGATCATACTTTCGCACATCTCAGCACATAGCAGTGTTTCATTTTTTGCATTTTAGTGTACCTCTAGTACTAATCACATAGTTTAAAACTAACAGATTAGATAGCAAATATTTAAACATTGTTCTGGGTAATTCAAAAGTCACAATGGAGTACAATTCAATAAGGGCCAATTAATTATAGTAGTCTTACAAGTGTAACACACATGCGTTATTGATTGTCAAAGCCAAGAAGTCTGCCAGGAAAATACAATTTAATCTTTACGAAACAGCTGAACTGATTCTCAAAAAAAAAAAAAAAAAAACTGCAGAAGTTTAACTGACAACTACAGTTTACAAAACAAGGGAAGGTGCTTGAAGCAGGATCACAATACACATAGTAACTGCCAAGCACCCATACCTAGACAAGCTTAAGCTAGTCAGAAACAGCACAAAAGCAGTTCTCCAAGTTATTCCTCCCCCACCATGGACAGTCTTATGAAACTATGATCTAGAACAAAGCCACTTGCTTGAACGAAGCATCTGAATACTATATTGAATTTTTGAAAGTTTATAGCTATGACATTTACTATGTTAATTGCACTGGAAAGTTATTATGCCACCCATATTACAAAATATTTAAATTGCAAAAAATATATAATAGAAAGTTTGACATGTAAAGATCCTCCCCTCCTTTTTTAACAAAACTGAATGCTAGGATTTGATTAAACAGCCATTCATTTTCATATGAAAAAAAGGAAAAACTTCAGATTAATTCACAGATATATAGATACAGATATAAATGATACAGCGATTGTAACTAGCTTTGTAGTTACATTTTGCATCTTGATGGGTGTCAGATATTAGATTTTTGATGATCATCAATCAGTCACCTTGCAAGGTTAAAGATTATGGCATAAGTGGAACGCATACATTCTATATCACCTCAGTCAATAAATATTTAATATTCTGCACTCTAGCTTATGAATTCTAGATTCATGAATAAGAAAACATAGGGTACTGCTTAGCAATTATGTAAATTATCACCTGAAATTGCAAGGAGGAAAATATGGTCTATAACTGATCTAATTAAGGCTGCGATGCAAGGTTTAAGCAAGGAATCCTATTTTTGACTGACAAATTGGCGACATGCTTTACTAAGTTTTAATGCTTTTCTCTCACTATGTAGACTGTAAATATGCAATAGCACCGTACCCTTTGATTGCAAAAGGAATTGCACACACTAGCTTTCATGCATACTACTCTGATAACACTGCAGCCATCCTTGCATCAAAGCCCTGCTACTCTTAACTAACAATTAATAAACATGCAGCAACTCAGCATTATAAGAACACTTACTCTTAAGTTTTCCTTCTCAAGGGCAAATGCTCCTTGTTAAGGTAGGCTTGATGCTCTCCATTAGCATGTTCAATCACTGCACTAGGAGCAGATAGTCTTCAGGAGACCCAGGACTGTCTTCAGGTCCCCACACACAAAAACGCAACTGAACAGAAATCTGACCATCCAGGAAGTGCCAGGACTTGGGGGAAAAAACCTTCATTTGACCTACTGTTCTTAAGTCTATGCCACTTACACTGAAGGCTAAAAATCTCAAATGTAAAGCTACAGACGTTCTATATTACAGAACACATTATCACACTGCTGCAAATAATGCTCTCATTTATCACTATCAAAAGCGAAAGTAAGTTCACACAGACAGGCACCTTGCATCAAAACTCCCTTCCCCAAAAAAGGACATTTCATTCTATTTTTAATTCAGACTTTACACAAGCGATAACACATGGATTAAGTTAATCTAGACAATTGTAACAGTTATCAAAAAGAACTAACAGAATTAAAGGACAGTCCTGTTGCACCTTAGTGTTTACTCATATGAACAGTGAAACCTTTATAATAAATGTCATTTAAAGAAGTCAACTCAACAAACCTTCCTTAAAAAATTAAAAATCTACACTTGAAAGGGAGATAGAGTGCATAATATACACCAAAAACTTTCATTTAAACAATTGCACAATCTTCTGTACAGGAAAAACTGAACAAGTTCATCTTTTTCAAACTATTTACAGAGTGTTTAACTTCATCCTCAATAGATTCAATATTTTCCGCCTCCTCTTCTATTTCTATTGCCTTCAGAAAACGTACTGCAGTCTTTAGGAAAAGAAGAGTGCTATATTTTCTTAAAGACTTTTTTTAAAATACCTCCCTTCATCTAAACATTCTCTTTTCTTTTGGGAAAAAAAAAAAAGCTAATTCAAAGAAACTTTCCATTACAATAACTATTTTATTAACCAAGTTTCAGTACAAACGATTCAGTGACTCAGAAACAGGAACAAACTGCAGCCACATTTTAATCAGTACCTAAAAACAGATTTCAGTCTGATTTAAAAAAACTGCAAGAATACATGATCCAATTAAATCCTAATTAAGAAGTAGCAGGCAGACTGTCATATTTACACGGGCACAAATTAGATATTAAAGTCTAAAGTGGTAAGACAGAGAGGCTTTTTTTTTTTCCTTTTTACTGTGCAAACTACATTGTTGGGGGGAGGGAGTTTATTTCACGATTAAATTCCTTCCTTCCATTTCAGACCTCTATTTTTTTTCAAACCTACATAGCCAAGAAACAGCAGCGGAAGCATGTATAGATAAAACTGAAGCCTGGAGGAACTAGAAAGCTGCCCCTTTCACAAAATGATGATTCATTGTAATCCCCTCAAAGTCACAAACTACTCTCCCAAGTAAGAGCCAAAAAAGAGCTACACAAAAAACACTCACTTCACTTTATAAGTCAGATATACAAAATATTCAGAATGTGGAAACATGGAACAGGAAATCAATCGGTTATTCAGTTAACTAAGAACGGTACACTGAAATGAAAGAATATATTGTCCTTTTAACATGAGGGTAGTGACCTAGATTGAGGCCCGACATTTCCATAGGAAGAGGAGAAGGGTAACGCCTCCTCTGCTAACCTTAACCCCCCTCCAAAAAAAACTCCCCACAACACTACCAAGCTGGGTAGTCACTACATCAACCCCACCAAAAATAGTGCTACATCTCAAGCCTCTCCCTGAACCATCACTGAGAGTTAGAGACCTACTCCCACAGGTGCTGAAATCAGGGATTCTAGGGGAGCTGCCACACCCCCCATGGGTTGAAGCTGTTTCCATCATATACAGAGTTTACAGTTTGGGTTAGTGTCTCTCAGCACCCCCGCTATACAAACTGTTCCAATACGCCTACCCCCCCCCGCCCCCACGTCTGTGGTACTGTATAATGCTTACGGTCTCTGTCTGGGGAAGGCCTGAATGGGACTCTCTCTATCCCCTCTCCCCCCATGCCATGGACAGGGCTGCAGTAACGCAGTTACAGTTCTCCCCACCCCCACTTCCCTAGGCAGGGGTAGCGAGGCGGTTACAGTCTCCTCCCCCCACACGCACTGGGGCAGGGGGAAGCTAAGGGAGGCTGCAGTCCCCCCCACCAGGGTAGCGAGGCGGTTCAGTCTCTCTCTACCCCCCCTCCACACACACACACACTGGGACACGGGTGGGCACGTTACCTCCGAACAGGTGCGGGGAGAGGTGCGCTGGCAACGAGCCGATCACAAGCCGGGGCCCGCCGCCCCCTGCGGGCCGCCCCCGGCCGCCCTCCTCGGCCGCGCTGTTCACCGAGTCCTGCGAGCCGTAGGGGCCGCTGCTGTGGGGGATGCTGAAGGTTGACTGGGCGGCCCTGGTCCCGGAGGCTGCCGCCGCGCCTAGGGACCTGCTCCGGGGCGCAGCCACGGGCGGGGCGGCCGTAGCTCCCGCCCCGAGCCCCGGGGCTGCTGAGGCGCCAGCGGGCGTGTGATCTCCCGCCCGCGCCGCCCGCCCGAGCGCCCGCTGGCCCCGTCCGCTGCCGCTGCCGGAGGCAAATCCCCGCCCGAGTACGCCCGGGTGCGGGCGTGGAGCGGCGGGCCGCTCTGGCTTGGCGCCCATAGTCCCGGCCGTCGGCGCTTCGCCGCTGCCCTGAGGCGGCCCCGGCTGGAGCGAAGCCCGAGGGACGCGCGGGGAGGTGAAGCGCCGGGCGCCCGCTGCCTGGTGCGGTCCCGCGGGATCCGGCTCAAGCTGGCGTTGCCGGGAACGGCCGCTGCTCTTCGGGTCTCGGGCGCCTTACCATGAGCTGCGCTTCGGTGCGATGCTGGCATCCGGCCGCCGCAGTCCGGGGGCCGATCCTGGCCGCGCCATCCCCCTCGGCCGCCGCTCGCTCTACCCGCCGTGCGTGGTTGTGCCGAGGGGCGGGCGCTGCCCCTACCGTGTCGCCATCCGGGGGGCGGCCCCGGCGCGCGGCCGGGGACTGGAGGGAGGTTCGGGCTGGAGCCGCCCCCGAGTTAGGTACAGACCGGGCCGCCCCCCAGCAACGCCGGGCAAGCCCAGCCCCCAGCTACTAGTCACGCCTCTCGCCTGCCGCCATCTGGAGACCCAGCGCGGCCCTAGCTTCTTACCTCGCCACCTGGCCTGGGCCGTGCTAGGTAGAGCGCTGGCTGGGCGCCGCGGTTGCACTGACCAGAGGCCTGAAAGGGCTGCTGCAGAATTAGCCCACCTGTTACTGCTTCCCAAGCCCCTGCCGGTGGGTGCAGAGTCAGATCCCAGCTGCTGTTGCTCGATGAGCAGAGCTCAGATTGCTGGGGGGGACAGCCAGCGCCCTGGGCGCCAAAACATATCCACAAAGCTATTTTCAAAGTGTGTTACAGCAGAAATAGGGCTGCTGCGGGGCCCCGCCGCTTAGGGTTTGGCCTCTTTTCTCCGAGAGTCTCTTGAAAGGGAAATTAAAATGGTTTAAAGCGATTTACTTAATTCATTGTTGTCCAGATTCCTGATGGTAGTGGGCTGTCCTTGGTTTTTTGTTTCTTCGGGGGTTTTGGTTTTGTTTGTTTTTTGAAGGCCCAGCTCCTGGAAGCATAAGATTAGGGGAGAAATTCGTCTTTCATTTTAAAAAAAAAGTTTCTAATGTTATGGCTCTAGAGAAAAGACTGAAAAACATGACCCTTGTGCTTGGGACTTCACAAAAAGCTAGGAAATTCAGACATCACTGCACTGGGATGAATTTATCCCTTCATCTTTAAAATTTAATAATCCAGTTCTAGTGCATAACATAAAGAGGGAAGACAGTTAAAAAGTACAGCTACATGCATTAAGATAGCTGTCAGTTATGTGCAGCAATGCAGAACTGCATTGGCTTCTGTGCACAGAAAACATGTATACAAGTGTTAGGGTGACCAGCTGTCCCAATTTTATAGAGACAGTCCCAATATTTGGGGCTTTTTCTTTTATAGGCTCCTATTGCCCCCCACTCCTGTCCCGATTTTTCACACTTGCTGTCTGGTCATCCTAACAAGTGTGTACACGTAGGACTACACCACCTAAAATGGAGCAGCTATGAATGAGTACTGTTATGTCAGCAGAGTGTTCAAAGAAATTGTGTGGGCAGCTTCCATTCTTACCAGGCAGTTTTTACATGAATGAAAATCTTGCCTAAGATTAGTGAACTTTCCACTGAAGTGTATAAAAGACATAATTACTCACTGCAGTTACTAGAGTATAGGCATAGCTGAGTGCACCTAGGAGTTTGGATTCTAGAAGGAGGATCGTTACAAGGCTCAGGAGGCAGACTCCACCCTGTGGAATAACTAATATCTAAGAATATAGTGACCATTCCATTTTGGACCCTGCGGGGGAACAATTTTTAGATAATCTTATTCTGATCTCCGTAAAATTTGAAAATTTAAACATCAACCACATTTTAGCATAAAAATTACATCAGCCATAATCTTTAGCAACAGGTTTATGGAGCACAACAGAGTCTTAGAAGACCTGTTTCCCACTCAGGATACAGCTGTAACAACCAGTAATTTGATTTTAATAAAATATAATGATCCAGATTTTCTCCTGCAACAAGATCTGCTTGTTGCAGAAAAGAGTAGGTTATCATTACCTGATTCACAAATATGTCTGCTACAGCAAAAAGTTAGAGGGGCCTAGGGCCTACTGAGATTTACACAGGCTGGCTATGGTCCCTAAAAGGACTACAACTATTCTGATCATTCTCAGCTGGCATGTTCTATCTCTGCTAGGCAACCAGATATCAAGTGTGAAAAATTGGGACGGGGTAGGGGCTAATAGGAGCCTATATAAGAAAAAGCCCCAAATATCGGGACTGTCCCTATAAAATTGGGACATCTGGTCACCCTAATATCTGCCCAGCCTTCAGTAAGTATATCCTTTCCTATTCCTGATGCTCCACCTCCAATAGAGTGGATGGGTGTGGTTGGCATAGAAACAGGTTGAGAGATTTCCCAGGTGGGGGGAATTCTTATCTGAGCACTTAGGGTCTGATGCCAGCCTCTTGGTACTACCTGAATGGTGTGAAAGGGCAGGAATGAGGGTAGGATCTTGTCCCATATGTTTATTTTCTGGGCATGTGAGCAAAATCCTAAACCCCTTAGTCTTTTACTCAGACAAAACTCCTACTGATTAATGAGAGTTTTATATAGGGCAGGACTGCCAGATTTAGTCCTATCAATTGAACCTTATGAATAAGTGGTTCAATCTCCACTGGACAGATCACATCAGGATGAAAAGATCATTTAATATTTAAAAAATAGAAAGATGATGTGATTGAATATGTCATGCGTTGGATCTATGAGTAGATTCCTACAATCAATCACACAGCATAAACTGTTTGTCTATATGGATGATTGTCTGGCATTTAATAGGGTACATCACTGTAAAGCTTTTCTATAAATCAATCCAAGGCTCTCATGTTTCAGTAAATTCTCCAACACTGCAAATTTGAATTACTCCAGCTAGCTATGTCCATATCAATAATAACACTAGTGGAATAACTACTACCAAAGATTATTTCACTGGGTTTTAAAATGTTCTTTAACCTTAAAATTTCTACACAAAATATTACACTGGTGCTGACAACTTTTATGCTGTTTGCAGCTGTGATTAGAAGCAAATAACATTTTTAAACCTAGCCATCAAATGTTGGTGTGCATTTAAACCATTAAAGTCAATGGGGTTTCAGGTAGGCACAGGGGTCTGCCATAGTAGAATAAATTGTGGGAACAGAGCCTTAGTGGTTTTGCGAGCCATGGCAGGAGATACTCAATGTAGCTCATTCAGGGTATTTTCAGGAATTCTGCCACTATTGGTCTAGTACCCCTGCGGCTCACCCTGTTCTAGCAATGGCAGGAGGTCTAGTGTTGAGTGGGCATAGGCTTTTTTTTTTTTTTTAAGGCCACCATGATGTCCAGCCCTGTCAGTGTAGGTCTAGTGTGCTTACACTTGGTTCACATATTCCTAGTACCAGTACAGCTGCAAGAACATTGGGGGAAATTCTGAAAATACTTTCTGAAAATGCCCGGTGTAACAAAATATTTTCAGAAAT
The DNA here is from genome assembly GCF_003597395.2 of Chelonoidis abingdonii. Lineage (NCBI taxonomy): Eukaryota > Metazoa > Chordata > Testudines > Testudinidae > Chelonoidis > Chelonoidis abingdonii. The sequence goes on from NC_133770.1 coordinate 82,019,447, forward strand.
TCTCCTACTGTTGATCTAACAGATGAGTGTTCATTGTTGATAGGAACACTGATGGTTGGTGCTCAGTGTATTCTATTCCAGTTAATTTAAACAGTACAGCCCATACAAAAGTTTAAAATGTCCTAACAGTTAATTAGACGGACAATCACAAAATAACCTCCCAGCAGCGTAGAATTAGTCAAGTACAGGAAACAATTTCAACTCAGTCAGCCAATAAATCAGTGGTTCTCGATCCACAAGTCACTTAACGGCCCAGTCAGCTGCAGCCCATGTGACATCCTCAGGGCCATACAGGTAGTATATGTATATTGTATTATTGTGTGGATGTGGCACACATAACACATAGAAACTTAGTCTCCTGACAAACTTGTGACAACCATATTTTCTGGTTAGATACCAAATTAGAGAACCAGTAAGTAATTGGAAGAGACACCTTCACAAATTAGTTCTAGCCTGCAAGACCTTTTCCTCATATGGCAGCTTTACATTTTTGTAAATTTTAGATGTTTACAGAAATATACTTAACATCAGACAATCACCACTCCTTGGATAATAAAAACGAGGGATTTAAATGTTCAGTTGCTTGGAGAATGAAGCAAGACAGGACAGCTGCTTCCTTCTAAAATAAGAAATGTAAGATATACACGAGTTACATGTTAACAGCTAATATTGAACAGTGTCAGGTTGGCCAGATGGCTTTAAGATCTGTTCATATCTATACTCCAATGAAAAAGCTCCCATTCCGTACTCATGCTAATAGCGCCACATGTGCTACACATACCTATCTTGGTTTTGAGTTTTCTGCTATTCGGATTCCTATGTCTTTCTCCAGCTGGCACTGATATTTTAATTACATCATGCAAATTAATATTTCAAACATTACTGGCATACCTATTGTCAGAAGTCACCGGTGTGGTGCTCTGCTCTGTTCAGTGTTGATAAAAGTCGGCTTTGTGCGTGTGTTCCCTCTGTGTGCTGCCCTGGCTCTGCATATTGCTGACACAGCAGACCCCGAGAGAATCCCCAATGACCTCAGACTCTGATAAGGTACGAAGGGATCCAGCCAGGTTTACTTCCAAACGAAACACAGTCTCTGGCTCCCCGGATCAGATGTCTATAGTTCTGCCAGTACATATGTGCTCTCTGACAATGAACCGGCTCAGCCAGTGGTGGGATTTACCACTACCCCCTAGGCCAGACAAAGACATGGACTCAGGGATGCCTTCTTATACACAGGTACAAACAAGTTACACATCACTCCTGACACATAGAGGAGCAACCCCTCTATGCCCTGGTCTACGCTACGAGTTTAGGTTGAATTTAGCAGCGTTAGATTGATTTATCCCTGCACCCGTCCACACGACTAAGCCATTATTTTTGACTTAAGGGGTTGTCAAAATCGATTTAGGTACTCCTCCCCTGACAAGGGGATTAGCGCTGAAATCAACCTTGCCAGGTTGAATTTGGGGTAGTGTGGTCGCAATTCGATGGTATTGGCCTCCAGAAACTATCCCCGAGTGCTCCATTGTGACTGCTCTGGACAGCGCTCTCAACTCCGATGCACTGGCCAGGTAGACAGGAAAAGGCCGAAAACTTTTGAATTTCATTTCCTGTTTGACTAGCATGGCGATCTGCAAGTGAGTGCAGATCTCATCAGCAGAGGTGACCATGATGGAGTCCCAGAATCACAACAGAGCCCCAGCATGGACCGAACGGGAGGTATAGGATCTGATCGCTGTATGGGGAGATGAATCTGTGCTATCAGAACTCCATTCCAAAAGACAAAATGCCCAAACATTTGAAAAAATCTCAAAGGGCATGAAGGACAGAGGCTATAACAGGGACGCGCAACAGTGCCACATGAAACTTAAGGAACTCAGGCAAGCCTACCAAGGAACCAGAGAGGCAAACGGCCACTCCAGGTCAGACCCCCAGGCATGCCGCTTCCATGATGAGCTCCATGCCATTCTAGGTGGTGCAGCCACCACTACCCCACCCCTGTGCTTTGGCTCTGTCAACGGAGTAGCACGCACCAGGGATGAGGAAGATGAGGAGGACGAGGTTAAAGATAGCTCACAGCAAAGAAGCGGAGAAACTGTTTTCCCCGACAGCCAGGAACTGTTTCTCACCCTGGACCTGGAGTCAGTACCCCCCAAACCCACCCAAGGCTGCCCCCTGGACCCACCAGGCAGAGGAGGGACCTCTGGGGAGTGTACCTTTGTAAATATTATACATGGTTTAAAAGCAAGCGTGTTTAATGATTAATTTGCCCTGGCATTCGCGGCCACTACAGCTACTGGAAAAGTCTGTTAACGTGTCTGGGATGGAGTGGAAATCCTCCAGGGACATCTCCATAAAGCTCTCCTGGATGTACTCCAAAGCCTTTGCAAAAGGTTTATGGGGAGGGCAGCCTTACTCCATCCTCCATGGTAGGACACTTTGCCACGCCAGTCAAGTAGCACGTAGTCTGCAATCGTTGCATAACAAAGCATTGCAGCGTATGGTCCCGGTGTTTGCTGGCATTCAGACAGCATCCATTCTTTATCTCTCTGTGTTATCCTCAGGAAAGTGATATCATTCTTGGTCACCTGACTGAAATAGGCTGATTTGATTAAGGGGACATTCAAAGGTTCCCGTTCCTACTGGGCTGTTTGCCTTGGCTGAACAGAAATGTTCCCCGCTGTTAGCCACACCGGTGGGGGAGGAGGGGTGAAGTGATCATTCCAGAGAATTGAGTGTGTGTGTGTGGGGAGTTTAGTTGGGTTTGTGCTGCACATTAACCCAAAAACCACAGCCCCGCCTCCTTTTAAATGGCCAACCCATTTTAAATGGCCAACCCAACGGCTGCTTGGTATGGGAAATGAAGGCACTGCTGTTTGAAACCACTCACACGTTATGAAGGTTAAAGAAGCCAAAAGACTGTGTCTTACCATGGCTGCTTGCAAGCCAAATTCTGTTGCCTGGCCCTGTGTGAAAGATCTCTCACACCAAACCAGCATACCCTCAATAAGAGGCAAAATGAGACCTTGTACCGAAAGCACATGTACTATGTAATGTTAACAGCAAGGTTTCCTGTGAAAGAGTCTACCCATTGTTCTCTAAAATGTGTCTTTTAAACTACCATTCTCCCTTTTTTTTCCTCCACCAGCTGCAAATGTTTCAACATTCACACTGTCTTCTCCTTCCCAGAGGCTAGTGAAGATGAGAAGGCAAAAAAAATGCACTTGCGATGAAATGTTCTCTGAGCTCATGCAGTCCTCCCACACTGGAAGAGCCCAAGAATGTGTGGAGGCAAACAATGTCAGAGTCCAGGAAAGCACAATATGAATGAGAGGACAGGTGGTGGGCTGAAGATAATAAGTGGTGGGCTGCCGATGATAGGTGGCGTCAGCTTCGTGACAGAAGGCTAGAGGCAATGCCGGGGCTACTGGAGGAACAAATTGATATGCTCCAGCATATGACTGAGGTTCAGGAAAGGCAGCTTGAGCACAGACCGCCGCTACAGCCCCTGTGTAGCCAACCACCCTCCTCCTCAGGTTCCATAGCCTCCTCACCCAGATGCCCAAGAACATGGTGGGGGGCCTCTGGGCACCCAACCACTCCACCCCAGAGGACTGCCCAAGCAACAGAAAGCTGGCATTCAATAAGTTTTAAAGTGCAGTGTGGCCTTGTCCTTCCCTCCTCCCCTACCCCACCTGGTGCTTCCCTCCTCCCCAACCACTCGTGGGCTACCTTGGCAGTTATCCCCCTATTTGTGTGATGAATTAATAAAGAATGCATGAATATGAAGCAACAATGACTTTATTGCCTCTGAAGGCAGTGATCGAAGTGGGGAGGGGAGGGTGGTTAGCTTATAGGGAAGTAGAGTGAACCAAGTGTGAGGGGGGCGGAGTTCATCAAGGACAAACAAACAGAACTTTCAAGCTGTAGCCTGCCAGTCACAAAACTGTTTTTCAAAGCTTCTCTGATGCACACCGAGCCCTCCTGTACTCTGCTAACCGCCCTGGTGTCTGGCTGCGTGTCATCAGCAGCCAGGCAATTTGCCTCAACCTCCTACCCCGCCATAAACGTCTCCCCCTTACTCTCACAGAGATTGTGGAGCACACAGCAAGTGGTAATAACAATGGGAATATTTGTTTCCCTGAGGTCTATCCAAGTCAGTAAACTGCAGCAGCTCGCTTTTAAACGTCCAAATGCACACTACCACCATTCTGCACTTGCTCAGCCTATAGCTGAACAGCTCCTGACTACTGTCCTAGCTGCCTGTGTATGGCTTCATGAGCCATGGCATTAAGGGGTAGGCTGAGTCCCCCAGGATAACTATAGGCATGTCAACATCCCCAATGGTTATTTTCTGGTCTGGGAAGAAAGTCCCTTCCTGCAGCTTTTGAAACAGACCAGAGTTCCTGAAGATGCAAGTGTCATGTACCTTTCCCAGCCATCCCACACTGATGTTGGTGAAACGTCCCTTGTGATCCACCATTGCTTGCAGCACCATTGAAAAGTACCCCTTGTGGTTTATGTACTCGCTGGCTTTGGTGCTCCAGTGACAAGATAGGGATATGGGTTCCATCTATCACCCTACCACAGTTAGAGAATCCCATTGCAGCAAAGCCATCCACTGTGACCTGCACATTTCCCAGAGTCACTACCCTTGATATCAGCAGCTCTTTGATTGCGTTGGCTACTTGGATCACAGCAGCCTCCCACAGTAGATTTGACCACTTCAAATTGATGTCTGACTGACTGGTAGCTGTCTGGCGTTGCAAGCTTCCACAGGGCTATTGCCACTCACTTGTGAACTCTGAGGGCTGCTCTCATCTTGGTATTCTTGTGCTTCAGGGCAGGGGAAAGCAAGTTACAAAGTTCCATGAAAATGCCCTTACTCATGGAACAGTTTCGCAGCCACTGGGAATCGTCCCAGATATGCAACACTATGCAGTCCCACCAGTCTGTGCTTGTTTCCCGGGCCCAGAATTGGTGTTCCATGGCATGAACCTGCCCCATTAACACCACGATGTCCACATTGCCGGTACCCACGCTTTGAGAGAAGTCTGTGTCCATGTCCTCATCACTCTTGTCATCACGCTGCCGTCACCTCCTCATCTGGTTTTGCTTTTGCAGGTTCTAGTTCTGCATGTACTGCACGATAATGCGTGTGGTATTTACAGTGTGCATAACTGTGGTGGTGATCTGAGCGGGCTCCATGCTTGCCGTGCTATGGCATCTGCGCTGAAAAAAGGTGAAAAATGATTGTCTGCTGTTGCTCTGACAGAGGGAGGGGTGACTGATGACATAGCTTACAGGATCCTCACACAGAATGGCCCCCTCAAGGATTGAACTCACAACCCTGGGTTTAGCAGGCCAATGCTCAAACCACTGAGCTATCTCTCCCCCTCTGAGTCACAGAGGGAGGGAGGGATGGGGGAGCAAATGAATACAAAACAAATCTGGTCTCTATTGTTTTGATCCACTCCATCTCTCTTATACATCTTAGGCTGGCAGCCGACAGTGCAGTATGACTGCTAGCCATTGTCGTCTCCTAGCTGCTCGCGAGAAGATGGTGCAGTATGACTGCTGGCCATCGTTGTCTCCTGGCTGCTTGCAAGAAGTCGGTGCAGTACGACTCCTGGCCATTGTCGTCTCTCATTTATGTCCAGGCGCCCCCAACCGACCTCACTGAGGTCAGCTTAAAGAGCACCCAGGAGACGACGACGATGGCTACCAGTCGTAATGCACCGTCTGCTGCCAAAAGGCAATGAGCTGCTGCTGTCTAGCAATGCAGTACCAAGTCTGGCAGCACCCAGGAGACATATGGTGATGGTGAGCTAAGCGGGCTCCATGCCTGCCGTGGTATGGCGTCTGCACGTGTAACCCAGGAAAAAAAGTGAGAAACGATTTATTGCCATTGCTTTCGGGAGGAGAGGGGGGAAGCTGACAACATTTACCCAGACCATCCACAATAATGTTTTTGCCCCCATCAGGAATTGGGAGCTCAATCCAGAATTCCAGTGGGCAGTGGAGACTGTGGGAACTGTGGAATAGCTACTCCCAGTGCAATGCTCTGGAAGTCGATGCTAGCCTCAGTATTGTGGATGCACTCCGCCAAGTTAATGGTGTTAAGTGGGGGGACACACAATCGACTGTATAAATAAATTTCTAAAAAATCAACTTCTATAAAGTCGACCTAATTTCGTAGTATAGACATACCCTACATGTTAAAGTGCCGCGTCTCACAAAACAACTTTACCACATTATTGTCCTGCCCCTGTCTTTATGATAGGTCAGCCAGTTTCTGTTATCTGTGGGGAATGTGCTAGTACCGGAGTGTTCTGGTACCATCCTGGCATGTGTTTCCATAACTAGTGCCCAGTACCTTTTAGATATGTGTATTTTGTAACATCAGCCCTCTTCTTGCCACATTCTGTGAGCAGGGCCTGCCTCTGACTCACAGCTTAACTTTGCTTTACATTAGCAAAGTTTTGACCGTTATTTTAGTTCAGGCCTCAGGCATCATACCAGGCCTCTGATGCAAGAGTTTATGTTTCAGGGCCTCATTTTACTACACCTATATTTCAGATAGTTTGCTATACCATATATACTCCAGCTAAAACAAAAAGTGTACTGATTTCAAAATATCATTAATTCATAGTTTTGCAAATGCATCTATTGTTATTTGGTATGAACCAAATTGACATTGCTTCAGGTAGTGCCCACAATATACTACATGTATAAGCATAACTGTACATCACAATCCCAGCCCCAAATATCTTACACTCTAACAAGACAACTAGAAAACGGATATGGGTTAAAGAGGTGCCACCGTAAATAAAGGTAAGTGATCATGGTGGTGATTGGCCAAATCTCAATAATATGCATTTGTTTTATTAACTCTGAGGTAATTCCAGTGTCTTGGATTTATACCAAAGATTAATTTTATTATGTAGCGATAATTGGTCCTAATCCTGCAGAGATTTGTGAATGTGCTTAACTTTATGCAGTGTGAATAGTCTTCACAAATTATAAAGCTAAGCATGTGCTTAAATCCTTGCAGGATTGGCTCCTACAAGGTTTATTCTGGAAATGTATGGATTACTGATGTTTATCATTTCAAATTTACCCTCCTCACAGAAATCTAAGTTACATTCTGCCACTCATTGTCTGTCTGCACTCTGTATCATGTTGTAAACAGAATATATTGTACTTTATGTATGCTAACTATCCAAATTTAAGAATTTTGATCACAAAAAACAACAACATACTTTTAAAAATAAAAATCACCATTTTGGGCTAGATGTCTTGCTCAGCTTTTTTGTTTTATTTTTGGTACAATAACAAATATTTTGGAATGAGTTCTCAAGAAATGTCTAGTTTTCTCTGTGCAGATGCTGTAATTTAGTTATATTTTAAGAAATATTGTATTATAACAATTATTATAAAATAATATGGTGAATGTTTATTTTTTCAAGATATTCTACACAGAATATTGGTATCATAGACCATGACCCCATTATGCTGGCACTATTAGATATGCACTTGTTGTTTTAACTGATAATCAGTCCAAAATATTTTGTTGCTGATCCTTCCCCTTAAATCATGGTTGAATTAATTTTGTTCCCCATTTACCCTATAATAGGGTTTGCACACATACCACATTGCACATCACATGACTTCTCCCTCCTATTCTTGTGTGCATGTTTGGTTATCTCTTCTTCTTCTATGCTGCCTTCCTTCAGAAGGTACTGTGTTGGCCATTGCTACCATATTGCTACCATAGACACAATATTGTATAATAGAAGACAAGCAATGGCTCAAACTGTGGCCCACTATACATTAGACATGTACCAGTACAAATTTCTCTATTATAGAAAAGGCCTAAAAAAAATACAAATCTCTGCTTTGAAGATCATGCCCCATTTATTCAAACAGCTGTAAGCTATATTTGCTCTTTCCTGCACATGTTTTCAGACCCGGATTTGTGAACATCTAGCAATCCCTGCTAAGTGCTGTGTTCTTTAACAACACAACTCTCCGCCATTGCTGAAGAATGAGACAGTGGTATTCTGTCGAAATAAAATCATGCAAAACATCTTGTCTTCTCTTACAGGGTACAGAGTGCCAGACTGCAAACTCCTAACCTTGGTTAGCAGTTGCTGCCATTGGCTTCAGTGGGACTTCCTGGCTGAGGACTGCTCCCTATTATGAGTACAGATAGGGTTTGTAGCCTGGCCCAGAGCGAGTATTACTGAATTAAATCACAGTCTTGGGAAAGGGGTCAAACTAGATGCAGACAATTTCAAGTCCAGCACACGTTCTTTTACAAAATGTACATTTCTTTAGGCCTGCTAATTTCTTGAATGCTACATACCTCTTGCATTTTTTACAGGGGCAAGTTGCTGCTTGAAAGTAAAGGGGAAAAAAGAACATTGCAGGAACAGTGAAAAAAAAGAAAGGGGGAAGAGATGGATGATCCCCAGGAGGTGGGAGATCTACAGCACTAGGCTTGCCAAGTACAACATGTACTCTCTCAGTTATAGCATTATCTGCCAGTTATTACCTTAATCCTACTTCGCTGAGTCCCCGGGAGGAAAATGCCTTACTTCCTTGTCTTTTCAACATATTTGTTAAGACTTTTAATCAGTAGTTTGTATAGCCTCCCACATATAGTTTGCCACTGATTAGCCTAGGACTCAGATACAAAAACAGTAGATTGCTGCTCACGTGGTTTTTTAACTACAGCAGTTTGTGCAATAATGGCCTCTTGAGGCAGAAGTCCACACACGAAGCAATAACCACCTTGAACTGTAATGAGAGCAAAGTGTAATAGTGTATGCACAAGGGTTCTTCTTCTTGATGAGCTGTTTATAGTGAAGAAACAGAAGGCCTGTGGCTGGATTTTCTTAACAGAGCCCTAGACTGTGACAGCCCTGAATAAGAGCTGTACTGCCCAACAAGGAGCACCAGGGTGCTCAGATGGCCTCAGCTTTTAGGCTGGCATAAAATGCTTCCTTGGAGGCATCAGCTCTGATCTACTGCCTGGTGTATGAGGGCAGTGAAGGGGGAAGGGTATGGGGAAACCAACACTATCACTCTGTCTCCTTCCCACCCCAACTTGTCCCTTCGCAGCATCCCAGTCTCTTTGGGTAACAGGAATAAACAGTCCTTGTGCTTTTCAGAGTGTTGCCCACACAAGAGATGGTTCATGCTCATTCCCCTGCTCTTCCACAGCAGCTCAGAGGCCAGGCAAATTTGGCCCACATTTCTTAAATCAAATGTTTTAAAGAAGGGCAGGAGCTCAAATTAGCAATGTAACCATCTTAGAAGTCAAGCACACTTCTTGCTGGGCAGTTCAAACTGTTTTGCGTTGTCTCCAGAAAGTGTCAAGCAAACTAAGTAAAACAGGTTCAAGTTAGAATACTGGTTGAAACAGTGTATTTATCTTTTGCTGTAACAAAACACTTCGAGATAACAAGAGAATAGTTTCCATGGATGCCCTGTGGACACATTGAGATAATTAACCCTTTAATTACTGGATTAACCAACAGTGTAAAGCACATATAGCACATTACCCTGATAGTACTGCTCATTACAGTTTGTGTCTGGAGAAGTCTTAGATCTTCCTGTGGTTCTCCATAGACTTCTACACCTGGTTTTTACTCAAGAGTCACGGTGGATGCTGTTTATACTAAAAATTATAAAATCAGTGGGCTGAATGGGGGTTTTCCTGATTATATCGATCATCCAAATCAAGGAAATGGTGAAAGCACACATTCTGTTTAGAGAAAGAAGAATGAAGAAAGGATTCAGATACCGGTTTGTGCTGGAGGACACGAGGGAGACTATTGTTCTAATTCAGCATGGCAATTCTTCCTTTCCTATGAAAGAAAAACAAGCAGGACAATATGATATTGTAAATGAGTCGATAGTGACATCTAGTGATAAAAAATTGCACTTACTCGATGCTGAAGTATGCATATCTATGCATCTTATTTTTAGTCTTGAAGAACCAACATGCACGATAGATCTTTAAGGTGGAGAGACTGAAAAATAAAGGAATTAGATAAGCAAATATTGGTATATTTTAATCTATTCTCTATTTTCGGAGGGTGGGAATTTAAAAAATAAAGAAGGAATAAATCAGGAACAAGAATTTTTTGTATTATCTTTCTAAGCATGACTACCATGCACACATCCCTCATCTCATGGGGGGGAAAACCTGAACACATCTGGATTAAAACCATGTGTTTTAGTGACCACAAAGCGTTGCATCCATGTCAGCACTCCATAAATCATAATCAAAGTGCAATGAACTAAGGGCTAATCCATTATTTGACTGACTTCAGTGGGCTTTGAATCAAGTTCTAGAAGAAGAGTACAACTGTAGAAGTCTCTTTTAAAGAGATTTTAGTCCAAATGTTGCCAAGTTGGCACAGAGAAGTTAAGTAGAGAGGTGTTTGCAAAGAGGAGGGTAAAAGCAAAAGAAGAAGGTTGAGGAAGTTAAAAAATAAAGTCAAAGAAGCAGCAGCTGCATCCAAGAATGATCAAGAGACAAGTCCCTTCTTAATGGAGTTCTTAACTGGAGACAAGTATCAGAGTGGTAGCCATGTTAGTCTGGATCTATAAAAGCAGCAAAGAGTCCTGTGGCACCTTATAGACTAACAGACATATTGGAGCATGAGCTTTCGTAGGTGAATACCCACTTCGTCGGATGCATTTTAACTGGAGAGAGAAAGCATGGTGTAAAAAGAGAAAGCATGGTCTAGTGGTTAAGGCACTACCTTCAGAAGAACTAGGTTGAAGTAGAGTTGCCAACTTTCTACTCACACAAAACCAAACACCCTTGCTCTACCTCACCTCCAAGGGCTCGCCCCTGCTCACTCCACACACACACACCCTGTCGCTCACTCTCCCTACCCTCACTCACTCATTTTCACTGGGTTGGTTTGGGGTTGGTGCAGGAAGGGGTGTGGGCTCTGGGGTGGGGCCAGAAATGAGGACTTCAGGGTGTGGGAAGGGGTTTTGGGCTGAAGCAGTGGCTTCGGATGCAGGAAGGGTTAAGGCTCTGGGGTGGGGCCAAGGATGAGGGGTTTGGAGTATAGGAGGGGGCTCTAGGCTGAACAGGGGGTTAGGGCATGGGAGAAGGTATGAGCTATGGGCTGGGGGTGCGGGCTCTGGGATGGGTCCAGAAATGAGGGGATCAGGGTGTGGGTGGGGGCTCCAGACTGGGGCAAAAGGTTAGGGTGTGTGGGGAGGTGCAGGCTCTGGTGTGCGGCCAGGAATGAGAGATTTGGGGTGCAAGAGGGGGCTCCAGGATGGCACTGGGAGGGTTCAGAGTTAGGGAGGAGGCTCTGGGCTGGGGCAGGGGGTAGGATGTGGGGGGTGAGGGATCTGGCTGGGGGTGCAGGCTCTGGGGTGGGACTGGGGATGAGGGGTTTGGGGTGTAGGAGTGTGCTCTGGGCTGGGACCAAGGGGTTCAGAGGGTGGAAGGGGGTCTCAGGGCTGAGGCAGGGAGTTGGGGCATGGGAAGGGTGCAGGTTCTGGCAGCGCTTACCTCAGGTGACTCCCAGAAGCAGCGGCGTGTCCCATCTCCGGCTCCTATGCGGAGGCATAGCCAGGTGGCTCTGCACACTACCCCATCTTCAGGTGCTGCCCCTGCAGCTCTCATTGGCCATGCTTCCTGGCCAATGAAAGTTGTGGAGCTGGTGCTTGGGGTGGGGCAGTATGTGGATCCCCCTGGCTGCCCCTGCGCCTAGGAGCTAGAGAGGGACATGCCGCTGCTTCCAGGATCTGCAGGGAACCTGCCTTAGCTCTGCTGCACCACCAACCAGACTTTTAACGGCCCAGTCAGCGGTGCTGACTGGAACCGCAAGGGTCCCTTTTCAACTGGGTGTTCCAGTCGAAACCCAGGCACCTAGCCAACCCTAGGTTGAAGTCCCTGCTCGATAACAGACTTCTTGTGTGACCTTGGGCAAGTCACTTAGCTTCTCGCTACCTCAGATCCCCATTTGTAAAATGGGGGCACTTCCCTACATCACAGGGGTGTTTTGAGGATAAAATACATTAAAAGATGGGAGATGCTCAGATACCATAGCAAAGATTTGGTATTAAGTACCTAGATACTAAAAAATGAGTTACACCTAGCAAGGGACATAGAAGGCAATAAGACGGGGTTCTATAAATACATTAGGGGCAAGAAAAAAATGAAGAAAAATGTAGGTCCTCTACTTAGCAGGAAGAAGATGACAGATGACAAGAAGAAGCCTGAGGTGTTAATGCCTATTTTGTTTCAGTCTTAACTAAAATCATTAATTGCAACCAGATACTTAACACAATTAATATTAACAACAATGGGAGAAGGAACAAAAGCCAAAGAGGTTAAAGAATAGTTTGGTGTTAGATTCAAGTCAGCAGGTCCCGAAGAAATTAATTGTAGGGCACTTAAGGAACTAGCTGAAGCAATTTCAGAATCGTTAGTGATTATCTTTGAGAATTTGTGGAGTACAAGTGAGGTCCCAGATAACTGGAGAAGGGCAAACAGAGAACCTATCTTTACAAAGGGGAACAAAGAGGACCGGGGAGTTACAGACCAGTCAGCCTAACTTCAATAGTTGTAAAGATACTGGAACAAATTATTAAACAATCAATTTGTAACCACCTAGAGGATAACAGGATGCCAAGTAATAGTCAACATGGATTTGTCAAGAACAAATGAAGCCAAACCAACCTATTTTCCTTCTTTGACAGGCCTAATAGATGCCAGGAAGCTGTAAACATGATATATTTTCATATTAGTAAGTCCTTTGACACAATCCCACATAATAGTCTCATAAGGAAACTAGAGCCATTTTTTCTAGATGAAATTACTGTAAGGTGGGTGCACAACTTGTTGAAAGACTGTACTCAAAGTGTAGTTATTCATTGTTTGCTATTGAATATGAATCACCAATGTGATGCAGTTGCAAAAAAGGCTAATATTGTGGGTTATATTAACAGGATTGTTGTTGTCACATTCCAGGGTGCAAGCCAGACCAGCGAGGGGTTGTGTCACTGCTTGCCCTGCAACCTTAGTTGCCTCATAGTGTTTTGCTGTTGTAGCTCCTACCTTGCATTGCTCACAATCAACCTGCCAGCATGTAGGTCGTACCCTGTGGGTCTGTATTTAGCTGCAGCCCTGGTCCAGCAACTCTGACCCCATCAGCCTGACAGCAACACTCTGGCTTCCAGCAGCCTTGGTTACTACTTGCAGGATGACTCCAAAACACACCCAGTCCTGAATTTTCCCCAAAACACATGTTCTGCGATGACTAGCCATTTCCTGGACATTTTAGATACAGTATTACAAGTCTGTTGCCCTATGAGAAATATTGAAAACAAAGCCTGAGGTGGGTGGGGGAATTGATAGCCCTTAACATATTTGAAGACTGTTGTTATAAAGAGGACTGTGATCAATTGTTCTCCATATCTACTTCTTATCCTACGTTTAGTGATCAGCTTAATCTGCAGCAAGGGAGATTTAGGTTGGATATTAGGAAAATATCTCTCATCATAAGGATAGTTAAGCACTGGAATAGGCTTCCAAAGGAGGCTGTGAAATCCCCATCACTGGAGATTTTTAGGAACAGGTTAGACAAACACCTGTCAGGGATGGTTTAGGTATACTTGGTCCTACCTCAGTGCAGGGGGCTGCACTAGATGACCTCTCAAGGTCCCTCCCAGCACCTACATTTCTGTGATTCTATAAGCGGCCGAGTGCTTTAGTAATGCTCATGACAGAAGTCATAGAGAGACACAAAGTTAGCCAGAATTGTGATTGAGTACGGTTTTGTTTAAACAGTACTTATTGGTGGTGTGCCAACTTGCTGGCCAGAGCAATCAGGGATGAACCATACTATAAGTAAGTTCTACAAAAATATGCAATGAGTTCATACAGCACAGATGTCACTGAAAACTGCATCCCAGCAATACTAGGTCATATATACATTCTTTAGGTCAGCAACCATTCAACTGTAAGCACATACACTCAAACAGGGCTACCATGCCATCCAGAAGCATACATTTCAGCATCTCAGTGAGAAAGATTCACCACAAGATCTTAGATCGCTGATGTTATAGCACTGACAGTCTTTTTAATATCCCTGTGACATGGTGCATTGTCCCAGTGCATTGTACCAGTGCATTGTCAGGTAGGGAGCTCACTCTTATTAAAGTCTCTTGCAGTTATCAAAGCCGAGGTAATGAGACAGAGTTGAACTGTGAATTCAGGGGCAACCCAGAGCTTACTTTATAAACAGTTACCTAGTAATCAGATGGGACAACTATTAAGAATTAAGGTGGTACACCAGATGAAAGCAATTTTGCCAGTAGATTAGGCAGGACCTTTTCTCATTTGCACACATACAAAATGCGAAATTACTGCCTAGGAAGGAGTACTGCACTCTATATGATTTTATGAAAGTATGCTGATGAGTGTGAATTCAATGTAACTAAAATATGCTTCATGCAAAAGGTCTCTTGTAAGGTATCATTACAAAGCTTATAATCTACTGAGTGTTGTCATCCTATTTGTATAAATGTATCACTCTTGTATCTGAAACTAGAAATATGAAACATAACTCTGAGGGCCTACTGTAATTATGCAAAGTGTGGGCCATTAATGGTGGTTTGGAATCTTGATGGCTCCCATCAACCAGGACAATTTACTGTGGACGGCTCTGTTTGCAGGCAGGCCTTCCTGTGAGTCAGGCTGTGACGATGTGGTTCTGGCGGGACCCAACTGAGAGTGCCAAATCAGGACCAATTGCTTAAACAGGAAGGAGGCTGGGGTTTTTCCACCTCTAAGGCAAACCAAACCAGCCAGACAAAAAGGACTTCAGTTTCACCCCACTGGCTAACTGCAAGTCACACAAGCAATTTCCTTAGACACTCCAGTCTCCCAGTATCACCACCAGTCCCACACGTCCTGGGGAT
>NC_133770.1:82036169-82040648 GCF_003597395.2 Chelonoidis abingdonii
TTCCACTCTATTCCACACTGATAAGGCCTCAGCTGGAGTACTGTGTCCAGTTTTGGGTGCCACATTTCAGAAAAGATGTGTACAAATTGGAGAACGTCCAGAGAAGAGCAATAAAAATGATTAAAGGTCTAGAAAACATGACCTGTGAGGGAAGATTTTAAAAATTGAGTTTGTTTAATCTGGAAAAGAGAAAACGGAGAGGGGACATGATAACAGTTTTCAAGTACATAAAATGTTGTTACAAGGAGGAGGGAGAAGAATTGTTCTTCTTAACCTCTAAGGATAGGACAAGAAGCAATGGGCTTAAATTGCAGCAAGGGAGGTTTTGGTTGGACATTAGGAAAAACTTCCTGTCAGGCTGGTTAAGCACTGGAATATATTGCCTAAGGAGGTTGTGAAATCTCCATCATTGGAGATTTTTAAGAGCAGGTTAGACAAACACTTGTCAGGGATGTTCTAGATCAGTGGTCACCAACCAGTCGATCACAACTGACTAGTCAATCCCAGAGGATATCCCAGTCGATTGCAATCTCTGGCAGTGCTTCCACTAAGGCAGACTCCCTACCCTGGCCCCACACCACTCCCAGAAGTAGCCAGCATGATCCGGGGGGCAAGGGGGCAGGGGTGTCCCTCTGCGCGCTGCTCCTGCCTGCAAGCACTTCCCTCGCAGCTCCCATTGACCAGGAGAGCTGTGGGGGCAGTGCTTGCAGAGAGGGGCAGTGTGCGGAGTCATGTGCTCCCTGCCTCCCCCAGAGGCCGCAGGGGCGCGTTGGCCCCTTCTGGGACCCTGCCTTAGCCTTGCTGCGCCTGTCACCAACCGGGAGCTGCCAGAGGTAAGTGCTGCCCAGTGGGAGGCCGCACCCCAGCCCCTAGTCCTGAGCCCCCTCCTGGAGCCAGCACCTCAAACCCCCTTCTGCACCCCAAACCACCTCCTGCACCCCAAGCCCCATCCCTGACCCCCCTCCAAGAGCCAGCACTCTGTACCCTCCTGCACCCCAACCCCCTGACCGAGCCCTGACCCCCCTCAAAGCCAGCACCTTGTACCCCCTCCTGCACCCCAACACTCTGCCTCATCCCAGAGTCCCCTCCTGAACCCAAACTCCCTCCTAGAGCTTGCACTCCAACCCCATGCCCCAGGCTCATCCCAGAACCCCCTCCCATACTGCAAACCCCTCAGCCCAGAGCCTGCACCCCCTCCCGGATCCCAACCCCCTACACCAGCCCGGGGAAAGTGAGTGAGAGTGGGAGACCATGACCAACAGAGTGGGGTGTGGAGTGGGTGGGACTTTGGGGGAGGGGAGGGGCCTCAGGGAAGGAGCAGAGTAGATCCTGGGTTGCCCTTAGATTCAAAAAGTGATCTTGGGTGTAAAAAGGTTGGAGACCACTAGTCTAGATAATACTTAGTCCTGCCATGAGTGAAGGGGACTGGACTAGATGACCTCTTGCGGTCCCTTCCAGTCCTATGATTCTATGATTTTTAAAAGGGAGTGTTGTTTTTAAGGCTGATTAACTCCATAGGCAGACACTGGAGACTTGGGCGAATAGTTCTCTCTAAAAATCACTAACAGTGATTTTATTTTCTATTGGATCAGGTTAATTGACACTGCAAGCTCACACTCAGCAGGTAAAAGTTTAGTCAACGTAGGCTATTGACTTCACTGTAAATTGCAAGTGCTCAGGGTTTCCCCTGTGATTTCAATTCTTAGGCCTTGTCTACACACAGTTTGAGCAAAGATTTATCTAAGGCCTTAAATGGATCTTCATAGAATCATAGAAGACTAGGGTTGGAAGAGACCTCAGGAGGTCATCTAGTCCAACCCCCTGCTCAAAGAAGGATCAATACCAACTAAATCATCCCAGCCAGGGCTTTGTCAAGCAGGGCCTTAGAAACCTCTTAAGGAAGGAGATTCCACCATCTCCCTAGGGAACCCATTCCAGTGCTTCACCACTCTCCTAGTGAAATAGTTTTTCCTAATATCCAACCTAGACCTTCCGCACTGCAACTAGAGACCATTACTCCTTGTTTTGTCATCTGCCACCACTGAGAACAGCCTAGCTCCAACCTCTTTGGAACTCCCCCTTTGGGTAGTTGAAGGCTGCTCTCAAATCCACCCTCACTTGTCTTTTCTGCAGATTAATTAAACACAGTTCCCTCAGTCTCTCCTCATAAATCATGTGCTTCAGCCCCCTAATCCTTTTTGTTGCCCTCCGCTGGACTCTCTCCAGTTTGTCTACATCCTTTCTGTAATGGGGAGCCCAAAACTGGATGCAGTACTCCAGATGTGGCCTCACCAGTGCTGAATAGAGGGGAATAATTTTCACTTCTTTTCTGACCCACAAACTAAAGCTAAATCCTATTAGGTCTTTTTTTCCAGAAAGGCTGAGGTAGCTGAAAAGCAGGTCAGAAACCTTTGTTGAAAAACTTAATAGGATTTCCTTATAAAGGGGCATATGACTGAGATGAAAACTCTTAATGAGAGTGCAGCCTGGCATTTTTCAAATGGATAGGTCAGTTGCAAAAAGATTTGCAAAATATCCTCGATTACAGCCTAAAATTAAGGATTCTTGTAGAGCCTATTGGATTTTTTCCCCCAGCTCTTCCTTTAAGATCTGGGATACATGCCAAGCTCTTGAATCTCTCATGGTTAAATGTGTCTGAAAGCAGTGCTATTATTGGGAGGCCTGGATATCTAGTATATGCCAGAAAACAGAGGTGTCTGGAAGTAAAAAGCAATTAGGTTTACATTGCTCTAAACCTGAGCCATCTGGAAAGAATTCTTTCTGAAGACTAAAGCTTTTGGATAGGAATTGGGAAGTTACATTATCTTTCTCAGGCAAGCGAACAGCTGAAAGGACAGAAGCCACATTTTTATTAAACATATTGACCATTGATAGTTTTCATAAAAATAGAGGAATATGTTTTTTCACCTGTCTAGGGAAATCTTGAAGATATTAATTCCTTAGAGATGGGATATATCTTGATTTTAGTAAGGTTTTTGACACAGTCCCAAATGACATTCTCATAAGCAAACTAAAGAAATATGGTCTGACTCTAGAGGAAATTACTGTAAGGGGCATGAATAACTGACTAAACGACTGTACTAAAAAAATAGTTATCAACAGTTCAATGTCAAAATGGGAAGACATATCTAGTGCAAATCCCACAGGGGTCTAGTACTATTCAAATTTTTATTAATGACTTGGATAACGGAGTGGAGAGTATGTTTAGAAAATTTGCAAATGATACCAAGCCACTAACGACTGCAAGCACCTTGGAGGCCAGGATTAGAATTCAAAATGACAGTAACAAATTAGAGAGTGGATTTGAAATCAACAAGATGAAATTCACTGAAGACAAGCGCAAAGAAGAAAAAAAATTATCAAGTGAACAACTACAAAATGGGGAATACCTGGCTAGGTGGTAGTACTGCTGACAAGGATCTGGGGGTTATAGTGGATCACAAACTGAATACGAATCAATAATGTGATGCAGTGGCAAAAAAAGGCTAATATCATTCTGGGGTGTATTAACAGGACTGTTATATGAAAGAGACGGAAGATAAATGTCCCATTCTATGTGTGAGGCCTCTGCTGGAGTACTGTGTCTAGTTCTGGGTGCCACATTTTAAGAAAATTGTGGCCAAATTAGAGAGAGTCCAGAGGAGAGCATCAAAAATGATAAAAGATTTAGAAAACCTGACCTATGTGAATAGGTTAAGAAAAACTGGGCATGTTTAGTCTTGAGAAAAGAAAACTAAGAGGAACCTAATTACAGTTTTCAAATATAAAGATTGCTATATCAAGGACTGTTGTGATGAGTTGTGTTCACAGGCGGTAGAACAAGAAGTAATTGGTTTAATCTACAGCAAGGGAGATTTAGGTTGGATCTGAGGGAAAACATTCTAACTATAAGGGCAGTTAAGCTCTTGAATAGGCTTCCAAGGGAGGTTGTGGAATCTCCATCACTGGATGCTTTCAAGAATAGTCAGGCCAGACAAACACCTACCAGGGATGGTCTAGGTTTACTTGGCCCTGCCTCAGTGCAGGGGGCTGCACTTGATGACTTCTAGAGGTCCCTTTCAGTGCCACATTTCTTTGATTCTATGATAATTTTGCTAAGGTCCCACATAATTAGCCTTTTCGGAGTATGCACTAGGTCAGACATTGGCAAACTGTGGAGGACTCTCAGCCAGGGAGCCTAGTCCCCAGCCTCTCCCCCGCTGTTCCCCCTCCCCCGCAGCCACGCTGCTGCATGGGCTGTGCTCTGGCCCGCCGCTCCCCTGGGCAGCGTGGGGAGCGCAGCTGGCTCTGGCAGGTGTCACGGTTGCGAGCTCCTGCTGCTGCTAAGGGGGCAGGGAATGGGGAAGGTTGGGTAAGGGAGCAGGAGGTCCTGGGGGGCAGTCAGGAAGGAGGAGGCGGTTGGATGAGACGGAGGTTCTCGGAGGCAGTCAGGGTATGGGGAATAGGGAAGGTTGGGAG
>NC_133770.1:82040699-82114856 GCF_003597395.2 Chelonoidis abingdonii
CAGGGAGTGGTTGGATAGGGCAGAGGTTCGAGGTGGTGGTCAGGGGACGGGGAAGTTGGTAAGTGTGGGAGTCCTGGAGCCTAGTCAGGGCAGTCGGGACTGGGAGCAGGGAGGTTGGCTGGGGGCGGGGTCCAGAGGAGCAGGGGGTCCCAGGAGGGGGCAGTTAGGGGACAAGGAGTGTGTGCGTGCGCAACACACGCATGCACACACCAGAGGTTCTGAGGTGGGCAGTCAGGGGGCAGGAAGTGAGAGGGGGCGGGGGCCAGGCTGTTTGGGAAGGCACAGCCTTCCTACCTGGCCCTCCATACAGTCATGCAACCCTGATGTGGCCCTCGGGCCAAAAAGTTTGCCCAGCGCTGCACTAGGTTCTCTGGATTCTAGAAGGCCTGTTGATTTCCCTGGCCAAAAAAAAAAAGGTGTTTCAAACATATAGCACAGCACTACATTATCATTATCAACAGTATGAAAGTCTTAAAACATTTTCACACTTAATTTAATGCATAAAGAAAGCAGGTGACAGTATACATTTCGGTATGCGTGATCCCACTTTTCTGCGTGCAGCATGTGGCACAGTTGTTATTTGTATGTGCAGAGGCTACAAACTGTCCTGGAAAGATTTTTTGGGTGTGGCAAGAAATTAATTTTCAGCTGCAATTGTTCTTGACTAATTTGAGTTTTGATGTGCAACTAGCAGCAGATTCAAGGCCTCTGTATTTTAGATTCATCACATATATTCTGCAGGGTTTAACCTCCCAGGGTGTCTTCACTGTAGAGTTAACTCAGGGGATCAGCACCAGGGGTGTCACCGTGACCTAGCTGAGTGTAAGCATGCACACTGCACGGTTGCATTGAAGCATGTCCACTCAACTATGTACACATAGGTGCTGTACTCACTTGTGTGTGTTACTAGGAATTCTGGGGTCATATCCAATGGTTTTTAGCACTGCAGTAAGATGGACCATTCTATAATTCTTTCCCAGTGAATTGTGGGAGAATTGATCTCTCCTGGTAGGCACACAGAGTCGTGGGAAGGCTTTGGAGGACTATCAGCACAAAGGTGGTTTAACCTGCATTCTCACTGCAAAGTGGGCAGGTTACCAGCTGGAATGTTAACAGCACTTGGGCTTATGCCTACATCCCAGGTCAGACCAGTTAGCCTGAGCGTAAAGTACCACTGCACTTGAGTGGAAGTGTTATACGTGTGTAAGGTGACCAGACCGCAAATGTGAAAAATCAGGATGTGGGGGGAGGGGGGGGTAAGGAGCCTATATAAGAAAAAGACCCAAAAATCGGGACTGTCCCTATAAAAATTGGGACATCTGATCACCCTATACTTGTGGATGGGAGCTGGGTTGAGGCAACATCACATTAAAGGTCCAAGTTAACTCTGCAGTGAAGACAAGCCCTCACAGTCATGCACGCACAATCAAATGGGGCAGCTTCTTGAGCCCCTACCCTTTTTTGTTATAAATATATTGTTTACTGATTGCCTTTTTGTTGTTTGATTACTGTCAAACCATGCCCCAAATGATGCCTGCACCGCTGAGGAAAAAAAAATCACAAGACTGGCTCTGCCTGCAGAGAGTAAATAAAAGCATGCTTGCATGTTGTGATAAGTGGTGTCCAGCCTGTAAAATGTGGACTTTAATCTCTGTTTTGTGTTCTGTATGTATGCTGTTTAAAGATGTAGCTCTCTGCCTTGAGGTGCATATAAAGGGTCTTCCTTAACTTGTGTAGTAATGAAGAACTTCTAAAAGGGGTTTATTCTGATTTTCATACAGCAAACATCATTCTGGCATCTGAGTTCCTGGCCCTACAGTAGAGCAGCTAATGAACACGTGCAAAACTTGGGAGAAAACTTGGTCAGCAATGCTTATTTGGGGAGAAATTTGCATCTGAAAGGGACTGCTTGAAATGTGTGATGTGCCAAAGAGCAGGGAGGAGGAGGAAATAGAACATAGGTGAGGGAAGGGAATATTATCTATGATCCAGGTATGGCTTTAACAAGAACAACCACTAAAACCCAAACTGAATATTTCACTTATTGTTAATGAGCGGCGGATGCTGTTCTGCTGTTTGCGTTTTCTCCCAGGGGTCGAGGCCTACAAAGCTTTTGTGAATTGAAGGTGCTGCGTTGCTGCTTCCAGCCCACGTAGATGAGAGATGGGGTGACCATATATTCTGTTTTTGCCGTGTTTCAGCAGGCCCAAGTTTTTTGACAAAACCGTTTTGCAAAAAAAAGTGGGGTGTGACCCCTAGCAAGGTGCAGAGGGATGTATGGGGGGAGAGGCGGAGAGTGACACCAGTCCTGGATGGGGGGGGGAAGGCTTGGATGAGCACCAGTGTGCCGGGTGGAGGGGAGGGAAGTGGCTTGAGCCAATAGCTCAGGCTGTCCCTGGGTGAGTGGGTGGCTCAGGCCAGCCCCACGTGTGTGTGGGGGACTCCCAGGGCTCGGGCCAGCCCCACACAGATGGGGGTGGGGGGCCCTGGGCTATAGCCCAGATAGTGTCCCATTTTCCCTTTTGGGAAACATGGTCACTCTAATGAGAGAAGAAGGGCCTGCTGGGGACCTTGTGCCCCCAGGGTGGAAGAGGTCTCTACTTACCTCCAAGTTTCAGCCAGAGCTGAGGCAGCTTTGGTGGACACTACAAAGGAAGGGGGGCGGCACTGGCCATATCCTCCTTCCCCAGGCCTTTTCAGGTAGCTGGTGTCCAGAGGGGCTAATAAAGAGCAGCTCTCATTCTGGGAAATCTGATTGTGTGTTATCCCCGCACAGGGGCACTAAGTTGGGGAAGGCTATCTTTCCCCCTGAATGTGAGCACCCACCAGGGCCAAGCACATAGCCCCAGATTAGCTTTTCAATACAGTAGAGGTGGGGCTTGGGGATGCTGTACTATAAATTTGGTAACACTTCATGAACAGACTCTGGCAACAGGCCTGGACTAAGAGAGTTTGGGATCTGGATCTGAAACTCCACAAATGTCAGGAGAGTTCACAGATGGTGGTCCAGTTCTGGTTTATCTCCAGCATTAATCCACTGACTGAAAAGAAGAAAGAGCAGTGACTGATATGGTACTGCAGCATCTCCCATGCAGTAATGCATCCACCCTTAAAACACTTTTCGTAACCAAATATACACCTTGTTTGGCACTATAACAGATGTGGGAATGAGATGTGATAATGAGACATAGACAGATGCATCTCAGACACCTGTGCACTTGCAGTGAACATAAAGATACATGCACACAGGCAGCCTACCATAATTCTTTCAATCATTCCTCAGAGAAACTCCAGATCCAAACATCAGGTTTTCTGATCTTTTGTGCTAGCACTGCTGTGCCATGAAATTGTTTCACCTTTTTTGCATACATGCAGACCCACAACATATGACCATTGTGTTGATGGCATGTCTTGAGGTGAACTAACAGTAACAGACATATGAATAGATTTTCCTTAGGGACATAATGTCAAGTCAGACAGATATGCAGCAGTGGCAAATATGAGCAATTCTCACTGTCATTTTAAATGGTTGTTATAAGTGTCCCTAGAAGTGGGGCTGACAGATGTTATTCTACAGGAAGGAAGGGTATTAATTCCATATTAGAAGATACAGGTACACATGCTAGTTCTCTAGAAGTCAATGGGAGTTCCAGGCATGGAGATGCAAGTTCAGCTCCAAGAATGTTTCTCCATGAACATTTCATTTTGATGAGCATTCTTTGCTTTTGTTATTTCTTCAGATATGACAGCCCCACTGCGTTTCTACTCTGGTTGAATGCAAAAGCCTTGTCTAGTTCAACGACTGCAGCCCTGGGATTTGATTCATTCCAGTTGCCATGGTGGATGCACATTGCACCCTCCCCTCCTCCTCTATCATCAAGGTCCAGTGTTTCTGGGGGTTGGGGTTACTAGGCCCACTTCCCTTTCTCCTCAGGAGAAGTTAGGCAGAGATCATGCATTAGAGCTCCCTGTGAAGTTTTCAACTTGTGTTTGGAGGTGTGTTGGCCATGCCCCCTTCCTGGACAGCATAGACCAGTTTGGAAGTTGTGTTGGCTGTGGTCCGTCCACTGCAGTGGGAGCTGTTCTGCCTTGTGCCACCGCAACTGCTTTTAGGCAAACCTTTGTCAGCAGGGGTCTTGCAAAGTATGATTTGTGAGCCCTTCAGGGGCTGTGCGTGTGTGAGGGAAATAGAGGTGGAACCCACAGATGATAAAGTAGTTTCACTGGCAATACACTAGCGCACACGCCTTTGCGTGCTACTCATAACACACGCTCAGATCATCCTGGAACGGCTTCTCTGATAACAGATAATTATTTCTTAATGTAAACCAAGCTTGTGAGACCCATTAACCATACCATTTGCTGAGGGCTGGATGAGCAATTTTGAAATTGAGAGCAAAGAAAACCCAAGCTGCAGTGTTTATAGAACTGGAGCAAAAGAGATTTTGAAATAGAATAGATTCCTTGTTTTCCTAGGCAAATGCGCCTTGGTTATAGGGTATTTTTTTCTTACATTGTGGAGAAGATGGCAGCACAGGAAAAGTTGGTGCAATGGGTTAATACACTATTCTTTCAACTCTAGACATGGAGCCAAACCATCAACGCTGTTTCTAGGAGCAGCAGGGATGAAAGGTACATAAATACTGGCCAAGCGTGGCTAAAGGAGGGTCTTAAGAAACACTTAAAAGGCATTCACCTTCATTCCAACTTGCAGAAGCCCCTCTGAAATGCCCCAGGATTGGGGCTTTGGGAAGGCAGAGCTGAGGGTCATTCACCCTTCACAGCACCCTTCCATTACAAAACTGGGTAATTCCTGCTACAACTCTGCATCATCCTGCTCTGTGCCCAGCCTCCTTATGCAGGAAGACCATTGCCACCTTAGGGGACCCATCTGGCAGGGGCTGGGGTCCCTGTGAAATAGCGAGGAAGGCCAGTCCTTCAGTGATGCTCTGGGGTTTCCCTTCAGATCTCAGGACAACTAGACATTTGGAGGGCCATCTCCTCTGCTCACTGCTGCAAATGCCTCCCCTTCCTTCCAGGAGGAAGGTGTGTTGGAAACTCCAAGGGCTTTGACCCTGTACAATCCAAGCGTGACGTGCTGTGGAAATAAACACACATAAAAGTGGGCAGCACAGGCGTACATCAATTCTGCATTAGTGAGAGCACTGCTCTGCAACCGCCAAGTTATTCCTCCCTAATAGCAAGAGTAAGATCAAAGACAGTGTGGGAGGGAACACAACTAATTGCTTCATTAGTAGGACGATTCCACCAATTCCCATGTCTCCTCTGCCACACTCATTCAGCCCTCCTATTTTATCTTGCACTCAGGAGTACAAGGGAGAAAGTCAGCAAGAGGCCTGAAACAGTTCCACATGCTTCAGAAGGTTAAGCATGCTGCTTAGAATTTCTTGCCCCCAAAAGGTGGGTATTTACCAAGCAAAAAACTATTAGGAGTGCTGTCAGTTTCAGGAGCAACTATCACTGAGATTACTTGTCACTCAGCTGGGGAGTGGGGGAGGAAGGGTGTAAAACAATGAGATAACTCTTCTCAAGTGCTTTGTATAGCTTGATTGTATTATTGTGCCATTTAGTGAACTGAATCTGATAGGACTTGCGTCAGATTTTCAAAGGAATTAGGCAGATAGATGCTTAGCGGGATCTTCAAAAGCACTAAATACTTTTGAAAATCTTGCCCTTGGAGTACAGAAAAGTTTAGTTTCTCTCTCTCTTCAATAGTTTATTCTGATGCTTTTTCTTTGATAATGAGAACAACTGAGTGTGAGTTGAGTTCCCCCTCCCTTCCCCCCACTTGTTGCTTCAGACCATCTGCAGAATCAGGAAGACATCACTGCATTGGTTTATGTTTGGTTGGGTTCAGAAGGTTTTTTTCACAGCCACGTGGGCTAGAACTTATTTTTGTTTTTAAATGCAAGCTTATATTCCACAGAACGTGGCTGTTCCACACGGACAGATATGGCAAGTGGTTCAGGTGTTTTGCCACCACATATTAGTAGCATTGTGGTAGCACCTTAGAACTCCAATCAAGACTCAGGGATTCCATTGTGCTAGGCGCTGTACAAACACAAAACAGAAAGATGCTCCCCATCCTAAGACGCTTACAATTTAAAGAGAAGACAACAGAACAGGTGATTAGACAGGCAGGCAGATGGGGGTGTAAAAGGAAAGAATGAGACAATATTGATCAGCATAACAGGCACCATTCTAACATAATGTCCCCACATTTAAACAAACCAGTAAGTGGAACCAAGTGCAGCCAAAATGTTAATTTATTACTTTCCATGTTGGTGACCCCAACTTAATATCTCACATGCCTGTCTTCAATGTGAATTATTCCTCTTCTCACCCTCTCTAGGCACTCTGTTCCCATAAGTCAAAAGGCAGATAAGGGAAGTCCATATTCCTCAAAATGGCTGCCCGTCAGGGATGTTGAGTCTCCCCTACACACTGCAGGCTTGTACTCTTAATGTTCTTACCTTCTGCTGCTACTTCTTCAAAAGGGTTCTTATAAATTTAACCAAAGACAGAGTCTCACATTTCAAAAGAGCTGTACATCTAAGTGAACTTGCCTAACCGTCCCAATGCACAAATGCAAGTTGGTTCTATGCACGTATAGATATGAATGCAGTGTACACCGCTGGGGGCAGGGTTGTGTGCCCAAGCGGTGTGCATGCACTTCTAAAAAACACCACCCATATCTTGGCTTGAATCAGCATGAATATCATAAATAATTCAAATCTGCTTCAATACCAACAGCATTGTGGCATAAATGAAGGCTGACATTTATTATAGCCAAGTTTCCACTTGTTGTCTGAAGTGTATTGATTGTTACAGCGATCAAGCCATTGTACCTTTTCCAAACAGATGACTATTCCCAGTATTTTCGTCTTGTGGAGTCTCCAATGTATTATGTCAGCTCTGAGTATCTTTGCTGCAAGGCCAATTTCTCCTGCAGTAATGAAGAAGCTGGTTTACCTTTATGAGCGGCCAGCACCTGGCTATCTGGATCCACGCTGCAGCATATACTGGAACAGTCAGATTGCCAGCGTATAGCTCTTTAATGTTGTCAGAGGGAGGCAAGACATTTAATAAGAGTAACATACAAAACCAGTCAATACCTATCCCTCCTAAATCCAAACATTTCTTTTAACCATTACAAAGTTCACCATTTGGAAGGAAGTGGACAAAAAATTAATACACAACATTAAGCTTGACTTTCTGCAGGTGAAATAACCTGATGGGAGCAAGCTGAGATTCTGCTTCAGGACTCATCTTAAGAAGTGACTCCAAACTAGACAGGCTGGTGGTGCAGGAATCCATGAATCAGAAGGGGTGGAAAGAGGTCAGAAAAAGCAGCGACTGCCAGGAATCAGAAGGTATCCAGGGCCTAAACTGCAAGGATCCCCAGCCAGGTGAATAGTTCTCTAAACTAACTGGACCTCACTATGCCAATGAGCTGAGTAAATGTCGCTCTCATCTCACAGTCATGTACTAAGGAGTCTTTGCCTGTTGCTGGTTTGTTTCCTGTTCGAGGTCGTCTGCTCTGAGCATTACACCCACCATCTATTTTTGGATCATTGCTTATTCACGCGTATATGAGTCACCTGGTGTTTAACATCCTAATATTGAGCTTCAGTTTGAAGGTCTTGAGGGCCTCGCAGTAGTGACTGAACACATGAGACTTCCTCTGAAGAGAATGGGAGTCAGCGGAAACTGAGGGCACTTAGCAACTTGCTGGATTGTGCCCTCACGCTGCAGGTCACAGAGGTGCTGATAAACGTCACTCTGATGTAATTGTTCCACAGCTTCCTCCTTTTCTAGCTGCCATCAGTTCACAGATATGAGTAACTGCAATGCATTTCATCAAACACTGTGGTCAGGGAGAAGGGCTTGTGAGCATTGCTTGACCTGTAGGATGCATTATTAGGATTTTCAACCCTCATAGCAAGGTCTATTGGAAAAGTCAGTTAAATGCAGTTGCTAGTGTTGCAAAGCAGTGTTCTAATTATCTATTAATTCACTTTTCTTTAGTGTGACAAAGTCTGCCCAGAGGGGGAGTTGTGCTAGCACAAGATGCTCCACTAACAGACTCTGATATTCGGATTTTACATAAACCGGTTTTGTAAAACAGATTGTATAAAGTCGAGTGCACGCGGCCACACTAAACACATTAATTCGGCGGTGTGCGTCCATGTATCAAGGCTAGTGTCAATTTCCGGAGCGTTGCACTGTGGGTAGATATCCCGTAGCTATCCCATAGTTCCCACAGTCTCCCCCGCCCATTGGAATTCTGGGTTGAGATCCCAGTGCAAAAACAGTGTCGCGGGTGATTCTGGGTAAATGTTGTCACTCATTCCTTCCTCCGGGAAAGCAACGGCAGACAATCATTTCGTGCCCTTTTTCCCTGGATTGCCCTGGCAGACGCCCCAATATATCATTGGCAAACCATGGAGCCTGTTTTGGCCTTTTGTCACTGTCACCGTATGTGTACTGGATGCTGCTGACAGACGCGGTACTGCAGTGCTACACAGCAGCATCTTTGCCTTTGCAAGGTAACAGAGATGGTTACCATCCCTATTACACCGTCTGCCATTGTAAATTGGTGATGAGATGATGGTTTATCAGTCATTTTGTACCGTCTGCTGCTGTCATGGGTGCTCCTGGCTGGCTCGCTGAGGTCGGCCGGGGGCGCATGGACAAAAATGGGAATGACTCCCCAGGTCATTCCCTTCTTCATGTTTGTCTAAAAATAGAGTCAGTCCCGCTAGAATATGGGGCAAGTGTACTGGAGAACCAGAGAGCACAGCCGTCTGTGTCAGAGCCCCAGAGATCCCACAGAAAGATGAGCTGCATGCCATTCTAGGGGTGCCCCTGCAACAACCCACCCGTTGCTTCCCTCCTTCCCCAACCCTCCTGGGCTACCTTGGCAGTGTCCCCCATTTGTGTGATGAAGTAATAAAGAATGAAGGAAGAAGAAAACACTGACTTTTTAGTGAGATAAAATGAGGGAGAGGAAGCCTCCAGCTGCTATGAAAGTCCAGGCAGGACATTAAAGGGGCGGGGGAGAGGACCCCAGCCTCTCGCTGCTATGATAGTCCAGGCAATACGAATCTTTTCTTTAGACATGAAAGGGGGGTGCTGATAGAGATCAGCTCCAGTTGCTATGATGAAGATGGTTACCAGCCGTTCTGTACCTACTGCCGGGAATAACGGGAAGTCATTCCATTTTTACCCAGTCCCCCTGCCAACCTCACTGAGGCACACCAGGAGCACTCACGGCTGCTGCTGCTGCTGATGGATGCAGTCATATTGTACCATCTGCCATCAGGAAGAGGATGCTGGTGTTCAGCCGCCGACCACCGTCTACCAGCAGCATGCAGTAGACAAGGATGACATTGAAAAAGGCGAGAAACGTTTTTTTCCCTTTTCTTTCGGGAGGGGAAGGGTGTAAATTGACGAGCTATACCCTGAACACCCATGAAAATGTTTTGACCCTTCAGGCATTGGGAGCTCAGCCAAGAATGCAAATGCTTTCGGAGACCGAGAGGACTGTGGGATAGTGGATCCTCAGTACCCCCCCTCCCTCCATGAGCGCCCATTTGATTCTTTGGCTTTCCGTTACACTTGTTACAGAGCACTGTGCTGTGGCCTCTGTCTATCATAGCCCGGAGATTTTTTCAAATGCTTGGCATTTCGTCTTCGGCTTCGTAACGGAGCTCTGATAGAACATTTGTCTCCCATGCAGCGATCAGATCCAGTATCTCCCGTACGGTCCATGCTGGAGCTCTTTTGGATTTGGGACTGCATGGCCACCCGTGCTGATCAGAGCTCCACGCTGGGCAAACAGGAAATGAAATTCAAAAGTTTGCGGGGCTTTTCCTGTCTACCTGGCCAGTGCATCCGAGTTAAAATTACTTTCCAGAGTGGTCACAATGCTGCACTGTGGGATACCGCCCGGAGGCCAATACCATCAATTTGTGGCCACACTAACCCTAATCCGATACGGTAATACCAATTTCAGCGCTACTTCTCTCGTTGGGGAGGAGTACACAAACCAGTTTAAAGAGCCCTTTATATGGATATAAAAGGCCTCGTTGTGTGGACAGGTGCAGGGTTAAATCGGTTTAACGCTGCTAAATTCGGTTTAAACGTGTAGTGTAGACCAGACCTGAGACAGCAATGAAGGCCCAAAAGCACTGGTTCAGCTTATTTCTGAGCAGCTTCTTGCAGAGGGGTTCTGAAGTTACCCTCTGTGACAGAATCCCAGAGGAACAAACCATGCAAACTGTGTCTGCCCTCCCCCACAGCATAGTTCCCTCAGGGGTCTGAACAATTATGGCCATCTCAGGAAGAATGACTGTTTTTTGCCAGAGATGATCTGTCCTGTGATCAGTTCTTTTAGATCAGTTTCTCTTACCCCTTTTCTTTCTGTCTGAAAAGACTCGCCAGTGCACTCTTTTGGGGCCTAGTCCAACAGTTTTGATGAAGCAGAACTCCCTATGAACTGAAGGACTAAAGAACCAGGACCTATGTCTGTCCTTTCCTAACCTCCTTTACAGAGTTTGGAGAATCCTTATCACTGGACTCTGCCTGTTTGGGGTTAGGAACCTGAGGAAATCATTACTGGGCACTCTGACTTTGCTCCTTTGCCTGTTCCTCAAGCAAAGACAGTAACAGGTATAAACCTGCTCAGGGTTGATGGTTGGGTAGGATCCTGGGAACCTCCAGAACATGTTTGTAAGGTGGCTGAATATTGCAGTCTGTCAGGAGGCCACCAGGGCAGGCCCAGCACAGCCTCAATGGCTGCAACAGATATCACTGATTGTGTCTAACTTGGGAAAGCACAGCAGTCATCCATGCCTTAGGCCTCAGAGCCCAGAGGAGAGGGGGTTTTGTTCCTTATCAGACAAATAGGTGAAATTAAGCATGATGTCTGAGTCAGAACCTGCTGCCCTTATTCCTGTGGCACAGTACGTTACCCACCAAGTGGCCCCACTGATTTCAGTGGGACCCCTTGGGAAACAAGGCACTGTTAATTCTGAGTGTGGGAGTCAGAGTCTGGCCCTTTCTTAACCTGATCCTCCAAGGCTCTGAGTGCCTCTTGAAAGATGCTTAACAACCATCACTCACTGTAGCCCTGGGAATGGATGGTGCTGATCACCTTCCAAGATAAGCGCTAAGAGACACTTCTGGGAGCTCCTGGAATGCCCCAGAGTAGTCGAATAGACTTGGGAAGAATGGGCCCCTGTAAGAGAACTCTCAATTCAAGACCTGAAAAGAGCTAGCCTGAGATTTCCTAGACACTACTGAAGAAAAAGAACTACTGAACTGGAATCTCCATTTTGCACTTAGTCACAATTTTTACAATTTAAAAGCCACTGTTTTATTTTGGGACACTCAGCAACTTGTTGCAGACTAATGCCTGCAACACAATATTGAGTGCTCGTGACACAGTACAACATGTGATATGACATGTGACTTCCAAGAAACAAAGACACAGGTTATTTGTTTCACAGGGCAAATTCAAGAGTGGGAAAGCCCTGCCCTGGCTTACAGGGAGAAGTATATTGCTTAGTTTTCCTTTGTTAACTATAGTCCATGAAGTTACGCACATGCATAAGTGTTTGCAGAACTGGGCCTATATTTAGTAAAACTTCCTTCAAACTATACCTGAAAACACTTTGCTACATTTAAATTATACAATATGACATGTACTATAATGAAAGCAATAGCCTTGTGAGGACATTTCATGGTAAATAAACAGAAGAGTTCACTAATATGTAAGGCTAACGGTAGTGGGCCAGGGAAATTAGAAGCACAAGAGATTTTTTTCAGAACACATGATCAATTAATTGAGAGATATAGGAAGGTTGTGGCAGTGGCGACAGAAGAACCAAAACTAAAAGGTATTTTACATTGTAATACAGAATTGCTATGGTGGGTCATATCCTCTGCTGGTGTAGACTGGTACCGTATAGCCCCTTTAAAATCAACCCACAATCTGAAGATGGGCTACAAAATAATGTTGTTATAAGCTACGTGTATAAATCACCAGTTAGATGATTTCAATGTGATTTATTTTCCATTAGTAAAACACCGTCCAAGGGCCAGATTCAGACACATTGATGCCTATCAGTTTTATAACCCACTAACCAAATAAGCGTAATTGCTTTTGGTTTTTGCGTGGATATATCTAGAAGCACCATAATGTCCAGCAAACTACACATGGTGAAGTAAGACAAGTCATGCATGTCAAGTCACTGGTAACAACAACCAGCTGTAAATAAACATGAACTATGCTATTAACAGCCACCATCCAGGCCTGCCTTCTCTCAGCAGAACATGCACAGGGGTTGGAAGAGCCTAAGGCAGGCAGGCAGCCAGTACTCCTGGATGAGATGCTTCATCTGCTCCAGCTATGAGCTGCTAATGTCTGTCCATTGTTTCCAGGGGTGCAGCAGCAAGCCGTTTGACATCTGTACATACTGGTCAACCAATTGCCCCAGTGCTCACAACATCCCTATCTTCTCCCACGGCAGGCCTGCTTTGACTGTCTCTCACCCAGCAGTTGCAATTAGAGACAGAGGTCTAGCACAGTGTTAACACAGGGATTAATAACAACTTTAAAGAGAAGCACAACCCCTGGTAGTTTGCCACAAGAAATATTGTCCCCAGGAAATGAACGGTTGCACTCCATAATATATACGACATATGTGCCTGCATGTGACAGAGTGGCCAAGCCATCTATCACTGAACAAGAACAGAACTAGCCACAAGCACAGGATATTTCTTGGGAGCCGAAGGGCTCCTGTGCAGATTCTCAAGCCACTCCCATCTCCACCCTCTGAAGCATGAATAGAAGGAATGAAATGCTCAGCCTGATTTTTTCCTCCCCTCTCAGCCCCAGCAGCTTTGTACTTTCAATATCAGAGGCCAGGCTCCAGGCAATGCTCAGCAGTGAGGACTGACTACATCAGCTCCACAGGTAACGGATAGAGTGCGTACCCTATAAGTTGTAAGCAGGAGCGGCGCCAGGGTTTTTGGCGCCCTCGGCGGGGGTCCTTCCGCACTCCCGGTCATTGGCGGCAATTCTGTGGTGTGGGGGTCCTTCTGCGATCCCGGTCTTCGGGGAACTTCGGCGGTGGGTCTTGGAGCGAGTGAAGGACCCGCTGCAGAATTGCTGCCGCCGACCCAGAGCGCGGAAGGACCTCCCGCCGCCGAATTGCAGCCAAGGGCGGCAAAATGTCGCCCCCCCAAATCCTGGTGCCCTAGGCGACCGCCTAGGTCGCCTAAATGGAAGCGCCGGCCCTGGTTGTAAGGCTCACTGTATTAAAATGAGCCACTCTGTTAGTCTTTTCTCTCGCTAATTGAAGCTAGCACCTGCTTTTTTTTGTGTGTGTGCAGTTCTCACCTTTTTGTTTTCAGCCAAATATCCCTTTAACCATATAGAAACCCAGTCCCAAATACCTGTTTGTGTGAGGTGGAATAGACCTCCCTGAGACAGCCTGGCACAGCTGTATTTCCAAGTACCAGGAAGAGCTTTGGGGAGAAGGGGAAATAAACCTGGTACTGCTTGTACATACCCTTGGGGATGTTTTTTCTTGTGTACTCAGTGAAATGCTCTGAGTCTCCTGATAGCTTTTTTTCATTTGTTGGATTTAGTGCCTGTTTGGGATGTTTCATTTGTTCTTCTGCTAAATAAAAAGTGCAATTGTATCAAGTTTGCCCTGGGAGATTTTTTTCTCACCCTTTTCATGGACAGTTTTCAGATGCAAACTCCTCTCACTCACAGTAATGGTGACAGTTGTATGATTTAGCACCATGGTCCGGAACACAGGGCAGAGCATAGCTACTCACTCAGGCTCTCTCTGGGGCTAGGACACAACAATCAAGGGCTGCTAGTCTTCCAATACCTTCCCGCAGGGCTGGCTCTAGCCATTTCGCCGCCCCAAGCACGGTGGCACACTGCGGGGGGTGCTGTGCCGCTCGCCGGTCCCGCAGCTCTGGTGGACCTCCCACAGGCGTGCCTGCGGATGCTCCACCAGAGCTGCAGGACCAGCAGACCCTCCGCAGGCACGCCTGCTGGAGGTCCACCAGAGCCACCTGCCACCCTCCCGGCAACCAGCAGAGCACCCCCCGCGGCATGCCGCCCCAAGCACGCGCTTGGCGCGCTGGGGCCTGCAGCCGGCCCTGCCTTCCCGTAATCCCTCATTCCATGGCTTTTTCCTGCCCTCTACCTATTCCCTGATCAGAAGTCACCTACCACTGAGAATAGGGCTGGAATGACTTACTCCCCTGATCTGTAATGAAAAGAGGCACAGAGGTAATATTGCCTGCACTCTATCTCCTCTGCCATCCAGAGAGGACATTCTTCACCTACTGCTACTCTTGAGACAGAGCTGGGAAACAGAAGTTCATGAATCATACTTCCAGCTCTAATACGAGCAAATCACTTCACCTCTCTGTCTCAGTTAGTACTAGTGTCAGTGAGCACATAACACAAACCTACCTCACGGGTGTGTTTTGAGATGTGAAGTACTGAGGAGAAAAATTCTAATGAGTGTCACTACGTTGGCTGTGGTGGAATGGGAGAAAGCTCTTGTCTGTTAGTAACAGTGGGAGGGAAATTTGTATTAAAGCTAATGTTAAAATTAGATAATACGCAAGTTAAGGAAAGAGTCTCTGTACATCTGGGTATAATGCTTAAATTATCCAAAAGTACAAAGTTTGGTTTTAAAAGTCATAAAATGCACACAGTACATAATCTGCAATATCCTAAAATAAGGTTAATACATTCAGTGATACAGTTAAAGTATTAGTGTAAATACAGTACATGTCCAGCAAGTAAGTGCCCAGTCCAGCAAGGCACTAGGCACTCATGAAATTCCAAAGAAAGTGGCACATGCACACTACCCCATAGACCCCACATATAGAATATTAATGCTTATTTAGCACTTTTCATCAGTAGATCTCAAAGGACCTTACAAAGGACATAAATATACAAGATCACTGACAGAGGTGAATTTGCAGCCTTACCCATTACTCATCAGACACATATGGTAACTTTGGCGGAATGGAAATGGAAACCCAGTTTGTGGTGTTTGTGAGCCACAAGTGCTGGCACCAAATCATGAATGGAATGACTGGATAAAATACACGCACACCACAAAGAAATAGATCAGCAATTCAAAATGGTAATACCCAGCATGCCTTAGTCATTCCTTTACGTTTAGGGCTAGATTCTGCTAGCTGATCCATGCAAACAAACACTTGTACCCATGCAGAGATGAAGAGTTGGGGTCTAAGTGGCCACAGCATACCAGATATAAAAATGAGAAAAATAACAGCATCCAAAATACTTATTGTGTCAATATCTATGCTTTAGAAACGAGTAAAACCATCACGGCTAAAAGAACTCCATTACTTTTACATATCACAGCTATGGGAGGGATAGCTCAGTGATCTGAGCATTGGCCTGCTAAACTCAGGCTTGTGAGCTCAATCCTTGAGGGGGTCACTTGGGATCTGAGTCAAAAATCAGTACTTGGTCTTGCTAGTGAAGGCAGGGGGCTGGATCCAATGACCTCTTTATGAGACAGGTATATCTCCATATATTTTTATTTTATTCTGTGTTAGAGTCAGACAAGAATCCCTTCTCCACCAAGAGTAAAGGGACATAAGAGACTAATTACTGATATAAAAACAGTGATGCTGCTAAATCAAATCTATTACATCATATATTTTGTCATATGCATTACCTACATAGAGAGTTATATCAGTTGTTATCAGCAGCTAGATAACACCTGTATACCATATCTGATTCCCACTGACTCTGCATAATCACAAGACTTTCATAGCACCCAGCCCAGACTCTTCCTCAGGAAAGCTCAGTCCTTAAAGGCACAGCCCCTAATTTCTCAGGCTGGGGCCTAAGACTCTATCATGTATCACCACCAGTGTAGGAACACTGGTACCCTGTATTGTGCTATAACATTGTAATCCATTGATTCACATTTGTTTCTTTTGCTTTCAACTTACAATAATGTGTACATCAGTCTGATTCAAACTCCTCCAGAGGTAAAGATGGTACATTTACACTAACAGGCAGGGAGATGATTGGCAGCAAGCACAACACTGTTACAATGTCAAGGATTTGGCACGTTACCTAGTGGGAAAATAAATTCCATCATAACATATGGCTTCCCACTCACTGACAAGCTTGTACATAACAGTTTGTGCATTGAGTCAGTCATCTGGGGTCTCTATCCATCCCATGCTGACATTTTGGGAAGAGAATAGCAAACAATATGGCACCTTTTCTGCTTTTTTCTTTCGAGTGTTTCCAATACATTAGTTCAGTGGTCCCCAACTTGTTATTGTTACCTCCCCCAGCGATGAGTTGGTGCAGGGACATTCCCCCTACTCTGCATGCCTCATTGCACGTCCTGACGTACTTGCCTCTGTCTCCCCTTTTATTCTCTCCACTCCCTCCTGTCGCACCTCCCCACTCCCACTTGTTTCTTTTTCTTTACAGTGTAGTTTTTTGCTGCCTCTCCCCCAACTTACTATATTTGGGATTTGTTCTTTTTGATTCCCTTCCCCTATTCCCCGATTCAGCCAAAGGCTGCATGCTGCTCAGGGTGTGGGGAGGCTATGGTGTCTACAGGGCTGTGAGGCACATACTCTCACGGCTGAGAAGTGAGGAGCAGAGAGGAGTTGCCCCTCCTCTCCCTGGCTTATCCAAGCAGCACTTTCCCTCCTCCTTGGCTGGTGTGAGGAGATCGGGGTGTGATTGTTTCAGCTTAGGACCAGCCTATCCAGTTTTGTACCAGTACAACTATGTGGGTTAGGGGTGGGATTTTGCTACTAATATCATTACACCAGCACAACCCCTACAGTGGATGCAGTTACACTAGGATAAATGTGCCTTTTACAATATAGCTTCTCCCCCACCATATCATGATGATACCTGTATCAGCCCTTTTATACCAGTATGATGGTATCCCCACTAGAGGCTTGTACCTCTTTAATTATCATATACTGGTGTTGTTAAAACAGTCTGACTTTTGTTTCTAGACAAGCCCTTACTTTAACCACTGAGTGAGCACAGGAAGGCCTGGAGTGGCAAGCTGTAGCCTCAGCCCATGGTCCTGGGCCCATCAGAGGCTCCCAAAGCTAGTTCATTAAACGGCATTGCAGGAGGAGGGAAGGAAGGCAGGTGGCTTTCAAGGACTCATGAGCCCATCTGCGTGGAAGCACATTTTCAGTTCATGGATGGGGGAAGGATCCAGGGAAATATGCAGCTTCTTTTGCTCTCTGTCCTTCACTCCTCTGCCTCCTCTCCCAGAGTCCTTCAGGGCCCAACCCAGGTTAGAAGATGCAAGTTAGTGCAAAGATTCTACCTCAGAGTTTGAATTTACGTCTTTTTTTTGGTAAAGGCTCCAGGTAAGGAGTGCTCTTTCTAATACATGACCTTACTGCCTGGGTGCTTGCCCACATATTAGGGACTGGAACCTGTGAACCCTACTTACAAATGTAACACTGTGAGGGCTACTCATGGGACCAAGGAGTTGCAGGTTTCGGCCTGAAGTGACTAGTTTTTTTAAACATGGGCATAATCACCAAGTGAATATTTAATTTCCCATGGAAAAGCTTTACCTCCAGCTGCTAGAGCATTTGAATAGACTAGTTAAGTTGAAGAGGGCTCTTGATTTCTTATTTGCATATTAATTTCTTTGTCTCTGCTCAGGTGGCACGAATTAATAGCTTTAGCAACCATAGCACAAAAGAAAGAATCAACTGGGGGTGGTTGGGGATGGTGGAGTATGCTGCCTTACCAACAAAAACCATGGAGTTAATTAGAAA
The DNA here is from genome assembly GCF_003597395.2 of Chelonoidis abingdonii. Lineage (NCBI taxonomy): Eukaryota > Metazoa > Chordata > Testudines > Testudinidae > Chelonoidis > Chelonoidis abingdonii. Next base: position 82,058,583 of record NC_133770.1, read on the forward strand.
AGGGATCAGATGTCAGACTACCTGAATTCAATGAGGTGCATTAATGACTCCTGGTAAAGCAGTAACTGAGGAAAGGAAAGGAAAGATGGGCTGGCATTCACAGATACTTAGAGCCAGCTCTTCAGTGATGGACCCTTCCATATAGCTCCACTGGTTGCAGTGCAGTTACACCAGTCCACACGAGCTGAGGATTTGACTTTTAGGGTGTGATTTTTTCAGAAGTGCTGAGCACTTGCAGCTCCCACTGGAGTTGAGGAAACTCTGTGCTCATGAAAAATCAGGCCCATGCTGTTCCTTTAGGGTGTACTCCCACAGACACTTACCTCACACAGGTAATCCCCTGGATTTTTCTGGGATTGGGCATGGGAGAAATTATTGTAGTAAGGGGCTGCAGGATTGGGCCCTTGAGGAGCAGGTGTCTCCTGGCCATGGCTAGGATGCTGATTTGGGAAGCCTTAGACACTGAGGAGAGCAGATCTTAGCCAGAGGAACAGCAGAGCCCAGTATGTGGTTATGCTTCTGGCACACTGCATCTTTTCATGTTAAATCAAAGCTCCCGGTCAGTCAGTTGTGAGTTAAGTGCGCGTGACATGAGCTATCAAGACAAGGGATTTATTTTAAAGTCAACTAAATATAGTCGTCTCCACCCCAATGTATTTATGGTTTTTGCTTCCTAAATCTTGATCAAGGGCAGGCTCTCCGCCCCACCTCATTCTGTTAAATGAGCCCGTTTCATGTAGCTTTTCAAATTATTCTTTTCTGTCCTAATAGCACAGTTCACTGCCTCAAACAGGTCAGCTGGAGGGGTTGCCTGATACACATTACACATTTTTCAGTCTTCATGCCTGCACCCTGGGAAGCAACATTCTCGTCTGAAAAGATGTGGCATGAATAGCTGCCATAAAGAGCTTAATTTGATTTGTCCAGGAATAGTTTTATCAGTTCTGAATTATACTCCCATTCTAAACCTGCCTTATTTATCTTAAGTTTGCAAAGTAACTAATGACATTCATTTATCATAATTAACATAGGGCCCAATTCTAAAGAAACAGTGGGCCTGATTCTCCATTACTAAATTTCTGCAACGGGTAGGGAAAGAGCCAGGGTGCAAAGGTGGCCAATTTTGTGCTTCCCCTGTTGTGGGGCTGTGCAGGGGCTTGCCCATCCTCTGGTGCAAGTTAGTGTGGCCTTGAGGACATGCTTTGAGGCTGTTCAAACTTATGCTTTACTTTCCAGGGCCCCCATGGACCCTGGAAAGCAGAGCATAGCACAGAATCCCCCCAGTGCACCTACAGTGAGGGTTTGGAGCGGGGTCAGTGTCTTATGCCAGCTCTACATCTGCCAGTGAAACCCTCTACCCATGGGGATGTTCTCAGGGGATGATTTCTGTCCCCTTTCAGGTCTCTTTACACCCCACTGGCAGTGTAACTGTCACTCAGGCTCATGCCACACGTTCCAGATCTGCACATCCAGGCTGAGTGCAAAAGGCCAGGTATCCTAGCTGTACTCTTAGTAGCCAATGAAGAGGAACTTTGGGTTAGCAAGTAAAGGGAAGGGGAGGGGGGAAGAAATCTAACTGCATTTACAAGACGTGGGGCTGCTCTGAGAAAGGGAACTAGCAGCTGTGGAGACAAACCTGGGCTGAATAAGTCTCTTGCATGTTGCATGGCCTATAATAGAGCCTTCTTGCCCAATTCACCTTTGGCAGAAGAGATTCGATATGCTGCCATTCTGGTTATTTGCCCTAACACCATTACTATGGCAGAAACAATCAGAGTAGATTATTGTTTTGGTTTATCCTCCATTTCCTCTCCAGCATTTCTACCATCACTTACACAGGGCATGAAGCGCTCCCAAGGTGCTGACATAACATTCAAGCATTTGTATTTGAATTCCAGGAAAGCTACATTGCCTAAGTTCATCACAGCTCATTGGAGTTGGTAGGTTTTGGATGTCCAAACTATGAGGCCTAAAACCTCCCTACTGTAAGTTTGCTTTTAAACTATCTTTACCTCATTCTTCAGCAGGTGATGGGAATATAGTTTCCCTTTATAAAATAAATTAAACTCTGGTAAAGTGAGAGTTAGGCCCCGTGTTTAAAGCATATGCTTAAATCCAACCCTATTCAGAAACCACTTAAGCACGTGCTTCAGTGCTATCAGCTTTAATGAGATTTAAATGTGCTTAAGTACTTTGCTGTATAGTGATGAACTGTTGAATCAGGACCTTAGTGAGAGAGGGATTCTTCTACTTTTCTCCTTGTAAATGGCAAGAGAAGATCTCTGGAATGTTCAGATTTCCTTTTCTGTTTTCTAATGCTACTTGTGCTTTAAAAGGGCTTAGCAGCATTTTGCTCTGGGCAGAAGAGCAAGGGACAATCTTATCTACTTAGCTTCAAGCAGCACATGGGAGGTTATTCCTTTACTGTTTCAAAATGAACATGTAAATTCCAGTCACCTTGGAGTCAGAGAACAACCAGAGGCTCTTTGCTACTGTTGATTTAGGAATGCCCTACAACCAAATGACGGGGGTGGGGCGGAGATATGAATTTACTGAGATTTATTCATGGGGGCAGACCCTATACTTCTTCACCCTCCTTCTCAGAGGGTTGTGGCCACTTGTCCTGACTGCCCGAGTATTTTCCAAAAAGCTGCAGCTTGGTATTTGTAGTGTTGCAGCTGATGACTGAGACGCTCTGGGGATTAACATTTGAAAACAGAAAGTGCTGTTGGCATAAGTAGTCTGCTTATGATGGGCTGATTTATAGAAACAAGACAAGTGGCAAACTCTGATAAATTTTTATTCTCTCAGGAGTCCTATCAGACAGACCAATTTTATAGACACCGAGGAAAGACCGGAAAGAGGCAGGGGTAGAGACTGAAGTTTGGAATATTTTTAGAAACCAATCCTGCCGCCGTACTCAGACAGAACTGAAATCGGTTTTCATAGACGTTTTGCGGGAGGACTGCAAAATCAGGCCCTTGCTCTGCTAAAACAATGAGGGCATCCACAGGCAGGTCTGATCATCCCCATTTTGCAGACAAGGAAACTGAGGCATAAAGTGATTTGCCTGAGGTTACGCAGAGGTTAAATGCAAAGGAAATCAATAGAAAAGAAGACAGCACCTGTTACTATTCTTCACCATTGGTGAGTTGAGACTCCTTTGATGCAATGACTGCATATTCTTCAGGCCATCATTCTCAAGGATTTCTCTCGCCTTCCAGGGTAATGCCCTAATTACGGCTGCTTTGGCCATATCTGGGCAAACACCCCCTTTAAAGGTCTCCATCAGCCCTACGATGCTGCCATCTCAACTTCAAACATGGAAGTCCCTAACTGTACGTAAGGCAGGTTCACAGTTCTAACGCATACAGGTAAGTCAAGGAAAGCCGTCTTCATAACAGATTTGTTTAAAGATCATAACACAGCAAGACTGTTTACTATCTGTTTCGGATGGAAATAAATATGTGATGCCAAGGCTACAAATGTTTAGCTAAAAAGACATAAAAATCAATAAAGAAAATAATATTAGTCAAGGCGGCCAGAGCCTGCCCAAAGTTGGTTTATATCCACTATAAACTCTGCCTGCAGTTGCAAACAATTGTTACATGTGTGCTGAAGGGATTCTGAGATTGTTTGCAGAAGCATGAAATTCCAGTAAACTTGCAGGGCTCTGGGAAGAGACAGTGACATTGACTTGAAGAGATGTCATCCAAGTTGTGTTAGTGGCAGTTCACAAGGTATACATGTTGCAATAACTGGAAATCCGGAGACAAGGATCAGATTAAATCTTTTCCTTCCATTATCAGTCTGTGATGACAGCAAAAATGAGAGAAATCCCAATATACATGGTTTCATGCACACTGATCATAAAACTCAAAGAACAAGATCTGTCAAGTGGCAGAAACCAGTCATGGATTTGTCACTCCCTGTGAGGGGAGCAGAAGTACCCTAAATATTAGTTTCTATCTAGGACTTGAGACTAAGGCTTATCCTGCAAAGAACTGAGTACCTCGTGAGAATGGATGAGAACTCAGCATCTTTAAAGATCAAGTCCTACAAAGCAATTAAAATCACAGCCAATGTAACTCTGCAATGATGCAGGCAGCTCTACACTGCCACAGAACCTAGCGTATGAAAATGCATGGAATACACAAGTCTATTCTGTCTCCTGTGAGCAATTTTTTCACATGGGCAGGATCAGAATGTCTCAAAGTGCGAAAAATCCATAGGAGTTAAATCAATCTAACTCCCGGCATAGACAGTGGGCAAGTCTACGCTTAAAACACTGTGCCGCTGTACATAGATGACTCGTGCCTGATAATATGGGGGAGAGGGGGAGATAATGTAAAGGGGGGAACTACATGACCACCCCACGTATCGCCTCTGGGAGGAACATTCCACCCCACGTTCTTGGGCCAGGACAGCCAATCCCACTGGAGTCACAGGAGCGGGGAGCATATGCTGTGCCTCTGGGCCAGGCCTGACTCAGAGCACTAGTGTCTCCCTGGAGCTCCCATACCCTCACGGACACCTCAGCATGGGTAGGGGCATGGACAATGCACCTACCTCTGGCTGAACAGAGGGACTCTGCTCCCAATGCCTTCCCCAGCGACAGCCCAGGACCTCCATGCTTTCCCCGCCCCACCACAGTTACGTGCGGGGGACTCTGTCCTTCTCCTGCTGTGCCTCCCCACAGCACTTTTCCAGCTCACTTGGCCTGTCCCCAGCAACTGGGCCCAGGCAGGACAGAGCTGCTTCTCACACTGGCTGACTCTGCTCAGGGTTGCTGCCTCCGTGCAGCTCGGTACTGGTCTGCGAGGGCATGGCTGGAGCTGGCCCCTCTGCTCCCCACCTGGGCTAGCTGCTGGGGACAGAGGCCGAGTGAAGTGAAGCCCCGCTACCCTCCAGCAAATTTCTGGCTTGCTTGGCCAGTCCCCAGCAGCTGGGTCCAGGCGGGGAGCAGAGGGGCCACCTCCCCAACTAGGCTCTCTTGCAGACAGTGACCCTGAACGGAGTCAGTTGGCGTGAGAAGTGGCTCCGACCCACCCCCTCAAGGGGCTGAGTGAGCTGGAAGTGCCAGGGGAGAGGCACAGCAGCAGGACAGAGCTGCCCTCCCCCGGCAGCAGGGTGAGCACAGCAAGCCCTGCTGGGGCAGCTCGGCACTTGCTGAAATCTTGGGGGTGGGAGGGGGGCAAGAAAAACACAGGACTTGACCCCGCATGCCCCCATGCATCAGCTATGGCTGTAGCGTTTAAATGAAGATGCTCTAATTCATCAGAGCTCTCCCATTGGCATAGTTAATCCACCTCCACAAGAGGCAGTAGCTATGTCAATGGGAGAAGCTGTCTAGATGGAGGGAAGGGGTTAGGTTGGTATAACTCAGAGGTGTGGATTTTCTCTACATTAAAGCGTTTGAGCAGTGCAGCTATACCACTGTAGCTCTTTTAAGTGCAGACGCAGCCTAAGAGAGGCCTAACAGAAGAACAGTGTCTAATTCCTTATCACTGACTTTATAGTGCACCATTATCTAAGGCCATTTTCTACACTAGAGGTGCTACAGTGGCACCATAGTGAAGACACTTCCCATAATGAAGGATTTTTCCATCGCTGTAGGTAATCTGAGCAGCATTTGTTACGCTGATAGAAGCGATGTGAATTTTTCACACCCAAGTGCCATAGCAATGTCCACCTATTTTAAAGTGTAGAACCAGCATCATTAACTTAAAAATCCTGGGCCTAATTCTCCATTGCCTGGCAGCTTGTGATCTACACCTGAGAAAAGATAGTGGAATTTTACACCCATTTTGCACAGGTGTAAATGGCTTAAGATGGTGAAAATTCATGGGCAATCAGACCCTTCTGTTTTACACAAACATTTCCTCATCTGTGTTACTAGCCTTGTAGATAACAAGACAAATCCAGTTTACTGTTCCCCCATCACATGCTTTTATTTTTTGTGCAATGACAACTCTCTCCTCTAGACATAGGGGGTGGGGGTGGGGAAGCAGAGTCACTGAGGCCCTTTTCCTGCCCCAAATTGGACCACCCCCATGCTGAAAATTAAACACATGCACAAATTTTGGCAGGATTAAGGCCCTAGTGTAATTTCATATGTGTACTTCCCAGTGTGCAGAAGTGAAATGCTATCACAGTAACTTATTTTGCCAGCTGGACAGTGCCAGAAGCATTTTAATTCTCATGAACAGACAGATCTTTTCTGATTAGATATCTGACTGAATTGCCCGCAGAGTGGCATAGTATGTAAAGCTCACTTTTCAATCAGTTCCGAACAGTAAATCTTCCTATTACAAAAATATTGAGAGATCCTCATATCTGGGGTTTCTTTTGCTGGAGGACAACTATGATCCATACTCAGTAATGAAAATGCTTTGGACTGCAAGTCAGCTCCCACTCAATTATTGATTTCCCAGGAACTGACTAATAACCTAAATATAACAGAGATATGTAGTTATTCTTGCTAACCTGCAATACTTGGATAGGAAATTACAATTGAGAGCATCCTCACGATTACAGAAAAGGGAGAAACGTATGTCGACCATGACAGAAACCCACTAAGCCAAAGAGCAAGTTAACTATTCTGCCAGTTATTCAGAGGCCACCTGCTCCCACAGGAGCTGAGGGATAAGTGTTTTTATTGAAAGGCAGGAGTTGATTAATGAGAGCAGCACTGATTAATATTATGGTTTAGTGGAACAAAGCAGCTGTAGTCACTCTGTTTTTACACTAGTGAAAGAAATCTCCAGACTGAGCAGCCATTACTTTGGGTTTCAGACCCATAAGGTCAGAATATGAGTACCTATATTAATGAAAAAGCGTAATGTTAGTAGGGAAGGAACTATGCCAGTACCTATGGTCAGACTGACTATGCCCACTAAGAATCAGAGGTTTGCAGAAGCCAGAGCAGACTCCATCTTATCTGAGTACTTGTGTAGTCAATAAAAAAAGGTGTGCCTTGTTTCCAAACAACCTGACTTTTGAGTGCTCATTAGCCATCACAACACCTGACCAGAAGCTAATCAGGACTCTGCAAATTATACATTCCTCTGAATGCAGGTTAATCCCACCCCAAGCAGGGATCTCTGTTGGGATGCATGCCAGACCCAATTGCTCACCGTGATGTTAGACTAGGATTCATAAGTGGGACACAGATACCAGGTCAGAGGGGGACAAATCTTCCAGTTGTTTTAAAGACTGAATGAATTCCCCTGAATTATAGTTTCAATGTACTGAAATCAGATTCTTTTAAAATAGTAAGAGACACAACATTCCACCTTGACACAAAGTAGCCAACCAGTTTCAGGTTCTTCAGGGATGGTGGTGGGGAACCATGCTGCTCCTGTTCTTGGTCTGTCTCCTCCCTCCGTGTAAAGCTCAAACTCTTGCGAGTTTCCCAGAGCAGCTTTAATGAGGAAACCATTCTCAGAAGTTTGATCTGCCAAAGGCCAGTCCCCTCAGCTCATGAAAATGAAGAGGACACCATGCCTGATATTTACTTATCAAATGGCCTGAATGAAAGCTGTGATCTGATTGGCTAATGTGGTTTCCACGCTCTGTAACTATTAAACTGTGGCACCTCATAAGACTGAGTGGTGAAAAGCCCTAGCCTGATCCCACTTGAAATCCATTGCAAAATTTCACTGATATGATTTCAACAGGAAATCAGTCCTCTTATCTGGCAAAACTTGTTCCACAGCTTGACTGCTTATCCAAACCTTTTCAGACTCCTGCTTCCTCCTACTCTGAAACTGTACGCTTTGCCCCCCTTTACCTTCTAAAAAACCTTCCTCCATCCCCCCTCACCCCATGTCCTCAGGCTGCATCTCTTCATTAACTCCCAAACGTCTCCCAGAACACCCACACTCACCCCTTCAGGGCATGCACAACTAATAAGTGCAGTAATTCAAGGTCCCAACTGACAGGCTGCCTCCTCTGTCCTCAGGTGGCAATTGTCAGATGCAGACCCAGGAGGGTTTCAGGGAGAGAACTGAGAGCAGCTTATTGTAGGACGGAAGGCAGAGGAAACCTCAAACTTCTAGCACTCAGGCTAACTTGGAGATAGGGGTAACAAAGTGGGCTATGTGGTTGGCCTACCCCAGCATCAAATGGCATTGGCAACACCTCCCCGAAAGGCAGGCTCAGCCCAGACTCCACCCACTCCTTGTTCACCTGCTCTGGGGATTGGACATCAGTGAGCACTTGCCTACTCCTACATACCTGGACCCACTCTCCAGCTAGCTCACATAGGTCTCTAGTCTAAGGCACAAACTAGCCAGTACATTTTTTTTTCCCGAGACAATTTTAATTAGTAGCTTTTGGCCCTAGTTCTAGTGTGGTTGCATGGGGATAGGTAAAGGCAGAATTTGCCCTGTGGAATTTAAATAGTTAAATGGTTACTGTTTCAGAGACCACAGGAAATGTAACCAGGATAGCAGAGATGACCTTGCGCTCTGTAACACTGACCATCAAATCCTCCGCTGGCAATAACAGCTCTGTATATAGTTATTTATTATTGTCTCATCTGGCCCAGTTCTCGAAGATTCATAGACTCTAAGCCCAGAAGTGACCATTCTGATCATCTAGTCTGACCTCCTGCACAAAACAAGCTAGAAAATGTTAAGTGGCTCCTGAATCGAGCCCGTCCCTTCTGGCTGAGCTAGCACATACCTTTTAGAAAGATAGTGAGTCTTGATGTAAAGACTCCAAGTGATGGTGAATCTCCTCACACGGCTGTACACTGGGGCTACGTCTTCACTACCCGCCATATCGGCGGGTAGCAATCGATTGCTCGGGGATCAATATATCGTGTCTCATCTAGACGCGATATATCGATCCCCGAATGCGCTTATATTGATTCCAGAACTCCACCAAGCCCAACGGAGTTGCGGAATCAACAGGGGGAGCCGCGGACATCGATCCCGCGCCGCTGAAGTTGCGTATCTAAGATCGATTTTCCCCTGTAGTGTAGACCAGCCCTGGGCCTCACTCCGCTAAGTCAGAGGAGTTAAATCAGTGGAAAACTGATGGATGTGAATGGACAATCAGGGTCAGTGTTTTTCATGAGGTTACAATCCAAGTAGCTGATCACAAGAGACAGATGCTGCAGCATTGTGTGGGGTTTGGTGTGCATGGTTCTTTTTTTTGGTCATGTGTCTAAGCTCTTTTCATAAATCAAATCATAGCACTCAGGGCAGTTAGGCATCCAACTTCCACTGAAATCAGTGGGAGTTATGCAACTAAATACTTTTGGGGATTTGGCCCTTACTGCCTTGAGGCCTCTCCAGTAGCACAAATGCAGCATAAGACAGCATTACAACAAGCTCAGTTGTATCTAAATTAAATAGTATGCTTGCACTGGAAATGAAGGGTCTGATTCCCTCTTACTTACCCCATGTGTACCAGGAGTAAACCCAATGAAAGCAATGGACACACTGGTGTAAATGAGAAGATAATCAGAATCACAGGCCCCAATAATGCAATTGGAAGGGTCCTGCAGGGGAGCTTTAGACCTAAGGCCTCCATTCAGGAGGACACCTAGGCCTGAACAGAGTCTTGCTGATGTCAATGGGACCTTGTGCAGAGGGCAGTTGCAGGATCAGGGCTTAGGTTAGCATTAAAAAAAACGTAAAGGAACACTCAACCTGGAAATGGCTCGGTTTCAAAAAATGACTTTAATGGAGTTTATGGAACTGCCCCTGTCCCTGACCCCACTTCCACCCACTCCCTAACATTTTTTGTTGTTTTACAATCACATTTTCCTATTTTTTTTTTTTTTTTTAAAGAACATGTTTCTCCCCCTTGCTGGTGGTTGACAGACCAACCCAAAGGACATGGGTAACTGACAGTCCGAATAGTGAAGCTTAACTCTATACAAAGTGCTGCCAAATGCACAAAGTAAACAGTCTGAGGATTTTTCCCCCCTTCTTAATTTCTTTCATTTCCAGTAAATTAATGTTACTAGGAACAAATGTCTCTGACAGAGTGATGTTTAAGTGGGAAGTGTCCCTTTAAACTACATTTTTCTAATCAAATACATAATTTTGTCAAGCACCCAAAATCAGTGTTGTATATTAGACATAGAAACAAACTGATTAAAGCCTCATTATCAAACACACAATTTCCATCAGCTTTTACTTCCCCTCGAGGGCTTTCATAGTAAAGCAGGCTTTGGCTTTTTTAATTAGCCCTTTTTACATGGCCAAATTACCCTGGAGTCTTCTACTTGATTTTCCAGTACCCAGGGAAGGATTTTTTTTAAAACTCTTCAATACTTGACTGGAAATGTATTTTCTATTAGTCTTCGCTACTAGTGATAAGGCTGTATTAAAGACATTCTGATAATTTAGAGATAGAAAAGCAGAATGGCAGAGCACAAACTTCAAAGAAGCAATAGCTTTGATACTAGAATCTTATTAATTTCCTCACTTACACAAGGCAAGTTAGCAATTCACTGGGGTGAAAAGCACTCACGCAGCTGGGGCTGTGGGAGGCCTCCACTCAGCAAAGCCAGCATGGCTGATTGGCTGCAGAATGGACGCATACTGGGGGTGGGGAGCTGGGGGTGAGCTGTTAATGTATTTTTGTTCCCCTCTGTGATGATGCGGTTCTGGCGGGACCCAACTGAGAGTGCCAATTCAGGACAAAATCGCTTAAAACAGGGCAGTTACAGACCAAGGCTGGGGTTTTTCTACCTCTAAGGCAAACCAAACCAGCCAGACAAAGAGGACTTTGGTCTCACCACACTGGCTAACCACAAGTCAGACAAGCAATTCCCTTAGACACTTCAGTTTACCAGTATCACCACCAGTGCCACTAATCCTTGGGATGAATGGTTACGAAAACCAACACCCAAAAAAAGAAAAAGTTTCTCTCAATTCCAAAGAATCAAGTCCCACACCCAGGTCAATATACAAATCAGATCTTACCCACAAATCATGCTGTTGCCAATCCTTTAGAATCTAAAATCTAAAGGTTTATTCATAAAAGGAAAAAGATAAAGATGAGAGCTAGAATTGGTTAAATGGAATAAATTACATAAAGTAATGGCAAAGTTCTTAGTTCAGGCTTGTAGCAGTGATGGAGTAAACTGCAGGTTCAAATCAAGTCACTGGAGTACATCCCCTCCGGGATGGGTCATTCAGTCCTTTGTTCAGAGCTTCAGTTTGTAGCAAAGTCCCTCCAGAGGTAAGAAGCAGGACTGAAGACAAGACGGAGATGAGGCATCAGCCTTTTATATCTTTTCCAGGTGTAAGAACACTTCTTTGTTCTTACTGCGGAAAATTACAGCAAAATGGAGTCTGGAGTCAAATAGGCACGTTCCTGCATACTTTGCTGAGTTACAAGGCGTATCTGTCTTCTCTCAATGGGTCAGTTGTATAGCTGATGGTTCCTAATGGGCCATGAAGCAGGCTAGGCAGAACTAACACCAACTTGTCTGGGATGTCACCCAGAAGCATAGCATAATTTTGAAGTACAGACAGCATACAGCCAATATTTATGACTTCCGCTAAAAAATGATACATGCATACAGACAGTATTATCATAACCAGCAACCCATAACCTGGTGTAGACACCTTATATGACCCCCTTTTACATAAGATTTGGTGCCACTACAGGACCTTGGTTGCAACCATGTTCTATATGGTCCCAGATTATATCAATAACATCATACCCTCATTGGTTTGTTTTGTTTTAATGTTCAGAATAATTATTTATCATTTGCATTGCCATAGCACAGGAGTCAGCAACCTTTCAGAAGTGCTGTGCCGAGTCTTCATTTATTCACTCTAATGTAAGGTTTCATGTGCCAGTAATACATGTTATGTTTTTAGAAGGTCTCTTTCCATAAGTCTATAATATATAACTGAACTATTGTTGTATGTAAAGTAAATAAGGTTTTAAAAATGTTTAAGAAGCTTCATTTAAAAAATAAATTAAAATGCTGAGTTCCCCTGGATCAGTAGCTAGGACCCAGGCAGTGTGAGTGCCACTGGAAATCAGCTTGCACTCCGCCTTCGGCACACGTGCCATAGGTTGCCTACCCCTGTCATAGCACCTAGGAGCCCCAGTCATGGACCAGGGGTTGGCAATCTTTCAAAGAAGAGCCATTTTTGTTTTCGTCTTTGACCAAAATATTTCGAGAGTCGCATCACACGCAAAGCTAACTGTAGAGTTAGAGTTTATCAACTAATAATAATTGAACATATTAATGTTATTACTACTCACAAATACTTTTAACGTGACTTCTGCTGTTGGACATCTTTAGAAAGTTGTTCAATATGTTGTAATTTTCATTTCAAGCAGGACTCAAGACTAACATCTTGCAGTTGGCTCCTCAGTTTGTTTTTGATTAAATTCATGTTGGAAAACACATGTTCATAGAAGGATGTTGAACTGAAGATTAAGAGAAGCCCAAATGCGTATTTCTGCAGCTGACTGTATGTATCTGGTAGATAATTCCACATGTTGAATATAATCTGGTCTTGCTGTTTACGGTCATCCATTTCAGACCACTTGTGTTGTAGTGCCAGAGTAGATTTCTGCCTTTCCAGATTTTCAAGTTCAGTGACAAAATCTTTCAATTTTGAATTCCATAAATCCTTGTCTTGCAAGTCCGCTAATTCAAGTTCAAATTGTGCTCGATCGATTCCCGCAAATGCTGAAAAATTCAATGTCAGCTTCAAGTTGGCCTTTTCCCTTCTGAACTTGTGAAATTGGTCAGCAAATGTAGTTTGTATTTTGATGACTGTTTCTGCAAGGAACCTAACGTCAATGTCACAGTCATTTGTTTGCATTGCTCCAGTGTTGGGAAATGTACTAACATGCCCATCTCAATGTCCCTTACAAACAAAGACAGCTTTCATTCAAATGAAGGAACTGCTTCCAAAAGTGAAATTGCAGTATTTCCTTTTCCCTGTAGCTTCCGATTCAACATGTTTAAATGAGAAGTTAAATCCACCATGAAACTGAATTTCTGCAGCCAGTGAGGATCCATTAGCTCCACATCCATTAGGCTGTTTCCTCAGAGGAACACCCAAATTTCCTCAAGACATGACACAAACCTCACCAGGATTGCACCTTTGGAAAGCCATCTTACCTTGTTATACATCAGAAGATCAGAATATTGGCTGTTAAGGTTTGCGCACCCAGTGCCTCCTGGTGGATTATGCAGTGAAATTAAATTACATCGTGCTCCATACTTTAAGCAAAGAAACAAAACCTTTGCGTGCCCCCTTCATGCTCGGTGCTCCATCTGTAGCAACAGAAATTATTCTCTTGGTGTCAATATCTTTTTGTTTGACATTCAGTGACAGCAGATGTAATATCTTTGCCCCAAGTTTGTCCTTTGAGTGGCAATAACGTGATCAGTTCTTCTTGAGGAGCTTGATCATTAATGTATCTGCTGAGTAAGGCAACCTGAGCAATGTCATCCACATTGCATGTCTCATCGCAGGCAATAGAAAAACCTGGTGCTGATCTAATGTCATTAATCTGCTGGCTGGTTATGTCTGTGGCCATCTTAATAGTTCGGTCCTTTACAGTCCTCACAAATAATGACATTTCTCTAATTTTCTGAACTATTTCATCTTTGTTTTTAAAATCACCACCTGAGGTGGTCAGGTGTTTTAATGGAACAGTCTTTCACATATTCTCCATCTGTGAATGGCTTCCCTCATTTGGCAATTTCTTGAGCTGCCATGAAACTAGCAATAGTGATTCTGCTTGACACCTTCATCCATTAGGCAAATGTAAATCTTGTTTGTTCTGCGTCAGAGCTCATCTACTGCTTTTTTCCTCATATCTGGGTAGGTTTCAGCAAACCTAGGTTTCACAGCTGGATAGGTTTCAGCAAATGTTCAATGTTTCTCTTCAAAATGTCTTTCTAGGTTTGATTTCTAATTATTGCATAGTTTCTTATTGCAAATAAGGCACAAGGGGAGTCCAACTGAACTCTCTATAAAAGCATCAGACTCAGTCCAATCATTTTGAAATTCTCGATGTTCATCTGCTATCTCTCTCCTTTTGGTTGCTGTTTTTTTGATTGAAAGTATTTATCTGATCTATTTTATTTCTGACTTTAGACTTTCAAACTGTTGGACATTGGGAACCAGCCAATGGGAACTGCGGGAGAAGTGCTTGTGCGTGTGGGCAGCGCACAAAGACCTGCTGCCCTCCTCCCCCCAAAGGGGTGCACAAAGATGTGCCAGCAGCCAGCCGCTTCTGGGAGTGCTGTGGGGTCAGAGCAGGCAGGCAGGCTGTCTGAGCCCTGCTGCACCACTGGCCGGGAGCCACTTGTGGGAAGTGCCTCCTGGCCAGAACCTGCACCTCGCACCCCCTCAAAAAGCAGCTGCCCACAAACAAGGGGGCAGCCAAAGAGCCACATGCGGCTCTGGAGCTGCTGGTTGCCAACCCCTGTGCTAGGCGCTGTTCAAACACAGCACACCAAGACAGGCCCTTCTGCAAAGAGCTTACAATCTAAGTGTAAGACAAGACACAACAGAAGGCTACAGACAGAGGGGGAGTACAAAGAAACAATGAGACAATATTGGTCAGCGTGACAGGCTGTGGTCTAAGCACCTTGCAGCCCAACTGTTTTCTGGTGTTTATCTGTTTCATTGGTCACACCTGGCGGGACTCTCTATCACACCCAAGTCCCATGCTTTTCCCAAGCTCTGCAGCCTTAGCACTTGGCAGTCAATCTACCCCTCACTGAAAAAGTCAGTTCCAGAATCTGAGCTTTTTGGGTAAAATTTCTAGTGTCTAAGTGACATAAGGAGTCTAAGACCCAGTGAAAGTCAATGGGATTCACACACTTTTGAAAATTTTATCTGTATTGTTTTTTTTAAAAATTGCTTATACACTTAACCCTCATGGCTCTGGCTGTGAAGAAAACCTTAAAAATATGAACAGTGCTGCTGTCTTCTTCAGTCTGCAAACACTTGAAAGAATCATTTCGAGAGTTATATTCACTATATTCTCTATTCACCTTAATGGATTTTTGGCTTGGAAAAATCAAGAGGACAATTTAAATGCCAGCATTAACTATTTCATTAACTGAGCATTTTAATAGACACATGCAGGGGGGGAGTGTAGCCTACAGTCCCAAACTCCCTGGGCTCTAAAAGCCACACTTTCAACCCTGCTGCCAACACCTCCATGTCCTGGTGACTTCCATGAAGCTCTGCAGTGTCAAGAAAAAAATCTGCACTATACTGAACTCTGGCCTTTAATATCAAAGGGCCCAATACCCCCCCCCCCCACTATTTATGGCTTTCCTCAGTGGGATTATTTCAAGAGAAAAGTAATACTTGATACAAGTACAGGTGTCTGAATTGTGCCTCCCAACAATAATACAGGCCTTCATGTACCGATTAGACTATGCTTTTTCATATTCCAGGCAACAAAACGCCTCCATTTTAGTATTTAAATTAAGCAGCCAAGGAATTTCCAATGTATATCACCACCACATTGCTCCAGATGCCACAGGCCTTGTAGCAGAGTTCAGGTCCATCTTACTGGACTGTACTGGACCAGCCTTGGATGTATATACTTTCCTTCCATCTCTTTGTACTCACCATTACTGAAGTAATTGTTACTGCAAATACAGGTGTTTCTTTTCCTAACATTCCCATAGGATCATGCCCCATGGGGGGCCACCTGCTTGTATGGAAGAGGGGCTCCTTTGCAGCAAATGGTCCTCTCCAATGCAGCTTCTCACAGCGGGGGCTCCATGGCAGTTGGGGTAGGGCCCACGGGTGGGAGGGAAAGGCATGTGGACTGGCTGCACTCTGTGGCACAGTCCTCTTTGCTTTAATTGCCTGTTGATTCCCTCCACAACTGCTGCACAACAAGGGTGGCCTACCAACCTCCTCTTATGGCTGCGTGCTCCAAATCCTCTACTACCTCCCGCTACAGGGTGTGGTTTGTAGAAAATTCACAGAATTCCCTTGCTTCTCTGGCCTCCTCCCATGTGTTTCTCCAGAGGCAGGATGATCCAGACCTAAATGTTTTAGTCATCAACTGGGAGCAGCAAGATCCAATGACCTGAAAGTCAGAGACCTGGATTGAAATCCTGGCCTCTTTGAAGTCAATGGAAATTTTGCCGTGGGGCTGAGGATTTCACCCATGGGTTCGCTTCCTGGCTCTGTGCTTTGTTCTCCCCAACTGTAAACTAGCAACTATATTCCTTAATCCTCCTTTGTAAAAATATGTTAAGATCTATGGATGAAATGTATTATAAGAGAATTAAGCATCACTTAAATTCCTGCAGTGGTGAATCCTTTTGACTTCAGCATCCAAACTGTTTGTTGAAATTTTTTTCCAGCAGACTTTGGTCTGCAGAGATCTTTGGCACCACATAGTAACGATTAATGGAAGCCTCTCACAACATGGACAAACTGATCTAGTGACCATTGGGAACTGCTGCAGAGCTGCCTTTGATTCTGAAGAACCCCTGCTAAAGCAGTGGTATGTGGTGTGAGTAGCTGTTTTGCGTGGCTCTAGGATCTATTCTGCACTGATTATGCAGGGAGCTTTATTCCAGAATCTCTAGATGCAATTTTATTTATATTTTTCACCCATGTTGGATTAGATGGCGAATGTCAGGGTTTTGTTGTGGCTGGAGCTGCACATGTACTGTACACCGAACCAGGGTAGCTAATGCTGCACTTGGAAGTAAAAGAAGCTCTGGTGTGTACTGTACCCCCAGCCACTGAAATGGCATGTGGCCAACAAAGCCAAATGAAGGACTTCTGCCTTTCACCTGCTAGTGGCTTGCCAGACATGCAGTTTTGCTTTCCAATAATAATAGCACCTAGTTCTTACACGGTGCTTTTCATCTGTAGGTCTCAAGGGTGACGTCACAACAACATAACACTAGAGTGAGAGGAGATCAGGCCAGGAGGGGTAATATGACCTGCTCAAGGCAAATCAGAAACTCAGCTGTGACGCTGGGATTAGAATGCAGGATTTGCTGACTTCCAACCATTAGCCCATCTTGCCTCTCACTACAAGGATTTAATTTTGCTTTGCAGTGAGAAGGTGGCTTTCATTTTCTTTTCTAGTCCATTTCTTCCTGTTCAGTGCTCAGTTCATGACCCTCTGTCTCTGCACACCAGGCAAGGAGTTAGGTGTCAGACAAGCAGCTTTCCCCAGAACACGCCCCTTTATTGGTCAGAGAAGCGTAGCGGAATCAGGGCCGCCCTAAGCAAAAAAATTTTTGGCTGCCCTCCCCCTCAGCCCTGGGCTCTCTCCCACACTCCCTGCCACCCCACCCCTACACCCCTCCCCCCCCACTCCCGGCTCTACCTGCTCCCCTCTCACCTCCAGCCAGTCCAGCGCTGGAAGGGTCAGGGTAAGCAGCGGGGCTCCCAGGCTGCACCTCAGCCCAGGATCCCTCCAGCCAGAGAGTCATAATAGCTGTTACACTTCTGCACCGTTTTAACATTCTTTAAGCAGCAGAATATGCATTTATTCAATTCCACATCCATGCCCCAGAGAGTCAGATTTTCAGTCTCTCTCATAAATGCTCCCTTTTATTTGTGTTAAGCGAAGAAGAGCCACTGCTCATAACCATAGGTTCTGATGAGCCTCTGTTCATGGGATCAAGTATCAGAGGGGTAGCCGTGTTAGTCTGGATCTGTAAAAGCAGCAAAGAATCCTGTGGCACCTTATAGACTAACAGACGTTTTGGAGCATGAGCTTTCGTGGGTGAATACCCACTTCGTCAGATGCATGTAGTGGAAATTTCCAGGGGCAGGTATATATATGCAGCAGTAGAGATAATGAGGTAGTTCATATCAGGGAGCGATAGGCCTGTTCTAGCAGCTTGAGTGTGGAAACCAGGGAGGAGAAAACTGGTTCTGTAGTTGGCAAGCAATTCAGTCTTTTGTTTAATGCTGAGCTGATGGTGTCAATTTTGCTATGAACTGTAAGCTCAGCAGTTTTCTTTGAAGTCTGGTCCTGAGTTTTTTTTGCTGCAGTGCCACCTTAAGATCTGCTATTGTGTGGCCAGGGAGGTTGAGTGGTTTCTCCTAGGTTTTGTTATTGCCATTCTAATATCTGATTTTTGTGTCCGTTTATCCTTTTCTTATCACTCAGGAATTTAAACAAAGACTGTGATGGTTGCAACCTTCAAAACAGTTTCTCCTCCTTGGTTTTCACACCTTAACTGCAGTAGACACAGGGCCTCATCCTCCCTGATTGAACTAACCTCATTATCTCTAGCTTGCCTGCATATATATACCTGCCCCTGGAAATTTCCAGTACATGCATCTGACTAAGTGGGTATTCACCCACAAAAGCTCATGCTCCAAAATGTCTGTTAATCTATAAGGTGCCACAGGATTCTTTGCTGCTTGTTCATGGGATGAGTTTTATTGTTCCACTGCCAGGCAGCCGAATGCTTTTCCAGGACAATTCTTTTATTTTAAAGCTATAAAATGAGAGATTCAATCTGAAATTGCATTTTTAGGAAAACGTCCCACAAACATGAATTGTGTATTACTAGATTGTTCCATGCCACAGATTTATACAGCTCCTCTCCCGCCCTTGCATACTTAATGTATTTAGGATTCCACTGGGGCGTGGCCTGAGCAATAGACGATGTGCACTTGTGCTGCCCCAGATACAAAGCAAAGGCCAGATTGTGATGCTCTGGTTCCCGGTTCCCACCTTGTTCTGGGGGATAATGGGAAATACTGTGCTTCAGCCTCTATGCCTGGCATGTTGGTTCAGCTGCACTGGCTGGCATGTTGAGGGAGGTGGAGCTAAGATAACAGTCCCACAGAGGCTACTCTGCAATCCCTTGTGCTGTCACCCACAATGCGGGTAGCCAAGGCAAGGAAGTTCGATAGACCCTCATGCCGATGTGTAAGGCAGCTCATAACCAAACCCTTATTTGGATGGAAGGTGAGGTGAAAAGGCCATGCTATATTTACTCTCTATCCCAGACACTGTGAACACCAGACTGTGTTATATACAGGAAATTATTGTTTAAAGAAAGCATCAATACTGATGGGTCAGTTGGTTTGCCTTCATGTTGGCATGATACTGAGCCACACACAGAGTGTTGATTCACCCCTAGAGGAATGCACGTCATGCCCCTTCATGTTTTGTGTGCGCGCTTGACTGGCAGCCAGGAAATCTGGGGTCTGTTCCCAGCTCTGCCACAGACTTGTAGGGATGGCTTTAGGCAAGTTGTTTAGGCCGCGATTTTTCAAGAACAGGTGCTTAAAGTTCGGCTTCTAAATCCATTGCTAGGCACCTAACAAGGGGCTTGATTTTGCAGCGCCCAACATCAGCTCACTGGCTGGCAGTGGGAGAAGAGCTTTTCTACTATTGCAGCATGAAGTAGTTCCCTCAGGCTTGAGGCTGTGCTCTGACCCCTCCCCTCCTCAGCAGGACATTGCTGTCCAGGAATGTTGGGGAAGACACCATGGAACGTGGGCAGGTCACCCAGCACCCACTGGAGACCTCCTTGTGAACCTCGTGGCTAGGAAACACCAATCAATGGGAACATCTACACTTGAAAATTTTTAATTGCAGCTTAACATGTTAACTAACACGGTTGTAAATTCTAGCATAGACAGGACACAAATGTTTATTGTTGGCCATGTTTATCTTCAGCTTAGGGTTAGATTCAACTGGGAATAAAAGTTTGTGTCCTGGAACAAACATTTGTCTAATATCTACTATAGAATTGACAACGGTGTTTGTTAATACTAAGGTGCGATGTTCCATTAAAGGTATTGCTGCCATTTACATGTGGATTTATTATGGTCTGCATTCTTAAATATTTGTGATCTTACAGAGATAATCTATGCATTGAAAAACAGACACATCTCACACCTGTATTGAATAGCTGAGGACATAAAATTGAAGGGAGCATTTTGAACAGCAGTGGTAAGTCCCTGACACTTGATACCTAAAAATGACATTTGTCCAGTTCATTGTTTCCTTTGCTTCATTTCTGTTCCATTTGTTAAATTTTATAGAGAATGTTTTGTTTTTTAATGTGTAGCTAGTGCTTGGATTCAGCTAGAACTGAAAGAACAGCATAGGCCTCTGTATGATGGATCTCAGCCTTATGGTTGTATTCCTCAGCTATCAGATGTTAAATAGATACTAAAGATCTAGTAGTATCTTCCACCTCTGACTTCTGTTCATTCTGCTTTCATATCCCCTATGAGTCTCCTACTCTCCAGTGTAGCTGCTTATATGCAGTGAGGTTTTAATGTGATGTCCATCACCACGGTATCTGAATGCCTGCCACAATTGACGAGATTCTGACTGCCACTAATAGTGTTCTCAAGAACACACAACCTTCACCCTTGGACACTATTTGTGGGGAATTTTTTGTGCTCTGCCTTGTAGCCTGTGCAGCAGGCAATGGGGTTGCACAGATGTAAGACAGAATTTGGTCCATGCTTTTTCGAATTTCAGAATATATTGTTCTGCCCCAGCCAAAGGCTTGTTTTAAGTCAGCCACAGTGCATCCTCTCCTATAAATAAATCATCTTAAATGGAGGTTTGCATGGCTTGTCAAGGGGAATGTTAGTATTAATAGAACTGAATGAATAAAAAGTGGGAAAACTTTGATTTGCCCTTTTGAAATGTTTTTCTTTTTCTTCTGGAGGAAAATGGAGCACGGGGCTGACCACCCACTTGCAGTCAAACATGCACAACTCTGCTTTTTAGCCATAAATCACATTCTCCAGTGGAGAACAGGCATTAAATCTACTTTTCTATTCATCTCATCTTAGATGTTTAATGAAGACCTGAGAAAGTTGGTATTTCCCTGTACTGAGGCTTTATGCCGTACAAACAGTACCTCCAACTCTTCTTTTCCATTAATATTAACGAGAGTTCTGCATATGCCATGACAGAACAAATGTCAAACTACAGGAACCATTTACTCCCCAGGGGGAAGTGCAGCTACTTCAGGCAGTGTGAGAATAGGGCTAAAAGCAGCCAGAAAGACGAGAGAGAGCTTCCAGCAGTGCAGAGAAGAATCTACAGAAGATTAGTAATGCCAGGCAAGCAAGGGGTTTTGGAGTCAATCCACATGGATTGGGCACTGGGTACCAAAGCAACCAAACATCACAAAGATAGTACCCGTAGGCAGGCAGGGCCCAGGCGCTATTGCAGGGGACTATATGAACTGGCTGACTGCTCCAACAATTCCTAGAGATGGAAGGCAAAGGCATAGCCATGAAATCTTTGGAAATTCTCCATGCAGCAGCGTAGGTTGGTCAGACACAAACAGTAGGAACTGGCTGCAAAACCAACTCTTCCAGGACTAACAGACTAAGCCAAAGAGCCAGAGAAGACTAAGACTCTGCTCAGTACACTTTCATGAGGCTCCTGTAACTGAGCTACTTCAGTAAAATCTGGTATTAACCCATTTCCAGGTACTCTCTTTTCACACAAAGTTCACATCCTGACAAGCATATCAGTAAACAAAGAGCCTCCCACTATATATTACAGTAAGTGCCAATGTGACAAGGAATGATACATTGCAAGAGAAATAGTTTTATTCTATTGCATTTATTATCTTGTGATACAAACTCAGTGCTTTCCTTCAGTAACTTCCCTATGGCAGACTTTGGCATGTCCCTTCTCCCTGTGCTTTAACACAAAATATGAACTTTTATATTTTAAAATTAAGCTGCTGGCTTGTTCACTTTCAAAAGCATCCCTCAGAGTGTAAACAATGAACACTTACCACTGCCTTGAAGAGAAAGGCAGCAGCAGCAGACGAGGTATTGAATCTGCCTTTCCACTCATCTTTGTACTTAGATGTTTAAAGAAGACCTGAAAGGGTGGTACTTCCCTGTATTGCTGCTTCCTGCCGTACAAACATAGCTGGAAAAGGGGGTAAACTGTGCGGTGGCAAAATAGCAGATGCAAAAGTATTCAAGATAGTTAAGTCCCAGGCAGATTGCGAAGAGCTACAAAAGGATCTCTCAAAACTGGGTGATTGGGCAACAAAATGGCAGATGACATTTAATGTTGATAAATGCAAATGCACATTGGAAAACATAATCCCAACTATACATATAAAACGATGGGGTCTAAATTAGCTGTTACCACTCAAGAAAGAGATCTTGGAGTCATTGTGAATAGTTCTCTGAAAACATCCACTCAATGTGCAGCGGCAGTCAAAAAAGCTAACAGAATGTTGAGAATGATTAAGAAAAGGATAGATAATAAGACAGAAAATATTAGATTGCCTCTATATAAATTCATGGTACACCCACATCTCAAATACTGCATGCAGATGTGGTCACCTCATCTCAAAAAAGATATATTGGACTTGGAAAAGGTTCAGAAAAGGGCAAGAAAAATTATAAGGGGTATGGAACGGCTTCATGTGAGAAGAAATTAATAAGACTGGGACTTTTCAGCTTGGAAAAGAGATGACGAAGGGGGCATATGATAGAGGTATATAAAATCATGACTGGTGTGGAGAAAGTAAATAAGGAAGTGTTATTTACTCCTTTTCATAACACAAGAACTAGGGGTCACCACATGAAATTAATAGGCAGCAGGTTTAAAACAAACGAAAGGAAGCATTTCTTCACACAACACACAGTCAACCTGTGGAACTCCCTGCCAGAGGGATGTTTCGAAGCGTCTAAGACCTATAAACAGGGTTCAAAAAGAACTAGATAAATTCTATAGAGGATAGGTCCATCAATCGGCTGATTAGCCGGATGAGCAGGATGTGTCCTAGCCTGTTGCCAGAAGAGCTGCGGAATATGAACAAACAGGGGAGGGTTCACTGAATGGTACCTGTTCTGTTCACTCCTCTCTGCGGCATGGCTGGCATGGCCACTGTTCGGAAGACAGGATACTGGGCTAGATGGACCTTGGGTCTAGACCCAGCCAGGCACATTTCTTATTTAACTCACAAAGAAGGTGATCAACTCACATCGCCACACCTGCTCTTTGCTGAGGACTGCCGACATGTCCTTGTGTGGGCTCTTGAACAGTATGGTCAGATAGAGATGTACACTCGAGCTGCACCTTCCCCTCTGTTGAAATGAATGGGAAGACTGTCTATAAAACAGATTAGCTAAGGGTTAATGATCTCTTTCACCTGGAAGAGGGTTAACAAACAACACCTGACCAGAGCACCAATCAGGAAAACAAGATACTTTCAAATCTTCAAGGGACGGGCAAGCCTCTTGTTTTAGGATTTTTGTTTGGCTTTTGTTCTCTCTGGAGTCCTGGACAGGACTAGAGGTGCAACCCAGGTTTCGCAATCTCCTGCTAAGTTCTTATGTATTCAGAATAGTGAGTAAGTAAAAAGGCGGTTTTATAGTCTTTTGCAATTGTTTTTCTTATTTTGCAGATGTTGTATTTGCTGGAAGTATTTCTCATTGTATTTCTTGCTGGATGCTCTATTAAGCCTAAAAGCACCCGTGTAATATTTCATTCTTGATACAGAGACAATTTTATGTTTTTCCTTCTTTTATTAAAAGTTTTTCCTCTTTTTTTAGAGAGCTAATGATCTTTTGGTTATCATTGGGTAAGACTCCAGGGAGGGAGTCTGCACTCACCAGGGAATTGGTGGAGGAAGACGGGGGAGGGAAAAACCTGCTCTCTGCATTTATCTCTTTTGTGTAGATTCACGGGCTTGAATCTGTCTATCTCTCCTAGTGTACCCAGGGCGGGGAGAATCTGGGAGGAAGAAAGGAGGGGGAAGGGAAATGGTTTATTCCCCTTTGTTGTGAAACTCAAGAAACCTGAGTCTTGGGGGTCCCCAGGGAAGGTTTTTGGGGGAGACCAGAGCATATCAGGTGCTCTACCCTAAGTCCTGATTGGTGGCAGCACTACAGGATCTAAGCTGGTAATAAAGCTTAGAGGATTCATGCTGGTACCCATATTTTGGACACTAAGGTTCAGATTTGGGAATTATACCATGACAAAGACAAGCTGTAGAATCTGTATCCTTCCTCACTCCTCCCCAGGGGAAGCTCCAGGCACCAGCGCAGTAAGTGCATGCCTAGGGCGTCAAGCGGTGGGGGGTGGCCTACCAATCACTGAAAGGGCGCAGTCAGGCAGCCTTCGGCGGCATGCCTGTGGGAGGTCTGCTGGTCCCACAGCTTCAGCAGCCCTTCAGCGTGGGACTGGCAGATCACCCGCAGAAACACCACCAAATCCGTGTGACTGGCAGACCTCCCACAGGCGCACTGCTGAAGGCTGCCTGACTGCCGTGCTTGCGGCAGCAAAAAACAGAGCTGCCCCTGCTTCTCCCAAATCCTTATACATCCCTATATCCATGGAAGGGAGAGCTGCTGCTCAGGATACAGCTTTCCATGTGAACACTATTCTGGTCATGCATGGATCTCAACTAAGTCCTCCAGCCAAAAGAGAGAAGTAAGGATCAGATAAAGAAAAGTGAAATGCAAGGTAGTGAGTCCCCACCCCCCTCCATCATAAAAGAGCATGATGGCAAAACCACCATCACCTTTAAGGTCCCATACTGCATTAGATTAGAAAAAGCAATTGCTAATATGGGCCCTGATTCAGCAAATCCTTGAGCATGTGCTAAAGCCTCATTGAAGTGAATGGGGTGTAAGCACATGAATCAGAGCTATAGCAAAAAGCTGCTTCTGCCTGATGTGGTTTCAGCTAGTTAGGGCAGCTCAGAACTGGAGAAGGATCCGCTTTGGTTTTATTTTTTTAAATGGGTAAAAGATATTTGCTCAACTGGTTTTTGAAAATGGGTAAAAGCCAGCTCTCCTGCCTTCCCCAGCTTCTCAGGTAAGGAGTCAGACATGCTTAGAAAGTGTGTCTGCCAACAGGTCCAGGCCTACAATTTGATCATTAAAGAGCACAGCAGTGAAACAGAAAACTCAAGTGGTCACGTGCCACTTTTAGGCTGGGATTTCCAAAGAGGACTAAGGGAGTTGGGCACCAACTCCCACATACTTCCAACTGGGCACCTAATTGCCCTAGGCCCATCTGGGGAAAAAAAAAGCCTTACCCTTAATGCTGCCTTTCTTCTTCACTATTTTTCTATGCTGGGCTCTTAGCCCATCCATCTCCAAAGCAGGATTTCCTTGTCTCACAACCTATGGTGTAATTAAGAGTTTTTCTGTCCCTTATCTGTTTGTATTTTTTTCGTTTACCCTATTGCAGGGGTTCTCAAACTGGAAGCTGGGACCCCTCAGGGGGCCACAAGGTTATTACATGGGGGGGGGGGTCACGAGCTGTCAGCCTCCATCCCAAACGCCACTCTTCCTCCGGCATTTATAATGGTGTTAAATATATAAAAATGTGTTTTTAAATTTACAAGGGGGGGGTCACACTCAGAGGCTTGCTATGTGAAAGGGGTCACCAGTACAAGAGTTTGAGAACCACTGCCCTATTCTGACCCCTTTCCCTGGCACTGAGCAAGATATGTGACACTGCAAAGAAATCTCACAAGCCAGAACTGAATGCAAATGGAGATGTTAAGATCATCATTGGGAGTGAATCACTCAAAATTTAGGTTATACTGACCTCTAGGGGACTACAATAAAAAGCCAAAAACATAAAGGCCTGAATTTCCATTTATACTAAGGCCCCTTCACAACACCGTGTGGCAATGTAAAGGGGCCTGAAAGTAAATGTAATGTAATTAAACCCGTTTTCAGACCCCTGTACACTGGCACAGCTCTGTAAAGGGACCTCAGGTCCAAAGTGTTCCCATTCCCTCATTTCTTTATAATTCTGATACCTTAAGAAAAGCACACACAACCATGCACCTGTGTGTTTAAAACCAAGTAAGATATACGTTTGCAAGTTATATAGTATTTTTACAATTGCTGGGGCCAAGTGACAAATGTATGAGCAAACTATTTCTCTGATGCGAGAGGTGAAATATGAAGACCTATAGGACAAATGGGTTTGTTGTTGTGGACTTTTAAAAAGGGTTTATAGATCTGCTTAGATGGCATGCTTTCATTATGTTTCCTTTTGCTGCAATTGTGGTTGATGATGGAGGTAGGGCGGGCAGGGGCGAGATTTGCAATTTGTAGGCTACTGCTGGAACAAACTCTTAAAGGAATTTTCCTAACCACAAAGCTAAATTTATCTAAATCACTGGAATAGCCTTGCTCTTTTACTGACATGCAAGAGGGAGTGCCCCAGACAGTTGTATTGAAGCCATGTGCCTCCTGAAGAGCTGCCTGAAACTCAGAGAGACAAGGTGGATGAGGTAATATCTTTTACTGGACCAACTTCTGTGAATGAGAGAGACAAGCCTTTGAGCTTAAACCAAGCTCTTATTCAGGTCTGGGATCTAATCTCCTGCCTGATCCACAAAAGGTGGACACCTCGCCCCCCAATGGGAATGGTTCAGGATACTCCACTGAGCATCCAGTGACATTTTCCTCTTAAATGGTGTCCCCTCTGTTGAACGGAACGATTCCAGCCACAGAACTTATCAAAACAATACGTAGAGCACTATGGTTAAATGCCTGTTTTTCACAGACAGAAAATTATTTCAACATAGCAAATGAGGGTGGATTTGCTAGACTGACACAGTAGTCTTTCAAGCAAATCTGGGAACAGTACGCCAATTTCACAGTTGCATTTAAAAGTGCAGTGTTTAAACAGACATAGCAGTGGACAAGTATTGCCATTTTCATTTATAGACAGAATGGATAACTTCCCAATTTCCACAAGACAGAGGACTTGTTAGGTGCTCAACCAAAGCCTGTGGAGCAACAGCAACTCATATTAGAACAGTGAAACTACTGCCTCATGTAGTCAATGTTAAAATTCGCTATTGGTCCATTTAGCTGAAAACAGCTGGTAGTCCTGAATTCTGGCCTCCTAAGACCCAGCTTAATCTGTAGAGTTTAGAACTAAATCTCATACAGTACCTTACACTTGCAAATTGTATTTGTTCCACCGCACACTGATGCTGCACAGAAAATATTAAGCTCATACCCAGCCCCTTCTCTCTCTCTCAGCATTTTCTTTGAGTTGTACACTCTGTCCTAGAACCACTGTATAGCATTATGTCACTTACAGAGAAAAGAATCCAGAAGTCATCAAAGTTTGGTAAGCTCTTTAATGGCAAGCTTATGGTGTAACTACACTGTTGGATTTGATGCCTAGGTGTCGGGGGAGAAAAAGTAGGAATGGAAGAATAGACAGGGTTCCATTGAAAGTTCACACCTTTTTAAGCATTTAACAAAAGGGCAACATCTTTTGGCAACCCATTTCACAGCTTTGTAGTCACAAACAGAGACAAATCTTCCAGCAAGAAAATGAAAAAAACCACACTAAAAACAGTTTTGCATGGCAAATGGTTCATTATTTCTGCTTGATATGTTGCTGGCTGGACTGAGCCCAACATTAGTAGAGTAAAACTTGACAACAAAAACTGATTTAGACTGAACTCCAGTTTTGACATTTATTCCCCTACTCCCTAAAGACTAAAGTAGACATCCTTTACATGCAATGTTATCACATCTTTGTCTACATAAATAACAGTATGTCAGTACAGAAAGGGAATTTCAAAAGCTCAAAGTATTTTACATGAAACTGGTGTAGCTTTCCTGTGGTCAGTACTGGCTAGCTCAAATAATTTTTTCTACAGACAAATGAACACCATTTGTGATACTCTATACATTCCTGCTTACAACTGAGCTGATTGATGAAGCAATGTTACATGACTTTATTTAAACTTGAGCTTGTAATAATGTAGCTGTGCCTTTATGCATAATACCATTTAGAAATAATAAAACAGGTGATGTTAAAAAATCCCAACATAATGCATTTGACCAACAATTTAGCACACTGAACTGGTCATTGCAGGTGGGGCTCTTAAACAAATCTCCTCCTACAGGGTGCAATGTGCATCTGCCATGGACATCAGATACCAACAATGCAATCTGATAAATGTCAGACCAAGTCTGATTAAATCCTAAAAGGGGCAGTTTCTGGTCTCAGGACTCAATATTCAGGTATTCAGGAACTCTGGGGAGAATGATGTGTCTCATTGTGTGTTTTTATTGTAATAAAGCCCTTTGGAAATTTAGGCCCCAATCTTACTCCTTCGCTCACAGAGGATGCATAACTCTCCTTCACTCCCAATAACTTCAGGGAATCCACCACCTGTTAGGATTTAACACCTTCACTTCCTTCAGTCACTCCTGCCTAGTAATTAGGGACCATGGTTTTCCAACTGGGAACTCATATTGCAGAAGTGGGTTGGAAGAGAAGGGCTTTCCCAGAATTAAAAACCAAACAACAAAATGCCCCCCCCCCCTCTTGTTTAACACAATTCAGAACAGAGTACACACAGACACCAGATACAAAGTGCCTGCTTCCTTAGCTACTCAATCTTCAGAGCTGGAACCCCAGGCTGAGCAAGATTTTCAAGTGACTAGTGATTTCGTTTTTGGGTGCCCAAGATGGGACATCTTGAAGGGACATGATTTTGAGAGGTTGGGTGTTAAGCATTTCCTGGAAACCAAGCCTCATTAAGATGTCTCAGTCTGGACACCCAAAAATCACTAGTCACTTACCATCAAACCTTGACCAGTGTGCTTCAGTCTTGGGTCCTGGTAAAACATGACTAAAAGTACTCTTTATTGAGAGAAATTGGACAGCTATTCCCTGCTTCTGTGAAACAGCCATCTGAAAACTACTTTGACTGTAATGGACCCTTGGGACGGCTCTTCACAGCTTATTAAGAACTACAGCTGGGGCTGTATATGCCACAAGCTGCTTCGCTGCAGAACACGTTCCCCACTCCTGCTCCCCCGACTCAAACAGCATGTCCTGCAACACAGGGTGAAATCACAATAGTTTGTACGCAGGCCACTGATGAAGGAAAGCTAGCTACAATTATTTTCAGCAAAAACTGCATTTTATGAGCTTACAAATTTCAAAGGCACAGAGCTACCCCAAGTGTGGGGGGGAACTGACTAGCTGAGAAATAATACGGGATAGGGCTCGGAATTTGGACAGGGCGGTCCTGAGAGGTTCAAGTTACTGATTACGACTGTGAGTGGTGGGGTTGTTACTCCCCACATCTGTGTTAGTGAACGAAGAATTTAGTTTGTCTCTAAAATGCGCTGCCTGTATCCAGAGCAAGTTCTTTGGGGTCTTTTTGTTCTGTGTTTGGACAGCTCCTAGCACAATGGGGTCCTAGTCCATGGCTGGAGCTCCTATGCTACCACAATACAAATAAATAAATACCAACACTAGGCAAAAAAAAGTCTCTTAGGCCTGGTCTATACTTAAAATTTAGGTCAACACAGCTATAGCATTCAGGGGTGTGAAAAACCCACACCTCTGAGCCCAGGTCAGCATAGCTATGAACCCCCAGTTAGAATGCTTCAGTCC
The DNA here is from genome assembly GCF_003597395.2 of Chelonoidis abingdonii. NCBI lineage: Eukaryota > Metazoa > Chordata > Testudines > Testudinidae > Chelonoidis > Chelonoidis abingdonii. The sequence continues at coordinate 82,087,959 of NC_133770.1, forward strand.
GCCTACCTACCACCACTCAAGGAGGTGGAGTTCCTACAGTGATGGAAAAAGCCTATCCATCAACATAGGAAGCATTTACACTATCACGCTACAGGAGCATCAGTTCTGTAGCACAGCTGTGTCACTACAGTGCCTGTAGTTGACAAGCCCTAAGTTAATTTTTCTCCATCCCCCCCCCTTGTCACCCCCACATTTATCAATCATTATGCTAATTTTAACCTACACAGAACTACACCCCTGACTTTGAGACCTTATAGGAACATGTAGCAGTTTCTCTATGGACTGCATGGGATCCAGAAGCAGACTGCTTGGAGCTAAGTCTAAGATCTCTCAGAAATCCTGGCATTTTTTCTGAAAGACATCATTCTACTCTCTTGCCCTGTGCTACCTTCACCCCAGCAAAATCTAGTTGTAATATTTATAAAACCTATTCCTTTTTTCCTGACGTTCCACCTATTTCTGAATCTTCCCAAACAGCACTCTGCTTATCGCAAAAGAGCAACATGGATTCAAAAGAGCCAGGTCTGAGAGTCTCTGTTCTGGACATTTACATTTAGTTAGAAAATCAAATCTATACCTGGAAAAAAGACTGGCTTTGCCCATTCTTTTTTACCGTCTTTTCACCAACATTCTGCTTTGAGGATGGGCAATAATAAAATACTTATTAGTGTTCATCCCTAGATCGAAAAGCACTTTATATGGGTTAGTAAACATTACTATCGTCTTTGTTTTACAGATTGGGAAACTGAAGTACAAGATTCAGGTTTCAGAGTAGTAGCCGTGTTAGTCTGCATCAGGAAAAACAACAAGGAGTCCTTGTGGCACCTCAGAGACTGAGATTTTCAAAGGAAAATATAGGCCTTAGGCACCCATTTCCCATTGAATTTCACCAGGCTTTGGATGCATAACTCTCACAGGCTCCCCTGAAAACCGCAGTGACTCACCTAAAGTCAAGAGTGAATCAGTGGCAGAGCTGATAAGAAACCCCAGATTCCCTGACTCAGGCTCCCACCCTGCAAGCTCTTATCCACATGTGTTTGCAGGACTCGGATCTCAGGCGGGTGTTCTATCCATTGGGCCATGACTCCTCCTTTTACTTACTGGGTAAGTGGCTAATAATTCCAACCCAGACAAGGGAAGTGAGAAGGAAAAAAAAAATAGTAAAAACTTTGGAACCCTTGTGGTTCCACTAGATAATCCAGCATTTCTTGGATTGTTTGATAAATAAGAAATAATACCATAACACCACAGAAACTGATATGGTCAAAGTCTAAGAAACCAGTATTTTTGATAAAATACATTCTGTATTAATGCTAATTCAACATTTAATACACTTTAATTTATATTTTATCCTTTCTATATAAAATTCCAGTTTATTTTAAATGGTGCATGATAGTAGCCTGACCCAGCAGTGGCTCAACATGCTCAGCTCCCGGCAAAATCAATGGGAGACGAGGGGGTTCAGCACTTTGCAGGACTAGGCCCTTTCAGGAGCCTGATCTTCAATCCTTATTTGGGCAAAACTCTTGCTGGCTTCAATAGGAGTTTAACCGGAGTGAAAGCTGCAGGCTAGGACCCTAGGCAAGTTGCAGAAGTCACTCACATGGCATATGATGTTCAAAATAAAAACAAATGAATATAGGAAATAATATATCTATCTTCATAATTTACAGCTTTATGTTTGCTTATAGCCATATTAATGCTCAACTGCTCATCTGCAGCTCAGAGTCAATCAAAATGCAGGCAAAGGTGGCAAAGTGCAGAATACATCACAACTCCAATGTATGTAGTTCATAAGGGGTGGATCCTCCAGCCTTCACTCACTCAAGTAGCTCTTACTCACAGAAATAGTCCCATTGTAGTCAAACAGCCTGACTCTCGTTTGCATTAAGCCTCCTGAAAATTACATCTATACCCATGTCAGAGCAGTGCAAAGGAGCCTTAATGTAAGGGAGAATCAGAAGCTGTGTGCAGTCGTCTGCACCTGTGCAAAACTGATTTAAATGGTTAGCAAATCAGAATGGTAGTATTTTATACCTACCTTGCATAGGTGCAAACAATGCACTACTTTAGGTTCAAAGCAGAGGAAAATCAGCCCCAAAATGTCTATTTGTATGAGTTGGAATCAAAGGATCAGCACCTAAAGAAGTAACCCCCAAAAAGCTCCTCTGAAGGACGCCCCTGTGTAAAGTTATGACAAGTCTCTTTTAGATGGAAAGGAAAGAAAAACTTGGGTACTTAAAGCAGGGATGGAAACCACTCGTATTACACTTTATTTTGGTAAGCAAAAAGCCTATTGCTGCTGTACAGCGTTATACAATGAACTGCCACAGTTCTCACACCACTAGTCCATAGAAAATGTGTTGCGACTATCATATTTATATGCCTGCATGCCAAGAGAATGTACAAAGTTTCATTAAACTCAGTTTCTTGTCTAGTTTGTGATATTCTTAAACTCAGACTTTTACAGTGTTGCAGACACTTCTGTGCATATTCAAATACCATTTTCCATCTTGGTTACAGAAAGCTTTGCCTCTGTTAGAAAATTAAGTGTTATGCATCCCCTAAGCCTTCATCAGACACACAAATCACCAAGAAAATGAACTGTTTCACTAGCCTTTAAAACGATTTCCTTTACAAATAGATCCAATAGGAGATACTGCTAATAACAGAGTTTTTAAAAGAGTGTCAGTTGTTTCTGAGAGTTGTCCAAGCATTTTCTCTTCACTAAGTGTTAATTTTTATAAAGCTAACGCTGTATTAAAGGGCTTTGAAGTTTGTGACCTACATTTTGTGTTTTTAAAAAAGTTGTCTAAAAACAGTCATTTAGAAATACTTTCCTAGATAGCGGAAAATTGCTGTACGAGAATGGAATCCCTTCTTTTCTTGCATTTTCAGAATAAAAGATGAGTAAATAAAGAGGTCCTGTCTTCTCACCATCTGACCCTCACTTGAGAGTCACTTACACCTGGGCAAACGAGGTGTAAAATACTATGGGTCTTACTTTAATTTAATCTAAAACCCCTTTCCACCACTCTGGGGGACAGGCCATCAGCTGACGGAAACTGTCATCATTCCACAGGCAATGACACCAGCCAAGGACCCACCCTAGGCAACGTAAAGGGACCTTAAAGTGGGCATAAATTACATCTGTGCTCCCTTCAAGACCTTTTTACACAGCGAGAACAATGTAAAAGGGGCTTAGTGAGAATGAGAATCAGGACCTACCATTCTGGTCTGGTAGCATTTTACACCAACTTTGACAAGCATGAATAGCTACACAAGGTTCAAGACACTGAAGAACAAGGCCCAGTGTGAAGCAGCGGATTCCATTATAACTTGAAGAGCCAGGTGCTGGGTTTATACCCTTAGGACTTCAAAGTTAAGTTGCACTTTAATTCAGGATGCGGCAAGATTTGAATAAAGTTGTTGTTTTATTAAAGCCAGCGAAGCTGAAGGATGATTTTTGTGCAGGAGGAGACTATGCAATGGAAAATTTTTAATTCATTTAATTTCCATTAAAACAGTATTTGGCTTTGGAACAGATGGTATCAAAGTACCAATGTGTACCCATCATGTGCACTGATCACACAAATGTCCTAATTATCCCCAGTGATTAACCCAGCACCTCTACATTCAGGTGGTGTTAAGAAACACTAAAATGTGCTGCACAAGCATTTGCCTAAATTTTGTCCCTCCTAAGTAATTTTTTTTTCCAAATCTTTATGTGCACTTCTGCAATATTAACCACTATGGAACTAGTGCTTTACAGGCATAATCGCTCACAGTCTGATACTCTGACTGGTAGTATAGCAAAAAAAAAAAAAAAAATTAAAAAAAAATTGTTCAATTAAAACTAAAAATGCAGATTGCATTTATTCTCTGCATTCTTTTTCCTCCGTAAGGTCATATGTGAGTACTTCACACACTATTCAACAGTTACTACATTCAAAGTACCCTACATTCTTGTCAGTGAATGTTATTCTCAAAACACAAGTCAAAGAGACAGTCAGCGACAAAACTAGTTCTAAATTAATGATGGCAGAATGCTACCAAGACAACTCCATAGAAACCCCACTGAAACAGGAGAGAAATTCAGGTCACTTCTTAACAAAGCTCATCACAGAGATATTTATGTTTTGATTTTTTTTTTTTTTAAACTTTGATTCTGGGAGCCATATTTCCCATATGATGCGCTAATTCAAAAATGCTAATGCAGGAGCACATGACCCCACCTGGTACCAAGGGATTAAGATCTGTTAATTCCTCAGATAATTACTGCTGGCTGACACCCATTTGTTGGTGATCGGCTTCTGGTTCCTCCTCTTCCACATCTGCGTTATATTCTTCAAATGCATCATCATCGACATCTGGAAGCCCCAGTAACTATTTTTAAAGAGAAAATGGGAAAGTGTAATAATCAACGGCAAAGATCAAACTGATGCCATGTTGCCAATTCTTGCAATTTTACCACGAGTCTCACCCCAATATTTGGCTTTTTTCTGAAAGCCCCAGAGTCACGAGGTTATGTGAGAATTTCAGCTTCCCCTCCCCCCCCCCCCCCAAGTAAATTTCCAGTCCTCATGGTTGCATAGAAAAGCTTCAAAATGTGAACCAAGTGCACCCTAAAGGCTCAGACACCAGCAGACAAATAAAATTATTCACAAACATTGGGGGATGGGGATGAGGGAAGGAAGAGACCTTCTGATCTTTAGGCCAGTCATGATTTTTGAATGCTTATGGTTGGCAAAACAATACTTCAGCTCTAGTTAACTCCGTTTAAAATTCTCCATTTGCACTGCATTCAATAACCCTACAAAACGATCACACTTTTGCACCAAAAGGGAAACCATTCTATCCCACGAACACAGGACTGGCCAGAGTACAGCTCACTGAGTTAGAAGGGGTAGCCATAGGTGCTAAAGCCCTAAAAGACCAGAAGATCCCAGCAAGCAATCGCTTCATCTTGAACTATTCACCCTCTCAATCAAGTTGGAGCATTTTATGCTGAGTTCAGTAGTCTTAGCAGGAGATAGCTACATATTAAAATCAAAATTGGCCATGATCCTCTCAAATTTCTACAAATTAGATTTAGGCTCCTGACAAGGTACCAATTAGGGCTGTCAAGTGATTAAAAAAATTAATCGCCATTAATCACACTGTTAATAATAGAATACCATTTATTTAAATATTTTGGATGTTTTCTACATTTTCAAATACATTGATTTCAATTACAATACAGAATGCAAAGTGAAGAGTGCTTACTTTAAATTTATTTTTTACTTCAAATATTTGCACTGTAAAAAATGAAAGAAAAACAGTATTTTTCAATTCACCTCATACATGTATTGTAGTACATTCTTTATCATGAAAGTTGAACTTAAAAATGAAGAATTATGTACAAAAAAACCCCTGCATTCAAAAATAAAACAATGTAAAACTTTAGAGTCCACAAATTCAATCAGTCCTACTTCTTGTTCAGCCAATCGCTAAGACAAACAAGTTTGTTTACATTTGCAAAAGATAATGCTGCCTGCTTCTTGTTTACGTCACCTGAAAGTGAGAATTTTTTTTCTGGTGGTTTGGGTTCTGTAGTTTCCACATCAGTGTTGCTCTTTTAAGACTTCTGAAAGCATGATCCACACCTCATCCCTCTCAGATTTTGGAAGGCATTTCAGATTCTTAAACCTTGGGTGGAGGGCTGCAGCTATCTTTAGAAATTTCACATTGGTATCTTCTTTGCATTTTGTCAAATTTGCAGCGGAAGTGTTCTTAAAATGAACAACATTTGCTGGGTCATCATCCAAGAGTGCTATAACATGAAATATATGGCAGAATGTGAGTAAAACAGAACAGGAAACATACACTTCTCCTCCCAAGGAGTTCAGTCACAAATTTAATTAATACATTTTTTTAACGAACATTATCAGCATGGAAGCATGTCCTCTAGAATGATGGCTGGCCTAAGCATGAAGAGGCATATGAATCTTTAATACATGAGCCATGTAAATATCTTGCAACACCAGCTACAACAGTGCCATGCAAATGCCTGTGACATTGTAATTAAGAAGTGGGCAGCATTATCTCCCTTAAGTGTAAACAAACTTGTTTCTCTTAGTGATTGGCTGAACAAGAAGTAGGACTGAGTAGACTTGTAGGCGGTGATGTTTTACATTGTTTTGTTTTTGAGTGCAGTTATATAAAAAAAAACAACATTTGTAAGTTGTACTTTCATGATCAAGAGATTGCACGACAGTACTTATATGATATACATATATGATATACATATCCCTGTATAAAAATTTCCCTTTCCTGGTGGAGACGGCTGTTTTTTCCCTCCTATGAGACAACAACTGAATCCCTCTCCAAGGAAGGTGCAGCGTGTGTCTGTGGAAATATTTGTAATAAAAATGATATAAAGTGAGCACTGTACACTTTGTATTTTATGTTGTAATTGAAATATTTTTAAATGTAGAAAAAATCAAAGAAATGTAATAAATTTCAACTGGTATTCTATTGTTTAACAGTGTGATTAGTAGCGATTAATTTTTTTGAGTTAATCATGTGAGTTAACTGCAATTAAATCAACAGTCCTAGTACCAATACATCTCTCAGTTAGGCAAAGTTTGGATGCCTCAGCTCTATAATGTTTCAGATCATTGTAATGGCAAGTGTTTTAGAAGATGGAAAAACTATTTGAACTTTTCCCTCTTTCTCCACAAAGAGACTGGCAAGCTAGTGAAATTCAGGAATATATAAACACATCCCAATGCATCTTCTTTGAAAATCTCATACCAGACTCCTCACAAAACTTACATAAACAGCTATTAATATCTGCCAAGCAAAATCATATGCTAAGCCTTATTGATAATACTAGGTATTCAGCCTGCTAAGACTGAAAGAGCAACCACAGACACACGCTGCACCTTCCTTGGAGAGGGATTCAGTTGTTGTCTCATAGGAGGGAAAAAACAACCGTCTCCACCAGGAAAGGGAAATTTTTATACAGGGATATGAAATTACAAGGCCAACTTTTAAAAATGTTACTTTATTATATTTTTGCATTCAAAACTATTCAATGGACACAAGGACAATATCCAGCTGTGGCCTTTGGGCCCAGCGAAGCTCATGGTTTTGGGCCCACCATCCTTTGATCTGAGGGAAAACTAACCACATGAATGAGCATCTTAACCTTCATATTGGGGGTGAGGGGAGTTTCTAGCTCTTTGCCTGAAAAAGGAGCACAAGAAGCATAATGAAATATAAACATATCACAAGGGTAGAAAAGGACAAACAATGGGGCTCTGCTTCTGTAGAGAGAGGCTGGGGACCTACAGATGACACACACATGCTGTACTCGTTATGTACAATTAATCAGTTAAGCGAGGAGTCTACTCCAAAGAAGCATCTTGCTAGTCCTCTTTGAAATCCTTACGGGATTAAATCCATGGACGTTAGGTGCCTAAATGCCTTTGAGAATCTGGGCCTACGTGACTTAAGAGCCTAAGTGCCATTTTCTAACATGACTTGGGCAGTTAGGTGCTTTCAATGGGAGCTACACTTCTACATCACATAGCGTCTTTGGAAAATTTTACTCTTTTTCTTATTTATACTGCAGTAGCAACCAAAGGGCTCAATCAGGCTCTGGGCCCAAAGCACTAGGCACCTGTGTACAAGCATTTAGGAAGACCCAGTCCCTGCCTTAAAGTATTTATAAAGAAACAGGAGGAGAGTGGGGTAAAGGGACAGAACAGGGAATAAAGTGATCTGGGTGATGGCAGCCACAGCACATTAGCATCATGTCATTATTCTTTTAAACATATTAGTGTAATACATCTGTCCTATTTATATTACAAAATCTTGGTTTTAGTGTGTTGGGGGGGTATTGTGGGTTGAAGTGGTGGAAGAAGGGAAGGCTGGAACAAGAGAGGGGAATGGATAACAGGAGAGAGAAAATGAGGAGGTAAGCAGGAGAACAGGATAGAAGAGAGAGGAGGAACAGAAGCCTAATGGGCATGGAGTGCTAGTCCACCCAGAAGAAGGAGTGCACCAGGAGGAGAGGGGCTGGATGAAGGAAGACAAACAAGTAATCACAGTACAGTAAATGATGAGAAAACAATCCAGAGTCCAAAGTTTGTTTATTCATTCAGCCCATGCTATTCATCTGTCAGGGATTTTAGGGTGCAGTGGGTCGATCTCTAAGTCTTACATAAGACTGAAGGTCATGAGCATATCAGCTTTTACACAGAAAATGTCCTACTTGCATTTAGTCTTTCATAATGAAAGTACCATAAACTGTCAGAGGACTGGAATGTGCAGAAGGATGTTGCTGGTACATCTAACCAGAGAAGAGTAACAGTCATTTGTATTTACGGCATATGATTCAGTTGTAAATAAATGCTTCGGGCCGGGACTACGTTCCCAGGATTTTTTTTTATCTTGTATATTTTAACTAGTGCAAAGGATCTTGTACACTCATGGTGGTATCTAAATAATCCAATAGTTTGAAACAGCAGACCTGGGGGAAGGTGATAATGTATTTAATCAAAATCTAACAAGTATTAAAATGTGTGTATATATGGCTTAAGAAATACAAATGATTCTACTCTAAAAATAATGTGGCTGCATTAAATTCTTTTACATCAGGAATCAATGGCCAGACAAAAAGATAGGTGTTTAGAACTACCAACAGAAATGCTTCATGACCTGTATTCAGGAACTAAAATGGCATAGTAGAAACAGGTGTGTTTGAGGAAATGAGACAAGGATGTAGAACACCAAAAAATGATGAGTGATGCGTTTTGTGGGGATTTTATTATTTGATTTTTTTGCTAGATAGAGACTAAAGAAGCTCAATTTAGTTCATCCAAGAGAAAGTTAACAGGTGACTTGATCATACTCTATAGGTATATTGGGAAGAGATTTCTGGTAATCTGATCTAGCAAAAAAGGCATAATAAGATCCAATGGTTGGAAACTGAAATTAGACTAATTCAGACTAGAAATAAGGAGCAAGTTTGTCATAGTGAGGGGAACTTATTTCCAATGGCTAATTATCTAGGGATGTGGTCGATTTCAGCCACATGAAGCCTTTAAATCAAGACTGGATATCTTTTTAAAAGATACACTGCAGCTAAACAAGAATCTATGGGCTTGATGTACAAATTACTCTGTGATATAGTATGGTCTGTGTTACACAGGTGGTCAGACTAGACGATCACAATGGTCTTTTCTGGCCTTAGACTCTATTGCCTTTTATTTCTTCAGTTTAAGAGTGGCTTACTTTGGTTTATTTCAAACCAATTCCCAATAGACTTAAGCTAAACTTAAATAAACCTGATTTAAACAGAAACACGCGTGTCCAAACTGGGGTTTGCATCAGTTTAACTAATTTGGTTTGAAACCACTCTTTTAGTTAAACAGCTGGAACTTTCTTGTGCAGACAAGGCTTTAAGCTACATTGAGGGAAGGAAACTCTCTCTCAAGGGTTGGATGTTGTTCTAGAAAGTGAATTTTTATATGTTTACCATAATTAGAGTAGCTGCACAGATGGATCGAATTTCCAGTCCCTTCTAAGAAAAGTGTGCTTTGGCTCTATTCACCTCTGCTCTCTAGATGGATTTTTTTAAACTAAGTTCTTTCACAGTTGCCACTGAAGTTGGCAGTTGGTCTTCTACGGTTGCAACACAGAGTAAATGAGGCCCAGTATTTCACAGGCACACTCCTGGCCACTTGCCTTTTGTATTAAACTCTTAGGCTTTAGTTTAGTCCTCATGATCAGCTGGTCAAAATATCATCAAAAAAAAAGTTAGAAAAAAAATTGTCTAAAATGTTTCATTTTTCAGCAACTATTAAAAAACATGACCAGCTTCATTTACTGACATGATCTAAGCAGACATAGTGAAAGCACTTGCCTTTGCCAATAAACCTCTACTCTTCTCTATGACACTCCAGTTATTCCGCTCCTAGGCCACTCCAGAGGAGAGGCTGACAATATGCTCTATTATGTGGTAGTTTAGCAAGACAAAATGTCCAGTCGGGACTATGCTGAGACCATCAAATTCTCTTCACTTTGACAAAAGCCACATTTTAACATAGGTCTCTGGCAGCAGATGGCTAGTACAGTAAGATGACGTATCTTAGCCTTATACATCTCAGCACTATATAAGGACTGATAAGCAGAAAATGTTAAGAACAAAATATAACAAAACAAAAAACAAACAAAAAAGTCAAACTATTACTATTCTACTCACTTGCTGAGACACTATCCTGAGCTATCTCAAATATCAGATGATCTCAAGGCTAAAATCTGAACTTACAGTTTAGTGTTTCAAACTATTTCACTCTGCCACCCCACACTATTTGCTTTATACAGATCCTTGAAAACTTCCCAAATTCCAGTGCCAGGAAATGACTCTGCCACCAAGTCCTACATAGCTTTGTAGCACATGGGACCCCAGTAATGAGTGAGTGCTAAGAGAATGTGGAATCGGTCAACACTATGCTCAGCTGATGCAGCAACTCATGATGTCAGATGCCATCAGGTGATCAAGGGACAACTACATAGAACATATCACTGGATATTGGCTATACCAGGAGAGATGAGCTGGAGTGCTGATGAGAAGCGCAATCAGGAAAGTAACAAATACTTTCCTCATGGACTGTATTTTCTAAATGGACAACCTATCCAATTCTCAATTACTGAGGGACAATCTCCACTCTTTGATATATTTTGCTTTCCACAACCAAATCTCTGTACAACTTTTCATGAGCAATGTACCCGAGTATTCAGATTCTAATATCCAACCTGTATTGTTAAATCTATTCACCTAAATTTGGGTTGCTGCTGATTATGTACTCTATGTATCATATGACTTTTAAAAACTAACGTTATATTTGTGGTTTCAGAGTAGCAGCTGTGTTAGTCTGTATCTGCAAAAAGAACAGGAGTACTTGTGGCACCTTAGAGACTAACAAATTTATTTCAGCATGAGCTTTCGTGAGCTACAGCTGTGGGTCATCTAAGCGCTATACCCAGATGTACAGACATTCTTTTCCCAACCTATGTATTATATATATATTTTTTAACATTAGCTTTTAATAAAATTTTTAATTCCATTCTTCACATTCAGCGCTTGATCAACTATATACAATTCATCATCAAGGTAGGGTGCCAGTTCCACTGGCTGGGACATCAATTTGCTTCTCACCACAGCAGGGAATCTCAATTTGTCAAACGAGAAGCTAGAAATAAAAAGGCATCTGATTTACAAGAATAGGCTCCCCGTACTCACTGTTAGCTTGTTTGAGCTACTTGACTGGACAAATAAGTCACTGTGAAAAATCTGTCTTGTCCTCAATGGCACATTTTATTAAAATCACAAATATAGTAAATATATAGAAGTAAAACATGCACCTACAGGCCTGAAAGATTTGAAGACTTTTTCCAGTATTTCATGGAGTGTCTTTTTACCACAGGAAGAGATGTAGTCCTGTGCCAACTGCAGGAAAGGTAAGCAGTCCTCACTTTCACTCCACACATGCTAAAAGACAATAGCAAAGAAAGAAAGAATAGGAGTTAATAGGAATTCATGGGATGTACCAAGGTGTACTAGACCTGCAATTTAAATTTGTACTAGGGATGCAGAGATTGCTTTACTTCAGGAACTGGGTATGGTCCCACATTTTTAAAGCAGCCTCCAGAGATCCAACTTGGTTGCATTAGCACAATATACCAGGAGATAGAGAAAAGGATGAAGGCTTGGAAATAAATTAGAAAATGCACTGTTCACGATTGAACCAGGGTGGGGAATCAGAATGTCCCAAATACATGTCCCATATATCATTTTACAAGTAAAGTTGCTTTCATTTAACATCAGCCCTCCAAACTCAGCTTGGGATCTGAAAGTCAAGATGAAGTTTTTCCTTCTCATGCATCATCCACAGTAACAATGCCCACAGCAACACATGAGCAATCGCATTCTTTTTCAGGTTGTTTGACCCTGTAATTTGCTAAACAACTCTCCTGATGATGCACAAGAAGAAACAGAATCCTGAGTATGTCCATGGGGTACTCTGACCTGCCCCATAGCCTAGTTCTATGAAACTCCAGGCCTTCAACCTTTCCTGTAACCCCTGCATATTCTGCCAACACAATGTTGTTTGAAAAAGAATGCATTCACGTGCTACGAAAGCCTTCAAACAGGGACATGACTTAGGTGGACGTGCAGGGTGAAAACACTGTTTACAGGATGCTTTCTGAATGTCTTTCTCACTGAGATTCTAATGACGGAAGCATAACGCTGCATGGAAAGGTAGATGCTACAACTTCCCTTACTTTTTCCCCCAAAGCACTGTGCATCTAATGTATCTGTTAGTTAGTACATGAACAGTAAGCTACACTTAATAAGGGTCGAGTAGAAATTCTGAAATTAAACTAATATTAAGAAAAGAATAAGAATCAAAAAATGTCTCAACCCATAACATGCAAACTTATTTCCTAGTCAGCAGAAATTAGCTGACATGAATTAAGTTCTACTTTTCTACAATTAAGAGATTGCAAAGCATCAGCTAAATTACCTCTTTAAACAGAAAAATTATAACTACCTTTGTACTAACCTCACTTGACCTCATTTTCTTTGATGCCTGTGACAGTTTACAAAAGTATGTGTGTTTCTGAAGTGAAATTTCTGCCAATACATGTAAAAATGGCCCCTTCCTACTGAGTAGATTTGCTTCTGGTATTTGTCTGGAGTCATACCTGCCCATTTTAGTGACAAAAATATGTTTTTTACAGGGAAATTTAATCCCATGTAACCTCACAATGCTTTTTTTTTTTTAAACAGAGTCAGAGTCCCACCACATTTTAAACTCCACTGTGAATTTATCAGCATTTGCTCAAAATAAACTGGTCTGGTGCGTGAGGGGAAAATTACTCAACAGAAAATCTTTTAGTCTTGAAAGAGGTTTTTTTTTCCTTTTTTTAAAAACATAGTGTAAAGCGATTAAGGCTTCCAGCGATTTCCACATCTGCAGAAGATTTAAAATTTTGGTTGTAGCAACAAACACATTATGGAAGCATCTTATATAGGAAAGGCTTGGTTTCACCTACCAAAAGAAAACATGGAAGTATTATCATGATATCTAATAAAGCTGCACCTACAGACTTTTCTGCAAGTTCAGTTCTGATTCATGCAGCAACTTAAGAATGTGAATCTAAATAGTCTGATTCACGAGTCTCCAAAAGAACCTGTAAAAGGAATTTTTGTCTTTCACAATAAGATAAATGAAAATTGAAGATTCAGCTCTTGTTTTGGAAGTTATAGCAGGACTTAAAAACTGCACACACAGAGGATACTTTTGTTGAGAAACCCACTAAATCTCTGCAATCTCTTTGCAATAGGGAAAACAGCCTATGGCGGAGCAGTAAGGAAAAGGTAAACCTCATCCTCCAGAGAAGTTGTTTTCAGGCTAGACCTATTTTGCTCTTGGTTGCTTGGTGTTAACACAAAAGCACACGGCTACTAATTTCAATCTCAGCTGACCCAGGATCAAGGTAGAAATATTTAATTCAGCATGCAATCTTTGGAAAGCAAGGCTGGAGCAGTTCATTGTATAGCACTTGAAGAATTTTCCATTCAGTCTTTAGTGGGTTCAGCACTCTCAAACGATATTTGTCGGATCACTTTTTTCAAAACCTACCTGTTGAGCAAGCTAGAATATTTTATCTTTACTGAGCTAATTTTGTTGATGAAGAATATTCAGACTAACTGATTCTGTGCTAAGATATATTAGAGGAAATCTTGTAATAAGGTAACGCAAAATTGGTACTTGAAGTATCATTTAGTATGAATCCTAGAAATAAAGTGACAACAGAGAATACATAATAATAACTTATTCCACCCTCATCCATACTGGGTAAGGTTATATAACAAATTCAATGAAGTATTTGGAGGATACTGTAACCTATAAAAACAGAGATTAAGGCGCAGATGTTAAAGGTACTTAAGTACCTAAAGTGCAGATAGATACCTAGTGGAGAAGGCACCTCAGGTGCTTTTGAAGAGCCCACTAGGTGCCTATCTGCACTGTAAGGTGCCTAAATACTTCTTAAAATCTAGCACTTAGAGGTCTTCTCATGTAATTAAAACTAAGCAATACTGGAGTTCTCAAATATTTTCATAGTGTGAACCACATCTTAACAGAGATTGCTTTAGGAGGAGAACCACATCCTCTGCATTCACAATCGCAGAACATTTCCGTGGCAACTACAGCAAGTGCTTAAGTGGAAAAGTAATATTAGGAAAGTATTTAATATATGTTTAGCTTCTTTTAATGTAATTCAGCAGGTGCACACTAGGAGGAATCACCTACACCCATTGACTAGCTAGTTTCCTCTAGACCACTACGAAGTGCTTTGTGGGTCACAGTCTGGGGAATTTCTGATTTCATGTATGATTAAAAGTTATTTTCCCCATCTATTTCTCAGCTACCTCCTGCCCTTACTTGTCTTCCTCTTCCTTCTGTCACACCCCTCTAATTAATCATTTCATCCTTCAAAGTTTATGTGATAAATCATGCATTTCTGGCACCCCTATGTTAGCGGTCCCCAAACTTTTCAGGGTCATGCCCTTCCCTTACCCCTGTCCCTGTACCCGCCCCCCTTGGGAGTTGAGAGCAGGGCAAGGGGGAATGCAGGCAGGAGTAAGGGCGACAAGGCTGGAGCCAGGGCTGGGAGTGGGTCTGGGGCCGGGACTAGGAACAGAGCTGCGGCCAGGGCCGGAGCAGAACCACAGCTGGGTCCGCGGACAGGTGTGGCTCTGCTCCCTGCCCCAGGCCAGCAATGAAGCTGCGGCTGCAGGTGGGGCAGGAAGCAGATCTGCAGCGGGGTGCAGAGCTGCGGCCAAAGCTGGGGATGGGCCCAGGAGCCTGGGTTGTGGCTGGAGCAGAGCTCGGGGAAGAGTAGTGCTCCCTCTGACCCAAGTGGGGGCTGGCTCAGGCCCTGCCCCCCGAAACATTTCTCTGCACCCCCAAGGGGGGCACACTGCACAGTTTGGGGACCTCTGCCCTATGTACTCTGTTGAAGTCTCTTCCTTATTCTGAAATTAACATGTAAAGAAAAGTGATGAAAACACTATGGGCCTGATTCTCATTTATACTTAGAGTATATACATTGTAAGTGCAGGTGTGATTTGTTTCTCATGCTAGCTAAATTAAAGCTAGCATGGGTATGCCTACCTATGCTACAATCACACCTAAAGTGCAGACATGCCCTTTGACCCCTTTACAACACTCTGAAGTGTAAAGAGGCCTCAAAGCATGTAATTACACCATTCTGGCAGTGAAAATGGGCCTGAAAGTTGACATAAATTAAAGTCAGACCCATTCATGTGGCCAAAGCCTCTGGAAGGGTCCTTAGTGCAAATGAGAACCAAGCCCCAGATTTTTACTGTTTTCTTAAAATGAACTTTAATACACAGTTCCACATATAATGAAAACTGTCTTTTGAAACATTTAAAAAAAGAATCTGCAAAATTAGTCTGTCAGACTGGTAAAATTAATACAGTGAACAGATCATTATTAGTGCTGAGCTGTTATAATCAAAGAGACATCATCAACTGAGGAAAAATCATTCCTGTCTTTTTTGTAAAAGGACTAATATTAGAAGTAACTCCTGAGGGGACTACAGTTGAAAGAGATTGGAGAAACATAGTTCTCTGTTTTTCTGGTAGCTTTGGGTTGGGGGGATGGAGCCTTTCAAACAGAACAACTAGGAAGAAAAAAGAAAATGTGGTTGCAAAACCACAAAAAATGGCAGGATAGTGCAGGGGCAGGAGTATGATCTGAAACTTATCCTTTTGTGGTTTGGGGTTTTTTTAATTGACTAGATTTCAACTAATGTGGATTATATAACAATACAATACAACACATAAATGAGAAACACATGAGTTTTCTCTGTGATATAGGATATCATTAGAATCCCTGGATGGAATTACAGGCCTGGTCTACACTACACGTTTAAACCAAATTTAGCAGCATTAAACTGATTTAACCCTGCACTCGTCCACATAACGAAGCCCTTTATATTGATATAAAGGGCTCTTTAAACCGGTTTTTGTACTCCTTCTCGATGAGGGGAGTAGTGCTGAAATTGGTGTTGCCATGTCGGATTAAATCCATGTCGATTAGGTTAGTGTGGCTGCAAATCGACGGTATTGCGCTCCGGCGGGCTATCCCACAGTGCACCATTGTGACTGCTCTGGACAGCAATCTGAACTCGGATGCACTGGCCAGGTAGACAGGAAAAGCCCCGCAAACTTTTGAATTTCATTTCCTGTTTGCCCAGCGTGGAGCTCTGATCAGCACGGGTGGCGATGCAGTCCCAAATCCAAAAAGAGCTCCAGCAATGGACCGTACGGGAGATACTGGATCTGATCGCTGTATGGGGAGACAAATCTGTTCTATCAGAGCTCCGTTTTACAGAAGATGAAATGCCAAAGCATTTTTGAAAAAAATCTCCAGACTATGATACAGAGTCCAGCACAGTGCTGTGTGACAAGCGTAACAGAAAGCAAAAGAATCAAATGGACACTCATGGAGGAGGGAGGGGGTAACTGACTGAGGACTCCAGCTATCCCACAGTCCCCGCAGTCTCCGAAAAGCATTTGCCATTCTTTGGCTGGAGCTCCCAATTGCCTGTAGGGTCAAACACATTGTCCAGGGTGGTTCAGGGTATATGCTCCGTCAATTTACACCCTCCCCACCTCCATGGCATGTGAAAGAAAAGGAAAAAAATTAAGTTTCTGAACTTTTTTAATGTCACCCTATGTCTACTGCATGCTGCTGGTAGACGGGGTGTGCAGCACTGAACAGCAGCATCCTCTCTCCCCTCCCCTACCCCGGTGGCAGATGGTACAATAGACTGCTATCCAATCATCAATCATCGCCGTGAGTGCTCCTGGCTGGCCTCGGTGAGGTCGGCCGGGGGCGCCTGGGTAAAATAGGAATGACTCCGGTTCATTCCAGGCAGATGGTACAGAACGGCTGGTAACCTACTCATCATAGCAACTGGGGCTGAGCTCCATCAGCCCCCCCTTCATGTCTAAAGAAAGATTCTGTACTGCCTGGACTATCATAGCAGCGGGATGCTGGGCTCCTCTCCCCCCACCACCGTTTTATGTCCTGCTGGACTATCATAGCAGCTGGAGGCTGCCTCTCCCTCATTTTATCTCACTAAAAGTCAGTGTTCTTATTCCTGCAATTCTTTATTACTTCATGAACACAAATGGGGGGGACACTGCAACGGTAGCCCAGGAGGGTTGGGGGAGCAGGGAAGCAACGGGTGGGGTTGTTGCAGGGCACCCCTAGAATGGCATGCAGCTCATCATTTCTGCGGGATCTCTGACTCTGACAGGAGCAGCTGTGCTCTCTGTACACTGGTTCTCTAGTACACTTGCCCCATATTCTAGGCAGGACTGACTCTTTTTTAGATAAAACATAAAGGAGGGAATGACCCGGGGAGTCATTCCCATTTTTGTCTTTGTGCATCCCAGCCGACCTCAGCGAAAGGCCAGCCAGGAGCACCCATGACAGCAGCAGATGGTACAGAAACGACTGATAACCATCATTCATCATTGCCAATTTACAATGGCAACGGTGACAGTACAATAGAGATGGGTAACCGTCTCTGCTACCTTGCAAAGGCAAATGAATGCTGCTGTGTAGCACTGCAGTACCGCCTCTGTCAGCAGCATCCAGTACACATATGGTGACAGTGACAAAAGGCAAAACGGGCTCCATGGTTGCCATGCTATGGCGTCTGCCAGGGCAATCCAGGGAAAAAGGGCGCGAAATGATTGTCTGCCGTGATTGTCTGCCGTTGCTTTCACGGAGGAAGGATTGAGTGATGACATTTACCCAGAATCACCCGCGACACTGTTTTTGCATTGGGATCTCAACCCAGAATTCCAATGGGCGGGGGAGACTGCAGGAACTCTGAGATAGCTACAGGATAGCTACCCACAGTGCAACACTCCAGAAATCGACGCTAGCCTTGGTACATGGATGCACACAGCCAAATTAATGTGCTTAATGTGGCCACTTGCACTCGACTTTATATAATCTGTTTTACAAAACCGGTTTATGTAAAAATCGGAATAATCCTGTAGTGTAGACATACCCATAGTCTTGGCCTAGATCCTGCAAATGGATCTACATGAGTGCCCCAAAAGTGCTACTAACTTCAGTGGGGATTGGCATGGCCACAGGAGCTCACCTGCAGGTATCCAGTTGAAGGATGTGGCCATTTAGGCCTGGTCCTACAGGGGTTTGTACAAGTGCATAGGTGTTTGCAGGACTGAGGTGTCAGGATCCAGTCCTGCAATGGGCAAAAGGGCCTCCACACACTGGCAGAATCCTGACTTTTGTTATACAGTAGCTGGTGGATACATGAGCACTTCAGTTAAACTCTACATCATCTCCTGATTTGTAATACTGCAACACCATCTGCACAATGTGATAAGTATCTTCTGACTGGATTTTGTGCTTTTTGGGCAAGTCACTTACTGCACTTTGTCTCTATTTACCCAGCTCTAAAATGGGTTCTTATTGCATCTATCTATCAGAGGTTTTATGAGGAAGAATCTGCTAACATTTGTATAGCAGATTGAGGGATGTCAGTGTTATGAATTACAGTGCTATGGCATTTCTTCAATAATGCTAGAAACCATGACAAAAATCCCCCATTCTTTTATGTGTACTCAGCTGGAGCTTTACAATTTATAAACCCTGCAGTAAAGGTCAGGTTTTCCCATTCAACACTAAGATGTTGGAGTTGGGGGAAAAACACCCTCTTGATCCTGAAGCCGTTTTTGTTATCATCATTGTATGAACCTGCTGCTGAACTCCAGCAGGTCAGGATGTGCAGGCAACTGGGGCTGTTGGGGAGGGGAAAGAGGAAAGGCCAGCACCTGCCCCCCATCACACTGTAACCAAGATGGGAGTGGGGAAGGACATTTAGGAAACAGTTTCCTGGAGGATCAAGGGTGACTAAGAGTAAATTCACACAGCCCCAGAGAGGGGATGGGACACAGGTGGAGGGAGCCCTGTCATTCTGACTCCATTTTATTCTCCACATTCTCCATTTGCTGCGACAGCAAAGCAGCCCCCCAACCACAGCCTAGGGGGGCAGGGCACTTACTGGTACACAAGCCATAAGCAAACCACAGCGCAGGAGCAAGAGGGGGGCCTCAGGCTCCTCCTCACCCCTGGGGGGCCTTCATCCTCGCCCAACCCCCAACTCCTCCAGCAGCACAGGGTGGGGCGGGGGTGCTGCGAAGGGCCCCGTGGCGGTGGCTGCTCCTCCCTGGCAGCCCAACCTGCCAATAAGCACCCAACGCCAGACTCCATTTTGTAGCTTTTTGCTACGGGCTGGGAATTCTCTCTCCTTCCACCCCTAGCCAAGGGCTCTGCCACCCCGCCGCCCTCCCGGCTCCCTCGCCAGGCTTCGCCTGCAGCTCAGCCCCCGGCCTGGCTGGGGCCCGCTCTCCCCTCCGCAGCCGCTGCGGCCGGAGCCCTGCCCACTGGCGCCCCCGCCGCAGGCGCAACAGGGCGGCTCCCAGCCCCACAGAGCATGGGGAGCCGGCGTCCGCCGGCAGCGCGGGTCACTCCCTCCCAAGCAAGCCGGCTGCCCGGGCGGCCCCAGGCGCTCCCCGCGGGGTCCCACCCAGGCAGGCCGGGGGAGAGGGCGGATGAGGAGCGAGCAGCAATACGGGGCGCTCCCCGCCCAGCTACTTACAAAATTGTCTCCGCAGCCGCTGTCCGGACACAGCACGTAGAAGGAGACGCCGGGGTCGGCGTAGAAATCCATCCTCCGCTCCGTCTCCTCGGTGGCGATGAGCTCGAAGGGGGTGTTGGAGCACCACTTCTCCGCCACGTCTGCCAGCTGCTGGAAAGCCATGCTCGCTCGCTCGCTCGCTCCCCGCAGCCGCCACGCGCCCTCGGGCCTGGCTCCGTCCCTCCCTCCCGCTAGAAAACGGGCGTGGGGAGAGGTCCAGGCTGGGGAGCTCCCGATCCACTTCAGCACCTCGGGCTGCGGCTCCCACTCAGCATTATTTGCTAACTTACATGTATTGTTTACATGCCGTGCGTACAAGGCGCCCTCCTCCTCCTCTTCCTCCTGGTGCTGCTGCTGCTCCCTGTGCAGCCTGACATTGGCTAAGCGCGGCTGCGTTGTGGGGCTTGTGTGCAGGTCATTTGCGGGTGTGGGTAAAAGCTGGATGTGGCCGGCTCCTCCTGGATTCGGCCACAGCCAGGCAATTTTTGGACCTAAGCGCCCCCAGTGCCACTGACTGTGTCAAGAATGAGAAAGATCAGTTTCTCCAGGGCATCAAAAAACTCCAGACACCAGAGCATCCTGGCTGCGAAAAACCGTATTTGGCTGCTGGATCCTACCAGTTTTTGAACCACACTCCCAAATTCCACTGCATAAATAGAGACCAGATGCTCTGATTCTAACCTCAAAACTTCAGACCCAGATGCATAGCAGTGCCACAAAAAGCTGGATTCAGCATCTGAATCTTGCTGGATCCAGCCAATTTTTGCTACCAACTCTCCAAATTCCACTGTCTAAACAGAGACCACATCTAACCGCATTTGCTCCACAAAGAAAAAAATCTAGAAACCAGAATTTCGTTGTGCAATGATGCTGCAGGCACTGAGACTCATCATATGTTCTGTGTTGGCTCCTGCCAAGTTTAGGCCCCCAAACCACAAACTCCATTGTCTAAATAGAGAACAATGTTACTACTCCTAATACTGTAGTAAAGCTTGAACCTTCATGCATGCTAGCTCCATAGTATTGCAAGTACTTGGATCCAACATATAGAGCCTATTGGATCCTGCCAGATTTTGAACCCAAGATCCCAAGGTCTACTGTCAGAAGAATCAGCACATATTGCCATACCAGTAAAAGCAAAAATATTAAGTATTCTGCCACAAAAACGTATCTCTACCACTTGGCCCAAGCTGTATTTTTAGCCCCTATCTCCCAAATTCCAATGTCTAAGTAGAGAACATATGTGGATGTTCCTACTGCACCTAAAAATTCCAGACCCAGACACACCCTGTGCAAAACACATAACCCCAGAGCCAATGCCTTGACCAGATTTTGGCTCTGAACTCATAAATTCTGAATAAACTTAACCCACAACCATGTTGGTGCTCTAACTGCTAGACTAATCTAGACTTTGATACATCCTTGTACAACATATAACCTAAACCCAAAACCTGCTGGATCCCACTAATATTTGACCTAAACCAACAGCTTCTACCATCTAAACAGAATAAGAGTAGGCACTCCTTTTCTACCCAAAAAATCTGAATCCTGCTATATCTTAGTTGCAACAGCACTGCAAAATTATGTATTAGAATCCTTCCAGATCCTGCTAAAGAGATATAAATTCCACTAACTGGACCCTGACACATAGGCACCTGAAAAATCCAAATACGAATCTGTATCCAGCAAGATCTAGCCCATTTTTTCAATTAGATTTCCAGTTTCACCTTCGATATAGAAAACAAATGTAGTGATGCTTTTACACTAAAATAAATAAATAAATCTGTATCCATTGTATTGTTTCAGTGAAGCCACAATAATCCAGGAGTGCCATCTTTCTGAATACAGACAGATTTCCACCAATAACACTGTAATTCTACTATCTGTATAGGCAATGAATGGGACTGATGGATCAGAATATGATGGGCTGAGTTAGGTTCAGATTATGTGTGGTTTAGCTGATCAACTAGTAGCATAAAGAAGTGAAAAGGTTGTTACAAATCCCAGAAACTAAGCTTTCAAATACTGATTTATATAATTTTGATCCCTATCATGAATGTTCCCACGTCCGCTGTTTCACTGTGGCTACAATCTGTTGGTTGGTACAGTCAAATGAAAAATCAGTTTTTAGACAATGTCAGCTAATTGGTATTTTTTGTGGCTCAACATGTTAAGTTTGGATAAAAGCTTCAGGTTCACACAAAGCCTCAGCTGTTGGTGATCTGGAAAAGAGTCTTGTATCCATTGTTGAAATAATGTATTCAGTACATTATAATCTTCAATCAAAAGTATTAATTGGCTAACACGTAATCATGCCTTTGCTGCCAATATAATTGATGAAATCCTGAGCAGAAGAAGAAGGTGAAGGTTGAGGAGGTATGAGCAAGGAAGCATTTGTTGTGGAGCGAAGTATAGGGATCCATTGGAAACATATTGTTATCGTGTATGGAGCTTTTGCAATCTACACCACAGAGGACAGGAAGAAAGGTGTAACATCTATTTATAATTTACTACTCTACATGTATATTACAAAAAAAAATCCATTAAAATATCAGGAAGGTTGCCAAGTCAAGCACTGGTATGTTAGGAAATGCCAGAATTAAGGTTGCCTGTGCAACTTTAATTATCTCCAATGTATGTATATACATAATGATACAATTACATGATCATAGACTCTTTTGTCCACAGGACCTCTGGCCCATTCACTGCATGGAATAGATGGTGCTGTGAAAATGAATCAGGGTTATGTAGTGAAGGAGGCTGTTGTCTGTAGGACCCCTGCCTCATGTGTTGGAGGATTTGGAAGGTGTGTAGTGAATGAATTAGGGCATTGCAGGAAGAGAAAACTGGTCTCATGGGTAAGGCAGCTGAATGCTACCCTGGAGAAACTGATTCTGTTCCTGCGTCTGCCACAGAGTTCCTGAGTGATGCCAGGCAAGTCACCTACACCAAAGGTTTCGCAGTTTGCCATAATCTATGTGTTCCTCATTTTCTGGGTGCAACAGGTGCTATAGTAGTTACGCCACAGTCTATCTATTGGCAGTCAGGGCTCTAAGGAGCAGGAAGTGGTTCCCTGCCCAGCTGCTGGGGAAGCGCTCCTGCCCCCTCCACAGGGGCTCTGAGGAGAAGGAACCAGGCCTCAGCCCCAGGGGGTTGAGGAGGCTAAGAGGAGAAGGTTGCAGGGAGGCTGGATGGGGAGCAAGTCCCCAGACCCAGGGGATGCAGGATGCCAGGGGAAGGATGGGGATCAGGTCTCTGGCCCTGTGGGGATGAAGGAAGCTGGGGGAGGGTTGCAGGTGCTGGAAGGTTGCAGGGGCCCCTCATGAGAGAAATGCCTGGGAGCAAATTAATATTGTATTCAGTGCAGGTGTGAGGTAAATAAGGCCTGGGTGACACACTGAATATGGAGACTAAAAAGAAATATTGAATAGCTACCCATTCATGGAATGAGGCAGGGGGCCTGTAGAAAAACATTATGTGAACATATTAATAATACTCATACCTGGTCTTACAAAGCGCTTTTCATCAGTAGATCCCAAAGTGCTTCACCATCTTTAATGTATTGATCCCTACAACAGCCCTTTGAGGCAGTGCCATTATCCCCATGTGGGGGCTATATGCCCTATCACAAGAATAGGAAGGGGCCAGAAAGGCCCCAGCAGCAGGGCTTGCTCCACCTCTCCATCCTGTCAGTCATGCATTGATAGGGAGAAGGGCTTTAAAAGGGAGGGAACTGGAGGAAGCAAGGCACTAGACTGCAGGAGTGACTCCTGATGCTCCAGAGTGAATTCCTAGGCAGGAGATCGTCACCCCAACCCTGAGGAGCATACAGCAGACTCCGAGGGCAACGCAGACAGGCTGAGCCTGTCACAGAGGCCCAGCCCAGGGCTGGTGCAAAGATGTTTCGCGCCCTAGGCAAAACTTCCACCTTGCACCTCCCCCTCCTGCGCTCCTGCCCTGAGGTGCCCTCCCATGCAGCTCCCCCCCCTGCTCTGAGGCACCCACCCCACCCCAGCTCACCCCTGCTCCGAGCACGAGCACCCCGAGCATGCCGTCGCTGCTTCCCTTCTCCCCAGGGCTGGCTTTAGGAAGCACGGGGCCCAATTCGAACAGTTTCGATGGGGCCCCGGCAGGGAAGACAACGGGCATGGCTACACTTACATTTTTGCAGCGCTGGTAGTTACAGCTGTGGTCGTACAGCTGTGTAGGGCCAGCGCTGCAGTGTGTCCACACTGACAGCGACCAGCGCTGCAGTGTGGCCACATTTGCAGCATTTGCAGCGCTGTTGGGAGTGGTGCATTGTGGGCAGCTATCCCAGCGTTCAAGTGGCGCAACGTGCTTTTCAAAAGAGGGAGGTGGGTGGGAGTGATGACAGGGAGCGTTGGGGACGATAGAGAGAGTAGATTTTTGGAGGCAGACACTGTGTGACAGCTCCCTGCCTTGCAAATTCTGGCCATTTTCCCCACCCTCTCTCAATCACTCTTAATGTAAAAGGCTTCAGCCAGATAAGCAGCTTCTCCGACGGACTCCTTCCCTCCCCCCCCGCCGTGCTGTTTGTCTCCTCAAGCAAACAGCTGTGAACATTCCAAAGCCTATGCTTCGCTGCTGCTGCAGCAAAGAGCAGCTGTGTTTGTTTTTTAGATAAGTAGCTCCAGGGAGTACCTTCCGGTTTGCTTGTATACAGGAATTGTGGATACCTCCTAATACCCGCGCTGTTATTGGCCTCCAGGTGAGTGTCCACACCTGATGAGGCAGCGCTGCATCAGCAGCTCTGGATCGCTATACCCGTAGCAGACCAGGTGTACAGCCAGCGCTGCAGGAAGGGAGTTGCCAGCACTGGCTTGAGCTCTTTAAGTGTGGACACCTGGTAAAGTGCAGCACTGTAACCCCCTCACAGCGCTGCAACTTGCAAGCGTAGGCCAAGCCCAAAAAAAAAAAAAAACCACGTAAAAAAAACACATGGGCTGTACTCATTGGACGGTGCTCCGAGTCTTCGGCGTCACTTCGGCAGGGGTCCTTCACTCGCTCCAGATCTTTGGCGGCACTGAAGGACCCACCGCCGAAGTGCCACCGAAGACCCAGAACAAGTGAAGGACCCACCGCAGAAGTGCTGCTGAAGACTCGGAGCACCACCACGTGAGTAAAAATTAAAAAGGTGCCTCTAGCTAGGGAAGAGATTCTCACTGGGCGCGGGGCCCTCTTAGGCGCGGGGCCCAATTCGGGGGAATTGGTGGAATTGGCCTAAAGCCGGCCCTGCTTCTCCCCTCTCCCAGGCTTGCGGCACCTAAGCTGATTGGTGCTGCAAGCCTGGGAGGCGGGAGAAGTGAAGCAGCCACAGCGTGCTCGGGGAGGAGGCGGGGCAGGGGTGAGCTGGGGCGGGGAGCTCCTCTGCCTGCTGCTTCCCCTCCTTACTTGCTGCAGACGGCCCTCCCCACGCTCCCTTGCCCCAGCTCCCTCCATCTAAATGCTGGCGGCAACCAGGGTGGCCGAAGATCCGGCCGCTGTGGTTGCTGCCGAAGAAAATGGCACCCCCTCCCAAATCCCAGTGCCCTAGGCAACTGCTAGTTACCTAGGGCACTGGGATTTGAGGGGCGTCATTTTCCCAAACCCATTACCTTGGCACTAGATTGTTGGCAGCACTGTAGAGTCACCCCTCCTTTCTCCTGGGATCTCAGAGTGAGAGTATCCCAAAGGTGTGGGTGGTTTGTGACTTCCATTTTGATCCCGCAACCAGAGAGACTTTTAAGGAGCCCAACAAAGGGGCAGAACCCACCTACCCGTGCCATGAATATTAGGGAAAAAGAGCTGGTGTTGTGACCACTCCAGTGTAGGTAACTGGGAATGGTCAGGTTCACCCACCCCTGAGGGAGGAACCACCAGGACTATGTTACACCTCATTTGACAAATGGGGAATTGAGGTGCACAGAGAGGCTAAGTGATCTGCCCAGTGTCTCATAAGAAATTTGTTGCAGAACAGAGACTTGAAGCCATGTCTCACAAATCCTGGGCTAGGACCTAACCACTGGACCATCCTTTCTTTGTGTAATTAAAGATTTTATCATAATGAATATTCGCAAGAGGAGCCAAATTAAGGTTGCACAGTCAACTTTAATTCTGTCATTTTCTATCTTTGGAGGGCTTGACTTTACAATTTGAACAGTCTTTTAATGCAGCTTTTTAATATAATTAGTACAAAAATAAGATATAAATACAGAATTTCCTCCTTCACCCTGACATAGTCAGTTAGCAAGTTACACATTGGCAGCATGGCAGAGAGGAGACTTCAGGGAGGACTGGAATGAGGGATGAGGAGGAGCTTTGCAGATTAAACTAGGACAGGCATTCCAAGCATAAGGGACAATATCCAAACTATGTCCACATCCTGCCATTTCTTCCTTCTCGCCACATCTAAGATCCGGCCTTTTCTCTATCCCTACCAGAGAGGTAAATTTAACAGCATTTTGTGAAGATGTGGCTGAGTGAGCAGCCATTCTGGTGCATGCAGCACTCTTGCCCTGCTGAGGTCAGTCACAATGAAAGCTGCTGGGCTTGGCACGCCCTCTCCTGGATCACCAATAAAGGCTTGCTCTGTCCTGTGTGTGTTGTTTGTTGTGCCTGCAGGTGGATTGCTAGGTGCTAAGACTGACTGGGCGCTGGTTCCTGGCAACACCAAGCAGTCAAGGCCGAGTCTCAGGCCATGTCTACACGAGGCCTTAAATTCGAATTAAACGGCTTTAATTCGAATTTATGGGAAGGCACCCATCCACATGAGCAGCCTCTCATTCGAATTAAAGGGCTATTTTAAAATCGATTTTTAGTACTCCTACTAAAGCCACAGGCGTAACACTAAAATCGAATTTACTAATTCAAATTAGTGCAGTGTGGACGAAATCGAAGTTAATCCCGCGCCTCCAGGAGCTATCCAACAGATCACACTGACGCCACTCTGGACAGACTCAACTCCTATGCACTGGCCAGGTAAACAGGAAAAGACCCTGGAGGTTTGAATCAGTTTCCTGTTTGTCCACCGTGGGGCTCTGAGCAGCAGTTAATGCAGCTGCACTA
>NC_133770.1:82114956-82162125 GCF_003597395.2 Chelonoidis abingdonii
CTTCTTCCTTAGCCTTAACCAGGGAACTCAAAGTCTTAAAAGAAAACTTTATATAAAAGAAAAGAGAAAACATTAAATATGATCTCTGCATCAAGTTGACAATACACAGGGCTCTTGCTAAAGAAAAATATATAAAACGCCTTATTCAAAAGAGATCAAATTCATTCAGCACATAACACAAGTAAATTACAAAAAAAAACAACAGCGTTTTTTCTACCTTTGTACTTACAACTTTGAAACTGAAGATTAGAAGCTTACAGATAGAAAAGATCCCCTCTCATAGCTGAGAGCCAGACAAAAGACACAGACCCAAAAAATTCCCTCCCCTGAGCTTTGAAAAATCTGGTTTCCTGATTGGTCCTCTGGTCAGGTGTTTGGTTTCCTTTGTTAACCCTTTACAGGTAAATGAAACATTAACCCTTAGCTATCTGTTTATGACACCATCCCTGCAGTTTGCATCCTACCTCACGAAGATGAAAAACACAGCGCACTAGTGAATAATTTTAAAACAGTGGAGTAGACAATTTGATTTTTCTTGAAACATTTGGAAGTCGGGATGATGTAAAAATTGTTTAGTATTTGATATCCATTTGAAAATGGAACATTTCTGGTCCTACCTTCACCATAGCTATAAGTTGGACCTCCTGATCATAGGAATGACAAGTTGTGAACTTTACCTAGATTATTAGGAGTTGATGGCATTAGGGAAGTAGTTTTTCCTAGATTTGCATTAAGTCTTGGATTCAACCTCAGATCACAGTCATAAAGCACCATGATCTCCACAAACCACCAAACAGGACAATTTTCTATCATTTTATTATATTAAAATAAGAACACAGACTTGCTGACACTGTTTATCCCTATTTCTCAGATGAATAGTTCCACTAGTATAAAAGGTATTTTCATAATAATTCCAAATCAGCTGATTGCTTGGAGCACCAGAATTTTTAATGACTTACTATTTCAAAAATATGTAAATTGACTCATCACCCATCATCTCTTTAGATACGTAAATTTATCAAAAAAGATGCCACTTTTCCTTCTTGAGATATAGACAAGCCCTGATGCTTAGTTTTATGTGCACAAATCTGGGTTTCCAGTACTGGCGATTTTAAATGCACTGCTTTGTTTTCCTTACCATGGCTGAGAGAAGCACTAGACAAATGATTATGTGTGTGGCAATACAAGAAGTTACACTGGTATAGTTAAATTGCTATAGTTATACGGCTATAACTCCTCATGTGGAATCAGAGTGCCTTTTTCTGGTTTAGCTTATGTTGGTTTGGAAGTGGTTTAAGTGAAACTGGAGAAAGCCACTCTTATGCCATAATAAGAACATCCATGTATACCACTATAACTCTAGTGATTTAAGAATACCAGTATAGCTTCTTGTGTGGGTGACAATCCCTACATTTATTGAGGGTGGTGTGGGGCATTAAGGT
The DNA here is from genome assembly GCF_003597395.2 of Chelonoidis abingdonii. Lineage (NCBI taxonomy): Eukaryota > Metazoa > Chordata > Testudines > Testudinidae > Chelonoidis > Chelonoidis abingdonii. The sequence continues at coordinate 82,116,399 of NC_133770.1, forward strand.
CTATCACAGGACTAAATCAGGTGATCTAGTCCTGGCTCTGCTAACTTTCTCTGTGACCTGGCCAAGTCACTTAACCTGCCTTTGCCTACTTCACAGGGATGCTCGCTAAAATCTATAACATCTATGAAATTCTCTACTGGAAGATGTAGAAACGTCAACTATTTTCTTGTGTGTTACTGTTAAGCATAAATACCACAAAAAGACTGCAGCATCAAGGTTTAATATTAATGTTTCTGAGATAGAGTAACTAACTTTTCTTAATAATCCTAGAATATGTATATTATTTGTATAGTTATGGGGCCATTCCACATAACATACCGGTCATACTTTGAACTCTAGTACTGGTAACTGGGAAGCAGACGTTGAGTCATTAGATTAACTGTCCACCAAACATGATATCTTGGCTGAGTGATACATTATGGGACTGATCCTCCTCTTGTTTACACTGATATTAATTCTCTTTGTCAGCGTGTAACCTTTGGGTGGGCTAGAGATTACTTCATTGCCCTTCTCCAGCGTCTAAAAAAACGTGCAACTCCCATAGAAAAGTAGCTGGAGACCCAGAGTTGAGTCTCTAAGGATTTTCAGCAAGGATTGCACAGGGTCAACCTCCTCACATTCAAGTCTCAAAAAGAACTAAAGAAATTAAAACAACTTTATAAAATCTTATGATAAACAAATCTAATTTTTACTGCATAACATGGCTAGTTTATAATCCACAGACATTATCTACACAGTTAAACATAAACATCAAGAAAAATTAAAATCTCAACAGTTCAGTTCCCACAGAAACACAATGAGAAGAAACAGAATTCCCAAAAGCTTAGGTTGACTTCCCCTAAGTCTCAGTTAGAGTCTTTGATCACCAAATCTATACAGGCTGCTGAGTCTAAAATAACATCTTCCCTCCACTTGCTTATAGCAATCTTCAGTTGGAATCCATGCAGACTCTTCCTCTGCTGAAATCACTGTTTGCCAGTCAGCTAACTGATTAACCAATCACTCAGTTAAGTGTATAGATTTAAAAAAAACAAACCACCCAGTTACAAGAAAATACAAAACTGAGAATAGTAAAATATAAATGACTCTTTCCCTATTACTACATTTAAAGAAAAGTTGGTGAATCATGCTAGTTGAGACAATTTAAAACAATTTGGCTAAAATCAAAACAACATTCAACGCATACAATTAAAATAGAATAAATTATTTTCCCCTCCCAATTTCCCCTTGCTATAATTAACATTGCCCAGTAACAATGTCACTAACCTGCTGAAAAATGCTTCAGAGTTAGAGAAAGCAGCCTGCTCTCTGCTCCTGGCCTCAGCTTCTCCCAACTTAAGCTTCTCCCAGCTGCCCCTGCCCTGACTGCTTACCTTCATGAAGTCTGACCCCCAGCAACAGAAGAACCTATTGGAGCATATCCCAAACTACCACACCCAATTCCAGAAAGCTTCTGGAAGATTCAGCCTAGCAACAATGACCTAGATACAACTCACTCTTACCTCCCCCCATGGGTCTTTCAGAGAGATACCTTCCTATTAGGCACAGGGGTTACATGTGGATTTACTCTTACTATATACACTAGGATGGGAGAAGAATCTTTAAGCTGGTAATAATGTATTTTTCCTCACTTGCAAAAGGCTGCACAGACTATTTTGTAACAAGATGGGTCAACTGCAAAGTTGGCTTTCAGTTTGGGACAGTTGTGAAGTCACAGAGAAGCCTTCATTTTAGGCCTCAATCTGTCAGCATCCTATTCCCAGCGTGCTCTTCTGACCTTACTCCCCATGCAATCCACCATTTCACTTTGAAAAAGGAACAAAGGGACATTCCAGCATCACAGCAATCAGTGCCCTTCCATCTGCCTTTCTCCTCTCCCACCAGACAAGCCCCAGATCCCCTGCCCAGTTACTAAATTGTCTTGTCCCTATATTACTACCTACATCAGGGGTCGGTAACCTTTCAGAAGTGGTGTGCCAAGTCTTCACTTATTCACTCTGATTTAAGGTTTCATGTGCCAGTAATACATTTTAATGTTTTTAGAAGGTCTCTTTCTATAAGTCTATAATATATAATTAAACTATTGTTATATGTAAAGTAAATACAGTTTTTAAAATGTTTAAGAAGCTTCATTTAAAATTAAATTAAAATGCAGAGCTCCCCGGACTGGTGGCCAGGACCTGGACAGTGTGAGTGCCACTGAAAATCAGCTCGCGTGCCGTAGGTTGCTTACCCCTGACCTACATAGTTTCCTGCCAACTGTTTTATTTCACCCAGAGCCTTACAAAACCTGGGGCTTACTCTTGGTAGAACATAAACATCTAAAGCTTGTTTGGAGATGGGAATAAAAATCATGTTGTTCAATGTAATATTTGATAGATGTTTTCCTGAACAGATGCTCAGTTATTTTTTGCTAGTGATTATAACCTCTGGCAGCCAACAAGATGTTAATTAGGATTTAAGGAAGTAACAGACCTAAGGAGAAAGAGGCTTCCCTCCAGGTTACCAGAGTACGGTGGTGGAAGAGCTTATGGGGTAGCTGGTGCTGTGAAGTTAAAAACCTGTTTGCATATTGGAGCTAAGACTTTGCATAGATAATTTTTTTTATATAGAACTAGGGTCCTGTATGTCTGTCCCATGGCTTTTTGCATCGGGGTCTAGCATATAGCTGAGCTGGCAATAATTTGAGCAAAAATTTTCATGCAAGTCTATGCAAAATTTTCAACCAATTATTTAGCATATTTCACACTGTCCTAAATTGTCTATTTTTGCAAAGGTTATGAGGAATTGACAATTAATCATAGCAAAACCTGTGAAAACAAAAACAATCTACCTGTGTGAATTTTAGCAGAGGTGTCCTCCAACAGATGCAACATTTTCAGAAGCACCTAAATGACTTAGGAGCCTGTTTAATTTTCAAAAGTCACTCAGTGACCTCAGAGCCTAAGTCTCATGGACAGTCAATGGGATTTAGGCTCCTAAATGACTGAGTAACTTTTAAAATGGGGCTTGGGTTCCTAAATCATGTAGGTGCTTTTGAAAATGTTACCAATGGCATGATAGATGAAGCCTAAGGCTGAGGTAGGGAGCCCTGAGTTCTGCTCTCACAATTGCTACTAAAAGCCATTAATACTTTGCAGTTACACAGCACTATTAAATAATAGGCTGTTAGTAGGAAAATATTGTTATTCATACCTTACGGATGGAGAGATTGAGAGTCAGAAGCTTGTCACTTGGTAACATTTTCAAACACCTCAGTGACTTAGGAAGCTACACCTCATTTTTAGACTTTATTTTGGAAGTTACAGGTTTCACTGAAAGAAAATGAGACGTAAGCCTTGTGTACCTGGTAGCGTTTTCAACATTTTTGTTGTTGCTGTCGCTATACAGATCAAACAAAACAAAAAAAGCATAGCTACATTGCTTTGCCAAAAGCAGCTTCAGCTACTTCCCCTGTGAATCATAGCATCCAGGCAGTACTGCTCTTTCTCAAAATAAGCACACAGCATTTTGGGCAGGGATCCCAAGGTGCAATGTTCTGCTAGGCTCAATGTGTTATAGGCTGTTTATTGCAGTGGATTGTGGGACACCTAGTGGAACCGAGTGGAATTCTAGGACTTGAGGTCAAACTCATGATTCCGTCCACAGTCTCTCACAATTCGTTAGAGTTTTGCTAGCCAGTACGTTTTCAAACTGTTTCGGGATCAAACAAATTTTCAAACCAATGTCAGGTAGGATGGAGGAAAAACTATTGCAAGCACTTTCACCCTCTGCCCTTAGCCAGTGACAGGAACAAAATAAAACCTACATCTCACCCCTCTACTCCAGGGCAGCAGACACCACTCCCACCCTCTCATTCAAATCCCTCCTAAAAAAATAAAAATAATCTCCTTTTACAGAACCTTTCCCAGAGCCGCAAGATAGCGGCAGCAATGATGAATGCCTTGTCTAGCCCAGGATTTAAAGGTTTGACATTAGCTCAAGCTACGAGAGTAGTTAGCTCAGTTAATTTAACACCTTCTAAAACTCTAGCCAACACAAAGCAGTTGTACTTTAGAATGTAATAAACTGGTCAAGTTAACTAGGGGAAATGTTGGCTTTAGTACAAATCTAACATCACATTTTTAAATCCTAGGGCTCCTCTATGCTTATGTTACAGCAGCTCAGCTGCGCTGTAGCACTTCAGTGTAGAAATTACCTATGCCAATGGGAGGATTGTTCCCTACAATATACACTCCAGTGCTTTGTAAATTGTGCTAAATTGTGCAGCGCTAAATTGAAAATGCCCAAGCAATGGGGTTTCCAATGACTCCTTTAAGGTACTACACCATAGTCCAGCATCTCACTCAAAAAGATTTTGCTGATGTTCAGCCTCAAATTTTCCCCTTGATAATCCGTCTGTCACTGTACTACCCACATGCAATTTTAACAAGTCATGATTCCTCATTGAGAATTGAACCTGGAATCTCCAGTGCTAATAGGATGAACCTCTGCCACTTGAGCTAAAGGAATAGTTCCATTATCTGACAGATGTAATAGACTAATGTCCTCTGTGGATCAGCCACTAGAGGGGGATACCTAACACAGTGAACAGGCACACAATGAAGCATGAAGAGCTGCTGTAAATAAAAATATCCTCCACTCCAAATTAACTCCAAGCGACACTCCCATTAGTTTCCCCGTTTAAAAGAAAACACACACGCATTTGGATTGCTAAACTTCATATTGTATTTAAATAAACTGAATTTGAAAGAAAAAAAATGATATGGCTTTACACTGCAAATTATTTTTACACAACTGTAAACATGCATATGTTTAGCCTATAATAAAGTAAACTATGCAAATAAACTTTAGGCACAGTATTCTCCAAATAGTTATATGTACTTCAATTTTGTATTATTCCTGAGTACCCATTTCTCTGACCCTAGAGAAAAAAACACAAGTGAGAACGTTTTCCTATCAGCCTTTCCTCTTAAACCAATTGGTTAAGTCTGGTTTCTGAGAACATGGGATGTTCCAATTTGTTTTGCTGGATCATCAAGGCATACAGCATGGGTACACGAGAAGCCATAAAACCTTTTGAGGGAGTGGGATACAAGTGTGGCCTATACTGACCTTTCTGATATGTATATTTTAGGTCTTCTGGCTTGATGAGGGCTGACTCAGTACATGATCATAGGCAATGTCTGGTGTATTCCTTTTTGTGTTGTCTTATCCCCTTTTAAACTGCATACACTCGAAGAATAAACAGAACACTTCCTATGAAACACCCCATATTTTAGAGGGCACCATGAAGCCACTGAATAACTTATAATGCGTTGTTGCAGTAATTAGCTACTTCACTGCTTATCTAACATGTAAGTCAAGGGAAATTCAGGATGATATTTTGGAAGCAACATTACTACTAATTAGGTTGCAAACACACATTCAATTAAATAGCTGCTATACCAATTGTTAAGACCAAAGCTTTTGCAGCTTGCTAGGAGAGAGCACCTGTATTCTCTTTGCTCACAGAGAAAAATCAAATCATTTTGGTTATAAACCAACTGTATTTCTTAATTATGTGTTAAAATATGTATACATATCATATTCTTTTAGAACCAGATATTTTTAAAAATATATGTACAAGAAAGATGCCTCTTTAAATATATATCGAATGCAGGAAAATAATCCGGGTTTTATAACCTTCCTTCAAAATTCCCCTAGTGCCCTCCAATGCATTTTTTTAAAAAAGAGATAAAACCCCTAACAAACAGGGAAACAAAACCACATGAATGATGGTAGACTACCACTGATAGACAAAAGCCAGGAAAGTAAACATTTAGCTTTGTATTTCCTGGCTTACATTAGACGCCTACTGCCACTTGCCTTATTCCATGTGGGTAACAGCTGAAATTGAACCGTGTGTGGAGTGGGCAGCATGAACCTCATGCACCACTTAAGTCCTACGTATGCACAAAATGAAACAAACAAACAAACAAAAAGCACTTACAGGGGTAAATGTTTCTTGCTCTGAAGAATGACAGGACCCATTGTCCCTCATGAGATCCATGCCAAGGAACAACCTGGGGAAAACTCCATGTAGAGAACCTTGGAGAAGGTGGGCTGCTTCCAGTTGCATCTTATAACTGTTTATTCATCTGTTTGTTGTAATCATCTTGTAGCCATGGGCTCTAGCCCTGCAGTTGCAAATATCTTTCCTCCAGTTCCACATGGAGCTCTATTTTGGAGTAATTTAAATAAGGTTGATATTCTATATTTAAACCGTTTTCGTTAGAGACTGAAAACCAGAATTAAATGAGACTGTGTGATATATTAGAGAAAGTTGTCCTAGTTCTTATTTACATAGGTAGGTACTTTTGTTACTTAAAACACCTAAGAACATTACTTTGAGAGAATACCTGTCTTCAATGCCAATTATTACACATACGCAGTGTGTGTACATGTGTGACTGTTTGTTTATGAAGGTAATTTGAACAGCTTCTAGTATTGTTTCCTCTAATAATGGAGGCAGCAACTGAAGTTTTATTTAAAATTATTCCATAAGGCATTGGTGCAACAAGGTAGTGATGTAAGAGAAGTTATAAAATTGCCTCTTCAAACTGTTTAAAACACTCCCACATCACGGTTAACCAAAAATAGCAATAAAAAGGCATTAGAAAAGCCCCAAACTGAAGACGACAGTTTAGTGATGAGTTTAGTTTACACTCCAGCTCCCACATGGGTTTTTTAATGAATTGTTGGCTCACGTCTATCCTAAACACACATTTTTCCTTAATGTACTATGGCACTGAACATCTCCCATGAACAAGAAACATTTAGATTACATCAAGAGAATATGCATTATGCTTTACAGATCAACAGTAGTCAGGATCACAGACTGGCTTATCTACTGTACATATCTATTTAAAACTTTAAAAGACTAAGAATATACATAAAATATACACTTAATAAACAAAATAAAATCCTCCTCAGCTTCTGTTTAGGATAACATTTGATATTCCATAGGGTTACACATTGCTTCTAATAAAATTCCATGCACGGAGCTATTCCCGTGCCAATTCCCTCATCAGCATTGGGCTCATTGAAAAGTAAATTAGTTCTTCATATATATGCAGTAGAAAAAGAGAAACCTCAGCCCTAGTCATCACTGTCACTTCCAGATTCACTCAACTGCAAGTCATTTCCTATTGGGGACAAAAAACAAGAATACCAGAAGTTAATTCATACTTTGATTATATTAGGCAAACTGCTGAGATGCTGTTTATGTTCATTTCTGTGTAATTCTTATTTAAATCTCCAGTTTTAAATTCAATAATTCTTAAATTTGAATATAATCATTCTCCATATTCAAAAACATTAAAATTTGCACAGAGTTTATTTAAGGCCCAATCCAGGCAAAGTTGAGTCTCCTTGGCTCCACAACCACCAAGGCTACTACTCCCTGTTCAAAAAGAAGCATTCGCCTTCTCAGCAGCTGTGGAATTAATTCCACACCCTCCGCCCAGCCAAAGTGCCATATATGACTTTTGGGCAGGACACTAAGAAAATCCCTGGCTTCATCTATGCTATTAAAATAACCATTTTTTTTAAAGATAGTAGTTTCAGTAGTGAAGATAGGGTTGTTGTATGGGGAAGTTCTATGGCCTATGTCACACAGGAGGTCAGGCTACATGATCACAGTGGTCTCTTCTAGCCTGTGGATAAATCAGGAAAGTGCGGGCAGCTCAAGAATATTGGGCTGAGCCTATTTGATAGCTCTGCTTCAGAAGTCAGTGAGGAAGGGGAAAACCAGGGAGCTCTGAGGCCCAAAGATAGGTCAGAAGCAGGAGGCCCAGAGACCTACACTGTCCTCATAGTATGTACCAAAGGTCCCCAAACTGTGGAGTGCACCCTCCTTGCGGGGGGGGTGCAAAGTTGGAGGGGGCACAGCAGTGCCTGGATCAGCCTCCTTGGAGGGTGGGGAAGGAGTGCCACCCAGCGCTGCCCACAGCCACAGCTCTGGCCCTGCCCCCAGGCCCTTGACACAGCTCCAGTCCTGACTGCGACCCCGGACTCAACCACAGTTCCAGGCCGCGGCTCCTGGCCCCCTGGCCATGGCTCCCAACAGTGGCCCTGGCCCCCCTCCCAGACGTGGTTCCTGGGGGGCACAGACAGGTTCCATTACGGACAAGGGGGGAGGCGTGATGGAAAAAGTTTGGGGACCACTGCTACATAGCAACTGTCTGTCACTTCTCTTGCAGAATTCTGATGAACATGAGAATGAGAAATGTCCTCTTCATTCTTGGGTAATGTACATGCTTTCTTTTAAGTTGGCCTATAACATGTGCCCTATCATCTTCCACATTCCTGCCCTCAAATGCAGGTCCACTGCAACGGAGCTACTGAAAAAAATAAGACAGTGGCTGTTTCTTTTCCTTTTTAACATTTTTGGGGGGTTTCCATGCTATGGCAAGCGTTCCCCTCTAGAGGTGTTCTTCATGTTACAGATGTATCAATGGTTTATCCATGGACACATGTTGGATCAAGCCTTTGAAATTCAAGCACATTACAAGCCTGGCAAATCTGACCTCCTAAATAAGGGCCTATCCAAGGCCCACTAAGTCAGTGAATAGACTCTGCTGACTTCAGTGGGCTTTGGATAGGGCCTTGAGTGAAGGTCTAAATACTAATTAGCAAAACTCACATTTCTTTCTAAGTACTGGACTAATCAAGGAGGATTAGATGCACCAGATTCATTTTCATATTTAATTCACCAAAACCCTCCATGTTTGTGTCTGTTACAGCTGTCCCCCTGCTGCATTCCTTTTTCCCCTCTCCTTTCTGTTTGTCCTGTGTGGCCGCCCCTCCCGGGCATTTTGCTAACTAAAGTCACAGCCCTATTCATAGGGATGGCTTGAACAGACTAACTGGAGCCATTGCTCTGCCTAGGGAGGGGGCTTCTTGCTTCTTTGTTTGGCTCCTTTGTTCAGACCTGGGCTCGGTGTGGGGGGCACGGCCCAGAAATGCAAGACCTGAAGTGGCCAACTAATTAAGCATATGAGTCATACCTGTGGCTCAGAACATGCCCAGGCATGCCTATGCTCACCTGCAGCCTTTCCCTGCCTTCTCTCCTCCCCTGTATCAAGAGGAGCCAATCAAAAGTACTGGTGGGAAACTGCCTGAGTTTGCCTTTAAAGCCAGACATTTTCTGATCAGACCTCGGAGAAGGTCCTTGCTTTGCCACCTGGTCTGATCAGCTAGGGGTCTTTGGGGGGCCCTCTCCCCGCTCTCGTTTGTTTTTGAGCGTACCCCCGTTTTTAAACTCCCCTCCCACGAACAACGAATTTGTGCCTGGAGATCTCCTGATTACTGAAAGCGAATCGAGTCCTCTCTCCATCCTCCGATGCTACTGCTGTTCCTGTCTCTGTGTTTGCTGCTGTCCTGGGGATTGGTAAGAGCTCTCTCTTGCAGACTCCCCCTGTCCTAGCTGCTGGCCTTGTTTCCCAAGCAGACAGACCCAAGCTAACTCCTTGGTCTGTATCTATAATCTGTTTCTTGCTCCGCAGCGCCTTTGCTGCTAAAAATAAGCCTGTGCCGCTGCTAAGCTGTGCCTTCCTGGACTGTATCCTGGGCTGCCAGCTTGCAGCCGCCCCACTGCTGCAGCCACCACTAGTTAACTCCCCTCCCCCCCGGGGCTGTACCCTGGACACACACCACTCTGCCCTCTGGAATTGCTCCCCCTCCCGATCAAAGAATCGGCATAGTGTAAGAATTAGAATCAGGTTCTTAGTCTAGATAAGTTGTAATTTCATTTTGCATAGCTGTGGTTAAGTTAGGTTTAGAGAATTGTTTATATTGTGCTCTGTAAATTAGGTTTAAAAAATTCTTGCATTGTGTTCTGTTGCTTGCTAATTTGTGTAGTCTTGGTTAAGTTAGATCATAGATAAGATTTTGCTGTGTTCTGTATAATTGTGGTTCAGTCTGTCTTGCCGCTGCCCTAATCCCCCTCCCCCCCGAGCTTGCCTGTGTCTCCCCCCGAGCTCCCCAGTCACTCGTTGCAGTCTCTCTGCTGTTTAAACTTGCAGCCTGTCTGCTCTCTGTGTCTCCCTGAGTTTAAATCTCCCTCTCCTCTCTGCTGTTTAAACTTGCAGCCTGTCTGCTCTCTGTGTCTCCCTGAGTTTAAATCTCCCTCCGCAGCACCTCTGCCTTTGGTCTCTGCTCCACCACGTGCTCCTCTTCCCCCATCCCCCAACCTCATTCCTCTACCACTGCCTTTCTCTCTCTCTCTTTTAATCCCTTCCCCCTCGTGTTCACCCCGCTCCTACTGCTGCCAAACCTCAATTGTATTACTGAAGTCTAGCATAAAACCCCATTGGTTACCCTTTTTCTCTCTGATACACCTCACATTTTACATTTACACCACTGTGACACATTTTTACCTAGATTTAACACATTTTACCCATAACTGTTATTTAACACATTTTACCCATAACTGTTAGCTGGTTATATGCTGCTGTGACACACCCTTTACATAGAAATTGTTAGCTACCTGTTACATTTACACTTCAGTGTTAATTGGTTACCAACTATATTGTACCCCACTGTATTGTACCCCACTACTGAAACCCCCTATACTATTTACTAAAAGAAACCCCTCCCCAATTGTCTACCTTAACAAACCCCATACCCCTCACTATTAAATTTTCCCTGGTTTTGCATTTTCTTAATAAAGTTTATTTTGCATCCCACCAGTGCAGTAATTGTCCCCCAAGATCCCCTACCTGCTGGCAGGGTCAGTTTGAATTTACCTGAATCTGCTACAGAAATCACGGGGACTTAGCACACAGCACACATTTTAGGTCCAGCTCGTCACGGAGCATATAGCGGAACCACAGAGAGGATATAGCAATTTGACTAGCCATAATCTCCTCATCTTTGCCTATCTCCTATGGTAGACAGGAGCGGGTCTCTCTACAGTTCCTCCCACGTCCTCACATTTTTTATGCTTTTAAACTGGCAGTGAAGGATGGGTGGGATAGTGATGAGGATTGCTGGGCACAGTAGCACAGGAGGGGAAAACGTTTGAGAGGGCGTGATGCATAATTTAGCTGCACCTCTGACCCTTTCTCTGACCTCTCTGAATGCACCCTCCATAGATGCTGGCCTTGTACCGTCACCTCTCTCAGGGTGGAATCCCGTGATTCTCCCACCCTTAGACTTGGTCTCAGGATATAGAGACCAGCCAGCAGGTAACAGCCTGCGTGAGGCAGGGGACATTCTGCCTGCCTGTCTCCCTCCACACCGATGGTCCCCAAGGACTCACAAGGGAACGGTGAGCTAGCGAGGGACACTGGTGTAAGATGTTTGTTGTTTTGTATGATCTGTATTTTCCTATGTGGTATATGATTAAGTAAAAGAGCACAATGCTCTGTGTAAAGTGTGGGTGTTACAGGCTTCGCAACTGCCGCATGCCCCTGACAGAGTTAAACTGTAACTAGAAGCTTCACACCTCTTGGATGGACATCTGGGAGAGGGGTATGTTGGAACAACTGGGTTATCTTGGGGGTCAGTGCTGGGCCTGGGGGCATAGAACAGAAGGGCAGAGGAGATCCATTTTGGAGAAGGGGCAGAAGACAGAGTCAGTGCCCAGGAAATGTGCCTGAGAGGCCCAGGGAGAAAACAGTGCTGTAGCCTGCTGAGGCTCTAGAACAGAGGTGGGCAAACTACAGCCCGCGGGACCCTCCTGCCCGGCCCTTGAGCTCCTGCCGTGGGAGGCTTGCCCCTGGCCCCTACCCTGTTATTCCCTCTGCCCCACAGCCTCAGCTCGCCCCGCCACCAGCACAATGCTCTGGGCGGCGAGCTCCTGGGGCAGCACAGCTGCAGAGCCAGGGCCTGACCTGGTGCTCTGTGTGGTGCGGTGTCGTGGCTGGCTCCAGCTGGGCGACACGGCTGCCTGTCCTACTGCTCTGGGTGACGCGGCTGTAGTGCCGCCAGCCACCAGTGCTCCAGGCAGTGCGGTAAAGGGGCAGGGAGCAGCGGGGGTTGGATAGAGGGCAGGGGAGTTCGGGGTGTTGATAGCGGTCGGGGTGGTCAGAGGGCGGGAAACGGGGGTTGAATGGGGAAAAGGGTCACGGGGGGGCAGTCCGGAAGGAGAGGGGGGGTTGGATGGGGTGGCAGGGGGTCCAGGGGCTGTCAGGGGACAGGGAACAGGAGGGTAGGATGGGGCAGGCCATCAGGGGACAGGGAGCAGGGGTAGAGTCCCGGGGGGGGCAATCAAGGGGCAAGAAGTGGGGGTGTGGGGTGGATCAGATACGGGGCGGTAGCCGGGCCACACTTGGCTGTTTGAGGAGACACATCCTCCGCTAACCGGCCATCCATACAACTTTGGAAACCGGATGTGGCCCTCAGGCCAAAAAGTTTGCCTGCCCCTGCTCTAGAAGCAGGGACACAGAAGGTTGAATTCCCCTCACAGCAGTCCCAGCGAGTGGTCACAAGAGGGTGCTCACTAGGTACTGTAAAAAGAACAGGAGTACTTGTGGCACCTTAGAGATTAACAAATTTATTTCAGCATAAGCTTTCGTGGGCTACAGCTCACTTCTTTGGCTGCAACCGAAGAAGTGAGCTGTAGCCCATGAAAGCTTATGCTGAAATAAATTTGTTGGTCTCTAAGGTGCCACGAGTACTCCTGTTCTTTTTGTGGATACAGACTAACACGGCTGCTACTCTGAAACTAGGTACTGTGACACCTTCCTGCTTGTTTAACAGCCCTGTTATTAAAGTAACCTAACCTAGGGATAGTCAGCATCCCAATAACCCAATATAGCCATGCAGTAATTATTCCAATAACCAGGTCACATGCAGTATTCATCAGTTATTACAAGTTAGCTCCACGTCCTTTGTACGTCTGTATCAACTTCTAACTAACTCTCACACCCACACAAACACAACACAGCAACTTCACTAAAAGGTTTACTATATATGCAGCCAATCCCACATTTCAAAAGCTCTTTTTTTTTTTTTTTTAATTTAAAAAACAATGCTTCCCCTCCCCAAAGTGTACAGATACTCCCTGGATTATGCAAGACCTGACTTACGCAAATTCGACCTTTCGCAAAAAGTTCCATAAGGCTTAAATAAAATTTTCAAGTTGTGGAAAATATTGCGTAGAGTACCGAAACACAAAGTACTGTACTGTAGTGTGGAGGAATACAGCAGTAGCATCTCCTACAAGGGAAGGCTTTGCACTCTCTCAGCCTCTCAGTCTCATGTTATTTCAATGATACTGTATTTTGTTATTTCACCCTATTATTTCATTCAAATTATGCCTGGAAAGTGACCAAGTGACAGCAAGAGTGCAGGACCAGTTCGTAAGCAAAAGAAGATTGATTTAGAGAACAAAATATTGTAATTGTTTGTTTTTTATGCTTGCACAATATATGTTTGCAACTTACGTAAAATTCAGGTTATGCAAGGCTTTCCGGAATGGAATGATTGCGTAAGTTGAGAAGCATCTGTATCCTACTCCTCCCTGATCAGGCTTTGCGCCCAGTCACACTGAGTGCCAGCTCTAAAACCCACTGAAGCTGATGGGAGTCTTTTGGGTTTTGGCTCAAGCCCTTGATGCCTAAGCAGCCTCTGTACTAGGGGTGGGCAAACTTTTTGGCCCAAAGGCCACATCTGGATGGGGAAATTGCATGCAGGGCCATGAATGTATAGCTGGGACAATGGGTTGGGGTGTGGGAAGGGGTGTGCCTGGGGGCTCAGGGCAGGTGGTTGGGGTGCAGGAGGAGTGCAAGGTGCGACAGGGGACTCAGGGCAGGGGTTTTGGGTGCGGGCTCCAGCCCAGCAGTGGCACTCAGCAAGGCTAAGGCAGGCTCTCTGCTTGCCCTGGCCCCACACTGTGCCACTCCTGGAAGTGGCTGGCAGCACGTCCTGCAGACCCTGGAGGCAGGAGGGTAGAGGGCTTCGCGCACTGCCTTTGCCTGTGGGTACTTCCCCCGAAGCTCCCATTGGCCATGGTTTCCCGTTCCCAGCCAATGGGAGCTGCAGGGAGTGGTGCCTGGATGTGAGGGCAGAGTGTGGAGGCCTCTGCCTCACCCCCCTCCCCTAGGGGCCACAGGAACATGGTTCTGGCCGCTTCCAGGAGCGGCGCAGGGCCCGTGGCGCCACAGAGATGGCAATCCTGCAGGACGGATCTGGCCCACGGGCCATAGTTTGCCTAGCCTTGCTCTATATCTTCAAATAAATAAGAACTTTTTGTTATAAGGTCTCCCTTTCACATATTTCAATCTGCACGCAGGCAACTGCTTGGGATAACCATTTGGTAAACTATATTCTACAGTAGTATCTAAATCTGCTTAGAAAATCTATGCCTTTTGGTGGCAACACATAGGTTCCCACAGCAACAACACACAACTTTACTTACTGAGAGTGTTCATTAGCTGATTGCTTCCTTGTGGCCTGCTGGTACCATTAGCAATCGCATTTCTGTTGTTGTACTGCTGGTGTGGTGGCTGAGAGGGGGAAATGCGTGCAGTCTCTTCCCCGTCACTGCTAGAGCTTTCATCATCACTCCCAGAAGAGCTCTCAGAGTCCGATGAGCTGCTACCACTGCTGCTGCTCATCTGTTCAATAATTTCAACCTCTGCTCTTAGCTCTGGAATAGGATGACATTTGTTGGGTCAAAACATTTACAGGCTTCTGTAAATTTCAGGAAAGGAATGTTAAAATGCAACAGTTATGTCAAGTATAATTTACCAAGCACAATGAACAAGTCTAAAATAAAATCAAAAGGAGAGAATTGGGGGTGGAAAACAAAAGAAAGATATATACAACTGTGCCTAAGTGCTGCAGCTGAATCTAGAGAAGAGGTAATAATCACTGCTTCTCTAAACTTCATTTCTTTCACTACCACTTTATATGTTTTCTATTTTTAAAACCATTCCTTACTGTATTATTCATTTACTGAGTGCTCAATGTGCCAGGCACTTTACAGACAAAACAGGCATCAAATGTAAATGATTTGGGGGTCAGAGTATATAACAGTTGACACAATGGGTACAAATTTCAAAAGTACCCAGTGACTTAGGAGCCTAAGTTCCACAGAAAAACCTGTAGGATTTAGGCTCATTTGAAAATGGTATCAGATGCAACAAGTGACAGTAACAATAAGGAGAGAATGGGATTACAACAATAAAGTTATGAAGTTCTTTAGATTTGCCATGCATCCTTCTTGGTGGTTCCAGTGGTAATATGAAAGTTATATCAGCAAGAGTTTGGAACTGTCACATTACTTACCAAGGATTTAGATAAGTCATCCCAAATCACACCATTGTTGTATATTTGAATATTCCATGTTACTCAAAAACTATTTGAAGGATTTTTTGAACATTTTGTGAGGACTACAACTTGTATCCCTCCACCAATAACATTAAGCATTTAGTTACCATAAGTCCAAAGGTACAGGGACCAGAGGTAAAGAAATAATAAAACTAGCATTATTTATATGATGAAACGCACCCAAAATCGTCAGAGTTCAAGCCTCATTGTGCTGGACATTGTACATACACAAGCTAAGAAATGAGTTCCTATCTTAAAGAACTTACAGTCTAATAGAAAGAGTGGGAGAAATCAGGTATTATCTTCATTTTACAAATGGGGACCTAAGGCACAGAAAAATGTAAGTGTCTTGCCCCGGGTTACATAGGAATACTGTAGCAGAAACAGAGTTTGAACCCAAATTTCCAAAGTTCTACTCCAGTGTTTGAATCACAAGACCATTCTTTCTGTGTAAAGTATTTCCAAAATGACCTTCAACAGATCTTTTCTATACATAAAAATGCCATGACATTAAAATTCATGATCGCGAACATTTCAGAGTTAAGGCTAAATACTGTATCTGATTGGAAAGGAGAGGGTTCCAGATGCCCGATGATACAACAGCTACAGGATCAGGAAATAAGACTAAAGAATCCTACTAAGCTCTCAGCCTCCACTGTATTTTGGCAATGAAATCCATTGGGTAATTATGCACTGGCCTAAAGTTTCCTTTTTCAATTTTAAATTTGCTATCTTTCAATTTCTAAGTCAGCTACATTCAACTGGAATTAAGGAAAACAATATTATAACTATACAATGGAGCAACAGACTGTCTAAATCAAGTTGTACTTCTTAAGGAAATGAGGCTGTTCTGGCAATTTGGCTGCTGAAGCAAAACATACTGGTTATGTTACCCACAGTTCACCTGTTTGCAAGACAGCAATTTCGGTTCAATCTTTTAGATTTAAAAAAAATCTGTCATCTGTTTCTGTTGGATTTACATGACTGGGTCAATGGCAGGGAGTAATATATCTTTCAAAAGTGATTTCTCTCTCTCTTATTCTCCTCCTCACTTAGTCTTGCAGTTTTTAGAATTTTATTTCGTGCTGGAGTCTGAGAACTGGACAAGGAGCACTCCCAAGTCTGGGTTCTCAATTTATTCCCAAACTGCGGGTTTTTAGAATCCCATAACAACTTTCAGGCTTAGAGGATCTCTCAATGTCTAAACTAAGCAAGTTGGGGAAACTAAGCACAATGGAAAATGGAAATCCCACAGATGTGAATATCTTTTACCTTAGCTTGATTCGGTAAATTTTCTGCATGCCTCAAGTGATACTTTGGATCAAGGGAGTTGATAATTATAACTACTCACTGAGCACTAAAAATGTACATGGTGCAAATATTCACAGTCTATGTCTCAAAGAGCCGAGAATCTAATGGACAGAAAAGATGTATTGGGAGAACTAGAGGAAGGGGCTTCCACTCATTTACTTGTTTATAAGCCCTATGGAAGAAGCGAGTCATATGTGGAAAATATGAATGAGAAGTTGGGATGACCTGGCAGACTGAGAGTGGGAGGGCCCTCCAACATAGGAGTGTGGTGCTCTTCTCAGGGCAACACAGAACCATAAGCCACTGTTACCCTCTGCCTGAGCAAGGGAGAGCTTTGTTGGAGATCAGACTACGTGTGATCTCCCTAACACACCAGTCTGTCCGCTTCACAAGTAAATTCCTTGAGATTCTGCCAGTCTTAATCTTTCCTGCAGGTAACAAATCAGTGAACCCTGGTTCCTGAGCTCTCCAGAGACATCTCTCTGTAGTGTTGTAATAAGCCTCTGTCCCAAATCTGGACCTTAGCGTCCAAAATCTGGGTGCTTAGCATGAAACTCCCCCAAGCTTATTACCAGCTTGGACCTGATCTCGCTGCCACCAGACAGGAATTACAGCGCCTGCCTCGCTCTGGTCCCCCAGACTTTCCCTGGAGGGACCCCAAGACTCAGAAACCCTGAGTCTCGCACCAAAGGGAAACCAACCCCCTCCCCTTGTCTCCTCTTTATTTCATCCCCAGCTCCCCCTCCCTGGGTTATCCTGGGCGATACTGTACTTAACTCCTTGAATGCAAGACAGAGAGGGCAATTTACCTTCCCCCGAGGCTATGCATTCAAACCTAGTCAAGCTAACACAAAGAGATTTTCCCCCTCCCTTCGTCCCTTAGCCTTAACTAGAGAAAAACCTCAAGCAGGTTTTAAAAAGAAAGCTTTATATAAAAAGAAAGGAAAAGACATAAACATATAAACTCTGCATCAAGATGACATATACAGGGCTATTGCTTATAAGAAAATATGAATAAACAGTCTGATTCAAAAAGATATCCAATTTGAAACATTCCAGCAAGGTACACACATGTAAATACAAAATACAATATAAACCTATTGCTTTTCCTTTTGTACTCACACCTTGGTAACAGAAGGGTAGAAAGAAGCTTGGAGATAGAAAGAAAACCTCTTCTCTCATAGCCGAGAGAAAACAAACAGACAGAACAAAAACAAACACCCCCAGAAGTTCCCTCCCTCACTTTGAAAAATCCAGTTTCCTGATTGGTCCTCTGGTCAGTGTTTGGTTCCCTTTGTTAACCCTTTACAGGTAAAAGAAACATTAACCCTTAGCTATCTGTTTATGACAAGTGTCCAGTCCTTCTGACTGGATACTCTCAGAAATTGTTAAGTGTGCTATCTCAAAAGAGACAGTACGCACACCAGCTTGTTAGGTTAGCTGAGGACTCATTCTATACTTCAACAAAACAGCACTGATAGTAAACTAGGAAGACGTTATGAAGAACAGACACTTAAGTGATACTAAGCAGAGATAATAGAAAATAGAAAACAAACAAAATAAAACATGCTTTCTGGTACCTAACATTTAATTCTAGCTAGTTAAGTCTTTGCCTAAACAGCTTTCTCACTTATAGCATCTCCAGTCCTTCCTGGCAGGAGCTCCAATGTTCACAGAATCAGAGCTTGCTGTCCACTTTGTTCCCTAAGACATGGATAAATAAGGGGTTCTCTCCTCTTCTTTTTCTAGTCCAGTAAGCCTTTGAAATGTCTTATTTGAAAATTAAGCCCAGACAGAGTTCCTGTCCTCTGCTGGTGTGTAGATGCCATGCTATGTTCCTTATCCTCTAATCAATTTGTCTTTTTGATTGGCTTAATCAGTTTGTTTACCATAGATGTAAATGTACTCTGGCCTCACCTGGCTCAATTTATATCGGAGACTCAGGCAAACTGGCAAAACAACATTTCTTTGTCTACAAAAAACTTGTTTATTTGCTCTACTCAGATTGCTTGGTGTGAACATATTTTAGGAACATATTTCCAGCACAGACATAATTCTTTATACACTAACTATATATATATATATATATCATGCAATAATATCAACGACCACCGTGTCAAGAGTTTTTACATATATCTTACAAGATATCATTTGGCTACATATTCTGACAACAGCATGGTGGGTGGCATAAAGGGGCTCTTAGGGTCAGAAGGAGGCAGCATGGAAGATGGTGTGAAGATGACAGAAGGGAGAGGAAGACAGTAATGAAAGAGTAGAGGTTGGCAACACTGGTGGAAGGAAGAGGATAGAAGATATGCAATGAGACAGTATTCAAGATGAAGGCTGAAGAGGAGGTTGGATGGGAAGTTTGAACTGGATATGGTGGGCAGGGGGGAGCCAATAGAATAATTCAGAGAGAGAAGTGACATGATCTGATTGTCAAGGAAGATAGTTTTGGCTGCTGTGTTTAGGATGGAATGAAGGGGAGCAATATGGGTGCCTGGCAGGTGAGTGAGGAGGACATTAGACAAGGCAGAGAATGATGAGAGCATGGAAATGCGTTTTAGCCACCAGGAGCGGAAAGAAAGATGTCTTGGAGAAAAGTGGCAAGATTTGTTGCCATCCTTGATGTGTGCGGAGAAGAAGAAGAACAAGAAAATGACATCAAGATTGTGAGCCTGGGGGACAGGGCTGGGAAGTTGGAGGTGTTATCGGCAGCAACAGAGAGCACTTAAGAAGGGAGATAAGTGGCTCAATTGGGGCTTTTTTTCTAATCAATTGCTGCCTCTTGGGCTTGCTGTTTCCTTTCAGATATCTCTAGTCTCCTCGCTCAGCTCCACGCAACCGATATTTTAAATTGTTCTGTGCAAACAACGTTGTTTTTGCTGATGCCACAACTGATCTTATATCATTAAAAATGTATCATGCAGAGCTTCCACAGGACTTTTAGGAAGCCCTACTGAATCCCCAATTGCTTCAGCCTGTCAAAGATGGTGGTTGAGTCCACCACAAGACGAGGTCCAAAAGGAAAAACAAAAAAATCTGCTTTATTTATGTCACAATTTGTATTTTCCTGCTTGTCTGCTCTGTTGCTTTATCAAGGCATTCTTTAGTGCAGTCATTAGTATGGATGACTTAATGTTCTGGTGCCTTTACTTTTTTGTTTCAATGTGTGATGATTACATGGCATAGTCTATACGCTGCCTTTAACTGTGAAAAGCCAAATACTTATCAGCATACTTTGTGTTCCTTAAGATCAAACAAACAAACCATGTTAATGCAATATTGAGGTTGAAAAGATCACAAGAGCCAGGAAATACAAAAGTTAATATTAAAAAAACCTCTCTATGTAGCATGTGTTAAATACATATCTTAATGAATGCACTATATCTGGCAAAGTTGATATTATTGAGGGAACCATAACTTTTGAGTTTTGTGCATTTGATTTCTCAACCTTAGCAATTTACTTAAAAGAATAAGTGAAACAAAAACATTCTTTTTTCTCCTAGGCGCTACAATAATAAATATTACTAATAAATCAAATCTATTTAGTTACTTCATTAACTAAGAACAGGGCTTTTCCCTGCTTTTCTCTGCTGTCAGCAGATGCACTGGATTTTATTCTGTTTCATGCACCTTCAATAAAATTCTTAGCTAGAAGTCCCTGGCCCTGAGAGGAACTGATTATCTAGAACTCCGACTAAAGCCAATGGGAGTTGTAGGTGCTCAGCATTTGGCGTTATGAGGCCATAAGTCCCATAGCACATTAGACAGAAGTAAACTACTTGATTTTGACAGGTTGAATTTACGGAGAAAGTAGATAGAAAAAAATGTTTTACACTGAAATTCAGCAAATTTGATTTATAAGTCCACAAGAGACAACAAATATGCAATTATGTAATGTCATCTTTAGAGTTATTTTTCAAAGTACAACTGCACTTTAGAGCACATTTTGAGCATTAAATTCATAGTTTTCCAGCAACACTGGAAAACTTGTACTTTTTCCAGATACTATATACCTACATTATGTCAATATTATTAAAAATGCATCTGTTGTGATTAAGTTTGCTATGTAAATATGTCAACAATTTTTTTCCTGCAAATACCACAATATGATCATTCATTCCCATTGAACAGTGACATGTGATAAGGTGCAGACAAGTATTCATAATGCATGAGATCCTCACCTGCACTCTGGCCCCTTGATGCTGTGTAAAAGGGATGTAGGGGCATAAAAAGGGCCAAACCTCCCCATAACTAATAGGTAAAGGATTCTCCTGCTGCTAGCATTGCAAAGTCAGCTCTGAAGGTGCCTCTCAAAGACCCTCAACACATGCCTCAGAGGGACAGGCATGTCAAGTGTGGGGTCAGAGTATGCTGTGATAATGCTGGGCAGCACAACAGCCCACAGGGCAGCCTGCAGTGGTTCCTGGAACTTAGAGAGGATCTCAGAGCTGTGTTAGTAACACCAGAGGCATCCAAGCCCCTGGGGCATCTTAGGATCAGGAGGGCGCAAAGATGGCTTAAAGCCACTTTAGATCCAGCCCCCTACGATTTGAGAGTTCTGCGCTGCACCTGTTAGAGGCACAGCACAGAACCTCACCCAGTATGCTTTACTTTTCTTCTGTACAAAGTATGTCTTTCAACGACCAAAAAGGAGATGCCATGAAACAAGAGTAAAAAAATCCTTTAACTTAAAAACCCTGTAGGAGTAAAGAAGAAATACAGGAGTCCCAAGGACTGAATACTATTTCCTGGATCTAGTTGACTTGTATCGTTCATCTTTGTTGTGTCAAAATGGCTTTTAATTGTGCTTTCCCTACACAGGTTCTCAGAATTATAAGACGTGTCAAAGTGTTGGTACTTGAATTCTCCATCGTTAGAAGCTTATGTAAAGAAAGGACAGAGGAATGTTTAGAAAAGCTACAGAAGCACAATTATTATGTGGCCAAGAACAAACTGTTGATGGATCCATACTCTCTCATTAGAACTTTACGCGAAGGGTAGATACTCTCTGTGAAATACAACTGATCTCCCAGATGGTACTTTGAAGTTCTCTACAATACGGGACATTCAGACGCTGGAGAAGTTATCAGACAGCCAGGACATTCACACTTTTGTACAACAGGTCTTCTGTTTTTAGAATACCAGGAAAGACTCTCTCTGGAGTAACCGTTACACCAGACAAATATGTAATTTTTACTGCAACAATACAACCTTTAGTCACTGCTGTATACCTTTCTGGAAAGGTTTCCGATGATTATTTAAGGCTGTGTTTACACTAGGAGCACTTTACTGGTATAAGACTATTGGTACACTATACTGGCAAAGCACTCCTAGTGTGGGTGCAGCTATACTGGAAAGCTGCAGCTTGTACCAGAATAATAAAATCTTTCACACCTCTACACCCTGCACACTCACGGAGTGAAAACAAGCTATACTGGTAAAAGTGCCATTTGGTTGGTGTAACTGTCTACAGTAGGGGGTTCTACCAGCACAGCTATGTCACTAAAGGATCACACTTCCTCACAACTATGCCAGCAGAGCTCTGTAGTACATACCTAGTTTAACTAATATTTGTTTTCTAAACTGTATAATAAGAACCATACCAGATAATTCGTTTACTAACAATGTATTTCCCTGCAGTCTGCTTGTTTGGTTGGTTTTATGTATTTGAAGAATTTTCAAAATAAAAAATTAGATATAAACACAGTGAGAAAGGACAGAAATTGCAACTAACAAACCCTCAGACTTCAGCGTGGTCTTTCGATCAACATCCTGGTGTTCACTAGATTAGAAACCGCGCAGAATGAATATAATCTGCTCCTACAACCAACATTCAGATTTTTGAAAAGTAAAAATGTCATAAAGTGACTAGTATAAGTCAAAGAAAATCTTGCTGAATAATATAGGATAAATAACGTAGGCTGAGCCCATGAGAAAACTAGCTGTATGGACCAGAGGGAAAAGACAATGCAAAGGAAACATCAGAAGTGGAGAAAGGAACAATATGGTCTAAATATACAACATATGCCTAGAAAGTACCTGACTTTTCAGTAAAATATAAACTAAACAAAAAAAGAAAGTTCCTCGCTTCAACTGCATTGTCCACAATATACCCATGGAGTGCACCACTCGGGTGGAAGGGATTTGAGCAGAGACTCTGTGCATCAATCCCCAATAGGCCTAACTTTTGGGCACAGATACAGAAACACTGAGATTAGGAGCCTGCTGCTGCTTAAGTAGGAGATTTATTTAATTTAGGCACTCAATCCTTCTTTGCCGCCCAAGATACCTGCATAATAAATATAGCAACTACATGGCAGTGTGGTCCATATTGTGCAAATTTGATCCCTATCCAATTATTTGATGGATCTCAGACCTAAAGCCTTTCTGTTGGATGAGATAGCCAGCCAACTCCTGTTCCATCCAACTGTGATGATGTGCCTCTTGTGAGTTAATGTTATTTTTATGGAGAAAGAGTCTGAAAGAGATTAAATTATCAGCAAAATAGGGATGCTCACGTGCAGAGAAATGGGGACAGTTTGAATGACTACGTCCATGTAAGAAAATAAATAATTCACTAAGAATCCTTAAAATAAGATACATAGACTATAAACCAGCAGTCATGTACTAGCCTTTAATGCTTTGAAGTTCTTATGTATCTTCGTAAATGAACAATTATAAAACAAGTAGATTAAAAAAAAAAACACCCTTTACCTCTCTTAATGTCATCCAGCTGAGGTTCAGGTGAAGGGTTGTCTTTCAAAGGGGAGGTTTTGGGCCCAGCTGCTGGCTTGGATGGAGCTTTGAACTGTGAGGAAGGCTGGGAGGCTCGAGCAGCCTGCTGCTCTATTCGTGCCTGGATCTTACTGCTGCCCTCAGCTCTGAAACAACATAAAAAAACAGTCAGTAGTGCCATAAAGCTGTGTTCATTTGTTCCAGTAAAATCTGTATTAAAATATATTTAATGAGTTCAGACTGAATACAAATTTACTTTGCATCCTGTAGAGCTATACAGTGAATTATGGATTTTAAATACAATACTGCTAAAAAACCTACACTGCTTTGGGAATCAGCATCACCACTGACTTCCATGGGAAGCATGCCATAAAGTGACTGTAGAGTGAGGTCCTTACTAACTGTGCTCCAGATCCATGTGAGGTTTAGCAATATCTTGTTCTCTGTTCAAACAGCAGTAAAGGTTTTTCATTTAGCAAAGAACATTTTCTTAATACAATCAGCAACTATAGTACAATACATTTATATAGCACCTTTCATCCTGAATGATCCCAAAACTCTTCACAAACATTTAGACATGAAATACAGAGGGATCACTTCATCCATCATTGAAATGGAGCTAACTATTAGAAGATGCATAGCAAGACTACCGAGCATTTTACAACAGGAAGTATCCTCTTTGATTACATGCAGTATATCATCAGATGAAAGTTACTATATAAGAGCAGAGAATTGTTACCAATATTGATTTATGCTCTTGAAACTACAGAAGGAATTTATATGGGAAGAATGTAATTACTCCACTTTGAATTTTAGACTAAAACCCCTTCTCTTGCCAAGTGTGCCAAGGGATCTTTAAAGACCAAAGTGATCATGACAACAGCTTGACATTTCTTCTGAATGACATGACCTCTAATAGCACAGTGCCCTGGAACATCATGCTCATGCACTTGTAGGGCATTGTCTCAGCGGAAAGTGTGGCAACTGTTGAATCAGTACCCTCATGTACAACAGCCTGGATTTGTTGTTTGGAGATCTCTGATCTAGTTGCCAAGCATGGTCCCAGCCTGCATCACTATAAAGTTTCAGTGAGTCAAAGTTTTTACGGCTGCAGTAATACAATATTTTAAATGTGTCATGTTTTAAAAAAATATTTAATAATGGCATGCTCTACAAAACTTATCTAATATGCATTCCCCACTGCTAAAAGAACTTGATTCAGAGATTTCAGGTACTTCAATTAGCACTACTCTGAAAGATATTTTATCTGAATACTTTCTAGAGTGCCATTTGTGTACTGAGGTATGGCGATTAGATTAGACAGAAGTTCTGATCTCAGCAGTTTTTAGGCAATTACCCACAATACTGTTTATTTCTGCAGCATTCATTTTTTCAGAATCTTTTGCCCATGAAGGGTTTGGATTTTTGCTCTGTTTATCTCCTTGATGCATCCATGTTTCCCCACTCTAATTGTTATATATAAATACACTTCTAGGTCCATTACGTGCAACTTCACTGTCCACTTGACAGGTTACCAGTTCCATCTTCTTCAGAAAGAAATCATTGAAAGCCATCTAATCTTTTGACCAGTTTCTAAACTCTCATCCACCAATACTGTTCAATCATGAGTTACAATTATCACCGTTCAATAACAGAGAATCCACTAATTCTTTACACTGTGCTACATACACACACTGGAGATTTCCATATTTAGGCATGATAATTGTCCTCATAAAGTCCAGGAAACTCAGTAATTAAACAATACTGCTAATTCTCAAAACTCATAGCCATAGCTAAAGGTGACACTATTAACATGACTCTCTAGCAAGAATTCTTCTTATTAACTGTATGTGCCCCAGTTTTACCTTGTTTTCTTGACTTGAATGCTGCTACTAAGTTTTTCCAGCACATATTCCCCAGTGTCATGATTGATAATAAGCACACAGTCCTTCTGATATGGTCTTTTATTTCCTTTGAACACAGTCATTGGAGGAGTTGAGCCCTGGTGTCAAAGAAAAAGCACACATTCATTTGCTTATACCCACACTATACAAGCTATTTATACACAATAAGTCTATATGCATGCTTCTGTCCTAATATCAAGAAATCATCATTTACTTTGGATTGAAAGTGTTTGTTAATTTCAAGAAGGGATGAATACATTTATATGTATTACATCAGATTCTTCCTCACTCATTATTATGCTTTTAATCATTTTATGTGGCTTTGCAGTGAAACACATCTACCCTTTGGTTACTATCATTTACAGTTCTACTTTCCATCATGTTAACAACTAAATTTTATTAGTTTGCCCTGATAAATATCAAAAACCTCCTTGATACTTCTACCAGCTCTGAAAATCCTGGGTTTGGATACTGAATATAAATCTAATTACGCATTCAGTGAAATTGTGACCTGATGAAATGTATGTGTACCCAATACATCATTTAAACTGCCTTTATATTTAATCCAGCAAATAAAAAACAACACCTCTTTTCTATGTTATGAAGCAAATATCACATGCCATACATTAGCAACAACTGATTTAAAAAAAACAAACAGCTTGTTTGCTTGGCAAAACTATTGCATGAAGACCTACATTCTGGAGCAATCTGGGGGGTTCTCTATGATACTAATTAACATTGGGTGAATCAAAAAGTTGATGCACTTAGTATAAGGGATGTACAAAAGTATACTTTCTACTGTGAAACCTACTCAGATTTTATCCATACAATATCCATACAGAGAGAGGTGAATTGTACTTACTTACAAGTGAAGAAGAGAGTCCTGCTTCAGAGAACAGAAAGCAATCTTTACACATGTTCTTGGGAAGCACCCTGAATTGAAGACAGTGTGCAAAAGCACAAGCTTCCACTCCCATCCCTCTTCTAAAGAAAATATAATGTCTTCACGCTTAAACTAAAATTTTAAACTCTCCGCACTATCAAAAATAGGATACACACACTAATTTAAAATGGTTATGGAACAATACAGACTGCCTACATCTGGATTCTTCAGAGATGTTACAGTAATACAGGTTCCAATTTGGATAAGATCATATTCTCATATAGTCATGCCTTCACAGATATTTATAATATTACTACATTAAGAAACTGAAAAGTAAAAAAGGATTGAAGAGAATATAAAATAAGCTGGAAGTTAAGTCCTGGTCATCCTTGACAGATAAAGAGAAGTTAGACAACATATAAAGCACAAATATAATGGAAATTATGATAAGCTTATATCCCACCATTCCCTATTTTGTGGAAAGCCTGGAATTTAAAGAAGAGCATAATCTTTGCTGAGAAATAAAGAGAAGAAACTGAAAATCCAATGAAGCACATCAACAGTCCCTCTCACATGCTTAAAATTAAGCAGGTATGTAAGAGTTTGGAGTACTTAAATACTAAGCAACAGAAACTAAAATGCTATGTTACAGACTATTCTGTTACAAAGGCCAGAAAACACCTACTGAGTGAAAGAGCTAAAGTTTAACAGGATTGTGATGAAACCCATAACTAAAACAAGAGACAAAAATAATTCCTCAACAACTATTTGACCATCAAATATTAAACCACTTCATCCACAAAGCACCGTAATCGCTGAAACTGTCCACACACTGGAAGAGACACAAAAAAATCTCCTTCAAACAGTGGTACCGTCAGAGATAGCAAAACTTCAAATGGCAAATTGGAACCTGAATCCCATCCAGTTGTTAGGCACTTAGGCCAGGTCTACACTGCGACTTTAAATCGGTTTAATGGCCGATATACCGATTTAACGCTGTATCCGTTCACACGACGTCGTCATTAATATCGAGTTAAACGCGCTCCTTAAATCGATTTCGGAACTCTTCCAAAGAGGCAGAGTAGCGCTATTCGATAGCG
Organism: Chelonoidis abingdonii; assembly: GCF_003597395.2. Classification (NCBI taxonomy): domain Eukaryota; kingdom Metazoa; phylum Chordata; order Testudines; family Testudinidae; genus Chelonoidis; species Chelonoidis abingdonii. Next base: position 82,143,659 of record NC_133770.1, read on the forward strand.
ATAACGTCGGATTAGGGTATCGTGTGGACGGCAATCGACGTTATTGGCCTCGGGCGGCATCCCAGGTGCAGCACTGACTCGCTCTGGACAAGCAAGCTGAACTCGGATGCAGCGGGCAGGAAAACAGGAAAAGCACCCGCGAACTTTTGAATTACATTCCTGCTTGCCCAGGCGTGGAGCTCGTCAGCAACGGCTGGCGATGCAGTCTGAAAATCGAAAAAAGAGCATCCAGCATAGACCGTACGGAGATACAGGTCTGATCGCTGTATGGGAGAGACAAATCTGTTGTATCCAGCCTGTTACAGAACACGAATGCCAAAGCGTGTGAATAAAAAACTCCAGATACACAGCGCTTGCGTGACAAGCGTAACGGGAAGCCAGAGACCAAATGGACGCTCATGAAGGGAGGGAGGGGGTACTGAGGACTCCAGCTATGCCCACAGTCCACAAGCAGTTCTCTAAAATATTTGCATTCTTGGCTAAACTCCCAATGGTGTAAGTTCAAACCATGTGCCTGGGCGTGGTTCAGGGAACAGCTCCTTCAGTTTATCCCCCCCCGCCCACCATCGTGAAAAAAGAAGGACAAAGATTGCTGTGTGCTATGGCGTTGCTCATATGCACTCACACGCGAACAACGGCGCACGCAAAGAGTTGTCTGCTGCCTTCACAAAGGGAGGCGTGAGCTGTACCCAGCACCCCGGGCAATGTTTTCTGCCCCATCAGCACTGTGGCTTCACATGGAAGTTGGGAATCTATGGGATAGCTGAGAAACAGATAACCACAGTGCACCGCTCCTGAAATCGATGGTAGCTTTGGACCATGGACGCAAACAATCGATTTCGGGATCCCACTGTGGACGCGCTAAACCAATTTTATTAGATCTGTTCTGTAATATCGGTTTAAGCTAATTCGAAATAATCGTGCAGTGTAGACGTACCCTTAGTGCAACTGTTTGTTGGAATATGAGAAATAAAGCAGGATCCAGATGATCAGTGAACCTTCTTATATTGTTTTATCAACATTTCAAGAAAGGAAAGCTTTGAGATCACATATCCCATCCTTTTTCAGAGAATTGTCCATTTAACTAGATTGAAAGCAGCCACAATGCATATGTTGCTCCAAATCAATATTGACTATGTTCAGTTTGGTTAACTGGAAAACCCTCTAGAATATAGAAGAGACAGGTCAAGCTGAAAACTGTCCATTCTCATAAAATATTACATTAAAAATAATCTTATCAGAACAGACATCTGGAAAGGGGATGCACTACAAACAATCTTATTCACTCCCTTCAAAAATATAGGAACAATACACTTCCCAGTCAAAAGGGAATATTCCAATTCAAAAGGCAGCATTACTAGCATTAATTATATTGCTTCTGCTCTCAGAATGACTTCAACAAGATCAGTATACTATATAAATTAAATTGAGGTAATATTTCATATAAGAGTGAAGAAGGTAACATTATTTAGAAAACTTTCTTGGGAGCAGATCCTCCCCAGTGTAAATCATCAGCTCCATCCATAATTTTTCCAGCTGAGGATCTGCCATTTGGATTCCAACCTGGCAGAAAACTGTTGTCTATCTATACTAAGCCTATCTATGTTGTTTATAAATTCACATATGCTGGATTGGTAATTAGCAACAGCTCTAGCTAATATACAAATCCAGTTCCAGAACACAGGTGCAGTTTTTGTTTTGTTTCAACTCTTTATTATCAAAATAGAAATACGTACAATAATTTGTCCATATTCTTTACTGTCACTTGTCCATTATCCTTGCACAATAAATCTTTACTATACAATTTCTGGAGGGATTGGATTTAACCTCATTGCAACTGACTAGGAATCCTGGAGTAGCTTCTGCAAACATGGGGTGCAGGATGTTGTTTGTATAGCTTTCAGCAACAGAAAAAGCAGTTTCAAAGGCATAACTTCAGTCTTTTGAAATTGATTATCCTGAGTCAAGGATAATCAGACTCCCATACTTAAAATGCAGAACTAAAAACTGATGGAAATTAGGTGGGGCCCCAGTCAGGATTAAAAGTCTTTTTGTACTTCAAAGAGTACCAAGGAAGATTAATTGTAAACAAAGTAGATTGGACGTTTAAAGAAATACTTTATAGCGATTCCATTTTACAGCCCTCTCCCAGAATGCTATACTGAAATGCTAGTAGAAAGACAGTGGAAAAGCTGCTCAAACAGTGGACTCATTTGTTTTAGCATTGTGATCAAAGGTGAAGAGGACAGATTTAAGTCCATTTATAGTAGAATGTTCCTGGCTAGCAGACACTAAAACTACACGATGAGAATTTGCTATGAAGTCAAAAAGTAAATTTGCATCATAACACAAAGTAAACTTACTGGAATATGTGGCAGTGTAATTGTTACTTCATCTCCTTTACCAACCTGGAGCTCCCCCTCACAAGATGTGTCTATAGATGCTGGTTTAAAATCATCTGAAGAGGAAAATAAGTGGTATTAAATACATTTCTCATCTAAATAGTTTCTAGAGAGTTCCATGGTTTCTCTTCTGAGGTAACTCATCTCCTGCTTTATTTCTGATGAGAAGGAATGTAAAATGTGGGCTAATGCTACTATTTAAAGAAGAGCTGGACTAATGCATAGGCACAATAGTTCTAATTCTGTGGATACCTGCTCCTTAAATCATGTGATTACCTCAGATTTTAATCTTTCAATTTTTTAAAAAAGGAAGTTTCTAGCCATTCTGGTCAAGGAAAAGCTTCAACATGTGACCCAGGTATAACCAATGCGTGACATTCGAGTCTGAAGACAGTTTGAAACAAGCAGCCAACACATCATGTGAGTGCGGGTCACTTGCCAGGATTATCCAGGCATATTCTCACATACTCCGTTCCCTGCCTTTGCAGGGGCCTTGGGCACTGGTGCATCTCGGTCCCTCCTTTTCTCTGCCTGTGGCACATAACAGTCTAGTCTCCTGTGGGCTGTACTACTTTAGTCTAATTTCAGTTGTTGGGTTTAGTCAGTGGGCGTTGGTGGCCTGTGATATACAGGAGTCAGACTAGATGATTTAGTGATCCCTTCTGGCCTTAAACTCTATGACTCTAAGTGGTGAACTGCTCCACGTATCTCAACAGATTGTTAACTGTAAGACTGAGTAGTTTGTGGGGAGACCTGCCATCATGACCTCAGAACTCTCTGTCTCACAGAAGCAGAAGAATTCAGTGAGCCCAGCTCAGCTAGCCATGCAGATACACCCTTGCTGTGGTAAGTTCTGGTCAGGGCCCCAAAGCTTCTACCTCTACTTCTCTAGGTGGGAGAGGGGAGCAGAGAGAAGGCCTGCATGCTATTGTCCCTATTTGTATGGGAGAGAGGTCCCCTGACAAAGCCATTCCAGATGGAGGGTGGGAGCATGACACAGTCAGAATATGCCTAAAGCAATTTAAAGCCCAAAGATAGTCCTGGTTTATAGGGGGTTACTTTGAATAAAACGTACTTTGCGTCTCTGAGTAAGTGTAAAGTAATATCTCCAGTAACTTTTCTTAATATATTTACATATTTTCTATTAATTATCCTACCACACTACTGAGCCATAAAGGAGACAAAAACAGATGATCAGAATGTATGAAGTTCAGACATGATTTAGACAAAACTGCAAAAGTAAAATCAGAACATGAACCAGATATGAGTATGGGAGATAATGCCATTTTCATAAGAGGGCACTCAATTACAATGTCTAAGCATACAAAAAAGTGGGGCATGGATCAACCTTCACATCGCACTCCCCGGCAATACCCAGCCTGGGAAAGCTAATGATCCAACCAGCAAAACAAATTTGGTAATTAATCCTGGCCACATGCCACCTGAGGTACATTGCACATACGCTAAGAAGCAGCATACAAAACTATCCAGTTATATTCACTGCCAAGACTTCTCTTAATTATTGTATTAGTTGTTAAAACGTCCACTTCTTAGAGTAAATTTAAAATGAAGCTCTACTATGAAAACCAAGTTTGCAAAAAATAGCACCTTCTTAACATCCTCTCTAAGAGTAATACCGACTGGGCTTAATGATAAAAATAAATGTAACTGATTTTTACTCTGGTAGTACTACAGAGACAACACAGCAGACAGAGAAAGTGAGTGTACGACTAGATTTAACCTCTTCTCATGCATTACCAAAAGAGTTAATCGTTCTAATTGCAGGGCCAAGTTGTGCCCTCACTTACGTCTGAGTAACGTTGTGAGTTAACAATTACGAGCTATTGTTTCCCCAAATGTATCACTGTGGACTTGCTGGGTCAAGCAAGGGGAAGCTGCAGAGGGTTTCCTAATCTAGTTGAGCACCAAAAGGGAGCAGGGCTCTTGGCCCACCCCCATTTCTTATTAAATGCTATGTGTGCATGTATCATAAATACTCTTTTTTTTTTGTTCTTTTGAGCCTGACACTTTACCAGAGCCTCCTCATTTACAAGTCTGGCATATCTCCCTCTTACATATACATATAGGAATGGTATGAGCTGGGGTGACTGTTAAAGGATTTCAATACTAGGCTTTTTTCCTAGGGTCAGTGGTAGATGAAGATATGCCATGCAAACATCTGGGTTTCTCTTGGGAAGTTTGCTGGTTTGTGTATACCCTTGGTTAGTTTTGTAATGGTTATACTAATTTTATGACCCTGAAAAATAGTCCATGATTTTAATTACCAAAGTTAAGTTTTCCTGGAAGCATTTTCCATGGATTGTCCAGGATACCATAAAACCTCACAAACAAAACATGATGAAAATGAGTTTTTGCAGGTTATAAAGGAGAGCAGAATTTTGGTCTACAAAATCTTACAGTGGTATGTAGGAAGGAGAAAAAAACCCCCAACAGTATAATTGATTCCAGGTTAAATTTTCAGGCCCAGCAGTTATAAAAAAAATTCTAGCCTGGAAAGTCAATATGTCTGATCTGAAGCTCATTGATATGACATTCAGCAAGAGACTCACTTCCCTCTCCCCCACCGATCCCTAATTTTTACAGTTACTTTCAAACTAGCCTCACTTTAATTTCCCTCCTCCCATCTCAATTTGCAATAACCGGGTAAGAACCTAGGAAGGAGGAGCTGGTGAGGAATGGGCAGAGAGGGGATGGCGAGCTGGTAAGGGGTGTGTGCAGCAGTTGGGATGGTAGGAGCAAATGGAGAGTTAGGGGCTAGGGCTCAGAGACAGAGGATGGAAAGCCGGGCAGGGGAAAGGAGGAAGATACAGGGGGAAGGGAATGGGGGATCCCAGTGCACAGAGCGTAATGAGGGTCCCTGGAAAAGTGAACAGGGTTGGAAAACTCCTGCTCTCTCCACGGAGGGGGGTGCTGCACAGGGGATCCCAGGCTGGGGGCGGGGGGCAGAACAGGGGCTGTGGGCCAGGGGAAGGAGTAAAGGCCTAGAGTAAAGGGCTAAGCCGGGGGGTCCCCAGGAGGGGCAGGATCCCGGGCAGGACAGTGAGTCCAAGGGAGAGCAAGGGGGGCAGGGGCAGGGCGGTGGGTCGCAGAGGGAGCGGGATACCGGGCAGGGCGGTAGGTCCCGGGAAGAGCAGGGGGGCGGGATACCGGGCAAGGCGGTGGGTCCCGGGGAGATGGGGGCAGGGCGGTGGGTCCCGGGGAGAGCAGGGGGGGCGGGATACCGGGCAGGGCGGTGGGTCCTGGGGAGAGCAGGGGGGGTTGTGGCAGGGGCAGGACAGTCGATCCCGGGGAGACGGGGGCAGGGCGGTAGGTCCCGGGGAGAGCAGGGGGCGGGGCGGCTGGCTCACAGCGGATGGTGTGGAAGGAGGCCTTGGGCCGCCGCTCGAAGCTCTCCCCCAGCTGCAGCCCGTGCTCCTCCTTGTCCAGCAGCGGGTTCGCCGAGCCGTTCATGCTCCTGCCCGCGCCGGACCCGGACACGGCAGCACCCGGCAGCGGCGGATCCTCAGCCCCGCTCCCTTCCGGGGCAGCGTGTCACCGGGAAAGGAGTCCGGCTGCGGGGCGCGCCCCGCGCGGGTAGGCCCCGGGGAGGGCGCAGGATGGGGGGGTGTCTGTGGGGTCGGGGGGGTCTGACACTTGGAGCCGAGGGGGTTCTGTGGGGGTGTGGGAAGGGGTGTCTGACACGGGGAGCGGAGGGTGGAGGGGGGGTGTCTGAACACGGGCAAGGGGGTGGGATGAGGTCGACAGGGGAGCGGGGGGGTCGGGTGGGTGGGGAAGGGGTGTCTACACGGGGACACGGGGAGCGGAGGGGGGTCTGGGAGGGGGTGTCTGACACTGGGAGCAGACTGGGGGTGTCTCGGGGCAGGACGGGGGTGCCTGGGGAGAAGGAAGGAGGTGTTGGAAAGCAGGACGCGGTTTCTGACATGGGGAACAGAGGGGAGTGTGGGAGGGAGAGCAGGATGGGACTGACACAGGGAGGCGCTGTCTGGGGTGGGGGGCAGGCTGGGAGTCTGACACAGCGCAGCCCTGTGCTTGCAGGATCAAGTTCCCGGTGAACCCTGAAGAGCTGTGTGGCCCATAAGTTCTCTTTAACACTGGTCACGACTACACCAAAAAAAGGCATCACGTTTGTAAACATGTTAACTAATGTGATGATAAACTTATCTTAGTATCTAGCAGAGATGGTGATAAATTGGGTTTAAAAGCAAAAAAACTTTAAGACCAGGTGAGATGTCTTTTTACATGTGATTGTTCATGTTCAGACTAAGTGCAAAATCATGTATAGCACCATTAGTTAATATTTTCCTTGTGTAAACATGACCAATGAAAATGATCAGTTTGGGGTGTTTTTGGTCTATCTTGTTAAAAAATGTATCTGCTTCTCTTTATTGTCTGACAGAGCACATTGTAAAGCCTGTTAGTTTACTCAGACTTTTTTTAATCTGTAGGCTGAGTTGTGAGGTTTTTGTTCTTGCAGGGTTTGGGAGTCTTGTTAGTATAACTTTGTCATAGATTTTTAAGACCAGAAGGGATCAAATAGTCTGACATCCTGTATAACAGACCAAATAATTTTGACCTTGTTTTAACTCAATTCTGTATGCATCTTTAAACTTTGTGAGGGTATAATGTCATGACATTACTAAATAAATAAAATATAACGTTTTTGCTTTGAGTGAGGTACTGTTGGCTTTTACATAAAAATGGGGATGCTGTCTTCACCCTTTGTCTTATGTTTTTGAATTTCAGAGGTAAGTAGCTCACTTTTATTTTTTTGTAAAAGAACACAAAGGCTCCAGTCCAATCTGTGCTTACACCATCATGGAATCGCACTAGAATCGTTGGGGACATAAATGGGTACAAGGTTCCTTTCAAGTGGATCAGGTTGCAGAATCAGGCCCATAGTGTGGGGACAAGGTGGTAGTCAGTTTTTGTGGCTTCTATATGATCTATAAGAGGAACAGAAATGTGTCTTGTTGATTATTTTTGTTTTTAATCTTAGAAATCTTAGGAAAGTCAAGTCTGATCTTGCCTAGTTTTGCTGGAGGACTTCCATGGAGGTTTCAGAAAAGTAGGTTTGGTGCTTTCTCAGCCTGGGTCTTACAGCGAGTTACAAAAAGTCCCTAAGAAGTGCAAACTATAATCCTTTTCTCATTATTTCTTATGTTTCTAGGGCCTTGATTGTTTTGTCTGAAATCAAAGATGGAAATATACACCTGAGGAAAAAACATTTTAAATCTGCTTTGTCTGTATTCATATGGATGAATCCAGGATGTTCCAAGAAAACACATCTGATAATTACTTGAATTCAGTAGCCCTAATTTGTGAAGATGATGCTTTCCAAAAGAAAGGGCACAGTAAAAGGACCCTTAGCCCTGAAGAAGCTGAAAAACTGGCAAGAGATCAAGCCTTGGTGTCTGACTTCAAAAAACTGAAACTGGAGAAAGATGCACAGAAGAACTGGGATCTATTTTACAAAAGAAACAGCACAAACTTCTTTAAAGACAGGCATTGGACAACTAGAGAGTTTGAAGATTTAAAAGCATGCCGAGAGGTAAGCCATATACACTAGTTCTACAAGTAAAGGGGCAAATATTGCTAATTATTTTCAAATGATTTAATAATCCACCAAATAAGATGTCAGTGACAGATCACTGTTATCTGTCAAATGCGCAGTGTTGTGTAGTTCATAGCTTCCATGACTTCTAAGATTAAAAAAAATTTCAATTTTTTTTGATTGGACTTTTCATCCTATTCTTTCCTCAATATGTCCATGAGTAGGCTCCATCAGGACCCATCTGAAAGTTTCAAAAGTTGGAATCTCTTATGAAATCTTTGAATAATAGTTTATAATTGACCTATATTTTACATTCAGACCCACTCTCTAGAACAGTGGTGCCCAAACTTTTCCTGTCGCACCTCCCCCTTACCAGTCATGGCATTTGTCCATGACCCCCTCCCACCCACCCCCCGCTCTCCATTACTGCACATTTGGGTCAGCAGAGGAGCTTGGGCTGAAGGCAAACCTGGGGCCAGAAATGGGAAGGGAACAGATCTGCGGTTACCGTCAGAGCTGGCCTGGGGTTGGAGAGGGAATCAAACAGAGATGGGCCCGGGATGGGAACGGAGCCTGGGCCAGGGGTGTGTCTGTGGTGGGGCCATGGTTGCAGGCAGACCTAGGAGCAGGGCTGGGGCTGGGTCAGAGAGGAGCTGGAGGCTGAGCAGGGCTACGTGGTGCTCCCTCCCCAATCCCCATGGGGCTGGCTGGGTCTTGCCACATGTTTCTGTGCACCCCGTATGGGGGCATGCCCCACAGTTTGGGCACCACTGCTCTAGAATATTTGCTCTGTGTCCTAAATTAGATCTAAGTTCCTCTCTGTCTTCCAATTTGCAGACACAAGTTGCAAAACTTTTGAGCACCCTGTTATAAAGTCACCTATCTAGAGTAGTCAATACATTAAAATATACATTTTAGAAACACATTAAAATGTATTTGTTATTCACTCTATTAAATAAAAGGGCCCAGGCAAGAAGGATAACATAATTTAATCATTGCTGAAATGAATAGATCACTAATGAGATTTTAGTAGTTTCTAAAGAGAAACTTAAAGTAATATAAATTAAAACTTACACTTCACAAAGTCAAATTGCCAGTGGAAGGATACTTCAGATTTTAAACTGATCCTAAGTTTAAAATGTGAAGAACAGTGTCTTTGTACTATGAGGATCAACACAAGTAATGTGCTGTATGCTTGGCCTCTTTCTCCCATATAGTTTGAAGATCAGAAACTGACCATTCTTGAAGCAGGCTGTGGGGTTGGAAATTGCTTGTTTCCACTTTTAGAAGAGGACTTGAATATCTTTGCATATGCCTGTGATTTCTCTCCAAGAGCTGTTGAGTATGTGAAGGTTGGTGTGATATTTATCTGTATTTTTAGTGCTTTAGAAATTTGTGTTCATCAGATTACAGATTATCTAGCTTTGTTTTCTTCTATAAGTATGGTAAACTGTCCTGTAAGGAAGAGGAGAGAAACTGATATACAGTACTGGAGCTTAATTTACAAGAAATTGAATCATCTTTGAGGACCTGATTTTCTAGTATTAAATCATATTACTGTAGTAGTAAGTGTGAATGTTGTACTTGGATATTTCCTAAAAGTAAAGTTTGGCCAATGAGAAAATAGACTGAGTGATGTTAAAGGACCCCAAATCTGAAGTGAACTGTGACTACTTACTGGTAAGTAGCGTATGTGTGGAGAGCCATCTGCGCCCTGTTTCTGTGAATCTACTACCCTTTAGGACCAAATTCTACACGCATTGCATCACTTAACTCCTACTTATGTTTGTTTACCAGTGATGAGTGCTGTAGTGTGTGCGTCAATCTGTGAACTATGAGAGACTCTTCAGTACTATTGAAGTATCTGCCTATTCTTCACGCCTCCACCTTAGTTTGCTATACATGTCTTGTGCTAGTTCTTTGCTTTCACTACTTTTATAGGGGGCAATGTAAACTTTGTTGTTCAAAGGGATGACAAGTTATTGCCACTTCTAAACCCAGACACTATACTGCAGATAGTCATATGTCGTGGTGTATAAATTTTCTCTTTAAAATGAGTGTATTCTTGAGAACTGTGAGGCTTTTATGCAACTTATGACCACTTTCATTAGAGAATCTCAATGCTATTAATATTTCTCGTATACATAGTGTTGTGCAACTGCTAACTAATTTTCACAATGTTTTTACCACATTTTCTACAACAATCTGTCTGGGGATTGGTCCTGCTTTGAGCAGGGGGTTGGACTAGATGACCTCCTGAGGTCCCTTCCAACCCTGATATTCTATGATTCTATGATTCAGCAATTAAGTGCCCCCTCCCCCCCAACATATCCATGTCCTGGTAAATTACACAGTACAACCAAAATTTGATTTGAGACATAAACTCAGCTGTGACATCTTTGTGAGGAGGGAAGAGGAACAACCAGAGTGATCTTGAAAACAAAAACTTAGAGGCTTTTTTCAAGAATATTTGAAGATCTATTATAAACAGACAGCATGTTTATACTCAATTCATTTTTATACAGTACAGTACACTCTCTCTAGAATGTCCAACAAACTTTTGGCTATAGTGAACCCGGTCCCTGGAACTTACCACCAGCCCTGGGGCCGCTAGTGTAATTATATCGTGTCATTTTGAAAAAATATGCTGAATTTTGCAGAATTTTAAAATGTAGGCAGAATTTTTAATTTTTTGGCACAGAGTTCCCCCAGGAATAGTGACACAGCACTCCAGTGGCACAGCTGCACCAGTGCAGCTGCTCCACTGTAGTGCTTAGTGAAGATGCTACTTATGGCAACAGGAGAGCTTCTCCCATCAGCGTAGGTACTCCACCTCCCTGAGAATTGGTAGATATGTTGATGGGAGAAGCCTTCCAGTCAACATAGCACTGTCTAAACCAGGGGTTAGATTACTATAACTCCATCACTCAGGGGTGTGGATGTTCCACTTTCCTGAGCGACGAAGTTATACCAACATAATTTCCTAGCGTAAACAGAAAGCTTGGAGTGAATGCTCTTTGTAGTTCTGTTTCCGTTTGTTGCTCTCCCTGTTTAAAAAAAAAAAATCACAAAATACAATTTTGTCTTTTATAATTTTATAGTGAATGCTGTTACTTTTCAACTAAAGCGACATCTTTTCACTCCATAGAAGAACGCTTTATATAATATTGAGAGATGTAAAGTATTCCAATGTGATCTGACCAAAGATGACCTTCTGGAAAATATACCAGCAGATTCTGTGGATGTTGCCACATTAATATTTGTGCTTTCTGCCATTCACCCTGACAAGATGCACCTTGCTTTGCAAAATATTTATAAGGTAAATGTGTAAGTATGACCTAATAGTTTTGGGGTTTTTTTTAAAGTCTTTTTTGACTCAAGAATACTATTGCACTCTGAAAAGAAACTGTGTGAAAATGGCACCTCCTTAGTACTTTACTCTCTGGATGAATTCAGTCACATTTGCTTTTGCTTACTATCAGGACTAAAATAAGTTTTGACTACATTTTTCTTGTGTTAGTTCTGAGTGAGTGAACTGGATTCTCCTCTGGCTTGTGTATCATCAACATAACTAAATTAATGTTACAAAAATGTTCATGTTGGTAATATGACATCTAAATTGCTGTAGGACTAGCTGTTAGAAGAAAACTCTTTTTTGCAAGTAACTTAAGCAGACTTGCTGTATGGTCCTTGAGATGCAGCACATGGAACCACATGATGCCATTTTTACAGCATCACTTTTTGCCTTTGTAAGGAGTACTGTTAAGAAAATCTGCTAATAACTCATTTTTATAAAAAGGAAATCAGCTAATTAATTGGCTGAAAATCAGATCAGAAATGAACGTTGCTTTCTCTAGGTTCACCAGCATTATTTTCTCCTGCTTTTTTGGTTACCATTTTTATCTATACCAAGCATCTTAACACCCTAAAATAAAAACTGTCATAACAGTGCATTTTGTTGGGAAATAAGTACCATTATTTTTCCTTTATCTGGATTTAAAGGTTCTATGGTACTGTGTTATGTTAATAATGATTCAGGCCCTGATCCTGATAACACTAACATATATGCTTAACTTTACATTGAAATCAGTGGGACTACACCCAGTATACAGAGTTAAGCATGTACAGAAGTCTGTGTGGGACTGGGGTCTTAGGATTCAAACAAGAAGTATAGGAGCATTAGCGTCTCCTCCTGTGAAGTGCTGAGATTTTTCAACTCTGATTGAGGGTACTCAGCATCCTGTAGGAGCAGGCCCTAAAATGAAGAGCTGATAAATGCACAACTATTTTGAGATAACAGTTGTCCAAAAATATTGGCTACTAATTGGGAAGAAAGGTTCACATTTTGATTTCTCATTCTGTTTCCAACAAACATTTTTTTAATTTGCAGTTTGTACTGTATTTGGATTTTTATATTATAGGATATCTGTTGTATCACATCAGCTATAGTCTGAATAATAAAGGTTAGGTTTTGATATACTTCAGAGTTTGTTTTCTAAAATAGAGATTTATTTCTTAACTCAAATAGGACAGAGGCTAATTACTATTTTCTTAGTGAAGATGAGTTAGCTCATTTAATCCATTTGTTCGCTTCTGCAGAAATTTACAGATTTTGTTATGTCCACTTTACTGGTATATCTGTATTTTATCTGATAGGTATTAAAACCAGGCAAATGTGTCTTATTTAGAGACTACGGGCTCTATGATCATGCAATGCTTAGATTTAAATCTGGCAGCAAACTTGGAGAAAACTTCTATGTTAGACAAGATGGGACAAGATCATATTTCTTTACTGATGGTAAGATTTAATAGAAATTTTTTTCTCCGCAAGTTTGTTATTTAAACTTGCTTCAGGGAATTGTTGCTATGCCTTTAAGGGTTGCTTGATACATATATGAATTATGAAACCTTCAGTGTTGTTTGTTTTCCAGCTATATATGGTTATTTTATAAAAGTGGGAGGACTGAAGGAGCAATTTGATCTGTTGACAGAATTACCTATATGTACCATTATGACAGGCCATGGCAGCATAGGTTTAGAACTTGTTCGCTGCAGTGGCTTCATTCAGATCAATACTCTGAAAGAAAGAGAAAAATGCTTAGGGAAAGATTTGGTCTCATATGTCACTAAGCAACTAAGGGGTGCAATTATCCCATAATAGTCTTTTTGCAATGTTCTGACATATATGAAGCCTGCTTCAAAACCTGTTGAAGTCAGTGGGCTTTGAAGCAAAAGTATGACTGGAATGAAAGAAAGCTTTTATTGAGGTAACACTGTGCTAATAATTTGACTAGTTGTGACTGCTGTCTCTTCTGGTAGATTATTTCCAAGTTCAACCAGCTCTACATTTTAGTAAAGATAACTTTTAAAAAGCATTTCATTATCATCATCTTAGGACATTAATAATACTTACAGTAGCACCTCAGAGTTACGAACACCTTGGGAGTAGAGGTTGTTCATAACTCTGAACAGAATGTTATGGTTCTTTCAAAAGTTTACAACTGAACATTGACTTAATACAGCTTTGAAATTTTATTAAGCAGAAGACAAATACTTCTCCTCCCCCTTTTTTTTTTAGTGGTTTATGTTTAATATAGTATGTACTGTATTTTCTTTTTTTGGTCTCTGCTGCTGCCTGATTGTATACCTCCAGTTCCAACTGAGGTGTGTGCTTGACTGGTCAGCTCATAATTCTGGTGTTCATAATTTTGAGGTTCCACTGTATATAGTCTTTCACTGAGTTAGGTTTCAGAGGGGTAGCTGTGTTAGTCTGGATCTGTAAAAAATCATGTGGCACCTTTATAGACATACTGGAGCATAAGCTTTCGTGGGTGAATATCCACTTTGTCAGACTCCAGTACGTCTGTTAGTCTATAAGGTGCCACAGGACTCTTTCATTGAGGGATCTCAAAATGCTTTACAAAAGAAGATAATTGTCCCAACTTTATGGATAGGAAAACTGAAGCATGAAGAAATTAAGTCTTGTACAAAACTGGGATTGTAACTCTGGTCTCTTAACTCCCAGTTTCGCTCACTGAACACTAGAGAACAAACACTTCCCTGTATTAATTATGGGGCTATGTGAAAGAAAAAAGACTTTTTTCTTCTTTAAAGCAAAATCAAGCATTGAAAGTCTCTTGGAGACCAATTTGGAGCCAAGTAAATAATTTTGATATTTTATGACGTAGTTGATTACCTAGTTGCTGCTCATATTTAAAAATAAAACTAATTCCATTGATCATTTTTGAGATGTTTCTGTTCTTTAAAGGATATTGATTAAATTTAAGATAAATAATGCAAGCAGCTATGCAACTTCACCTAAGAATTCCTACAGTCATTTTTGTTCAGCAAATACACCTATACCCCTATATAACGCTGTCCTTGGAAGCCAAAAAATCATACCGCGTTATAGGTGAAACTGCATTATATTGAACTTGCTTTGATCTGCGAGAGTGCGCAGCCCTACCCCACCGGAGCACTGCTTTACCACGTTATATCCAAATTCGTGTTATATCGGATCGCGTTATATCAAGGTAGCGGTGTAGCTTGTGTAATTCCACTTATACTGGTAATTGTACCAAACTGAGCTCTGCTGTTGGAGGGAGGGACTGGGGGAGACGGCCTAGAAATGGAAATGGAAATTTGACTCCACTCCCTTGCTAGGCATTTGGAGAATGAGATATCACAGTTGAGTGTTTGGATGGAAAATTTTTAATGAGTTATTTTCCCTTGAATTTTGAAGATTCTGCTATTACCTGCTGTCTCATTTTCTTGTGGTGATATGAAAACAACCTGTATATTGTGCTACAGTAGCAAATAACTCTAAAATATCATTCACCAGTGTCAGTTCTTTCTAAAATGGCCTGTTGAGTTTAATTGCGATCTAACAAATTTGTTTTTCCGAGAGTTTGATCGGCAAAACATGTGCTAGTGCAGCAAAATGTGCTTTGTGACCACTTGGTGGTGGTTCATGGAGGAGCTTGCCAGTCAGGAGGTGCTAGCTCTCCTTATTTTCAGCTGAGAGAAATAAAACAGATGAAAGAGAGAAGTGAAAGGAGGAGCAAATACAGTGATTGTTCTTTTTTAGAAAGGGATATATGCCTGGCTCAAACAGGACTATCAGTCTCTCTCACCTTCTCAGAGAACTGATTTTTTCACTCCCCCAAATTATTTTTAATTAGTTGAGGAGTGAGTATGTAGATCTTGCTCATAGCCTGATTTCATTACAGTGAAGTTGTCCGATGGTTGCAGTATCTATTATTTATTTTTCAGTAGCCTGTATTTCTCACACTGTACAAACAGTGAGCAACAATTTCTGCTATGGAGAGTTAACAATCTAATTAGGTAGAACAGATAAAGAAAAGTGTGAGGGAGGGTAAACAGAGGAGAAATGACTTGCCCAAGATCAAACAGCAGGTCAGCAGCAGAGCCAGGTCTTCTGAGTTCCAGTCCAGTGTCCTGTCTGCTAAGCCTCACTCGCTCCTCTAGGGAAGGTACTTCACTAAGGTTTCTTCTGTGTTTCTGTTTAACTACAATGTGGGAACTTGGCCTATTTGCCCCTCCACAGAGAGCAAGCCTGAGGCCAATCCACCGCGGAAATCTTCAAAATGGGGTTGAAAGAGGGACTTAAGATGGTGCATTGGCTTTGTGCTGGCCCATTACACAATGTGAAAATAATTTCAGAGTCATTCACAAGAGGAAATGGAAAACTTTCAATTTAAAATGATAAATGTACACAATTTGGGAAACGGGATTGTGTTACCTTTTTAAAGCCCCAGTCCTGCGAGCTGCTCTGCATGAAAGCAGAGCCTCATTGACTTCAGTGAAGCTCAGTGCAAGTGTCGGTGTCTGTCTGCACAGAGCAGCTTGCAAGTTTGAAACCTTCATGATTTTCATGAAAATGGATGTAATTAAGTAGTTAAAAACAAATGCTTGTATAAATGTGCATTAGTACTTAAAAACAGTTTAAACTAACTTTTAGTAACACCATCTTTCTCCCTTATAGAGTTCTTGTCTCGTCTCTTTATGGCTGTAGGATATGAGCAAGTGGTCAATGAGTATGTGCTACGAGAAACTGTGAATAGGAAAGAAGGCCTGCGTGTTCCAAGGGTTTTTCTTCAGAGCAAATTTCGAAAGCCTCTAAGTGAAGCATGAGTATTTGCTAATGAGCCACAGAAATGCTTGTTTAAATGGGGCGGTGAGGGGGGGGGGAAATCTAGTATCATGTTTTTCCTTGGCTGTACTATCCTGGAGTCTGCTAAACCAGAATGACAGAATCATGTTTTCCAGAACCCTTTTTGATCCTTGGGTAAAGAAGACAAGAGTGACTATTAGAATACAATTTTAAAATAGGATAAAAGTACATATATACAAGCAAACTCTTTGAGTGACTAAATTTCCCCCTTTTAAAGTAAATTCTATGCACCATTATTAGAGGCTCTTGTGTGATTTTAATATAAAAATGGTTTAAATAGGACAGTCTGTTTTTAAATAATTCTCCAAGGATTTTGCATAGGATTGTAATTTTCATTAAGGAAAGTATGTTGTTGAGCATAAACAGGCTAAGTGTTAATTATAAACAACTGCTTCCACTAGTTGCAAGAATGGATTAGTGTTGTGTCCCTTCCCTTTCATATTAAAACTATTTTATATTTCTGCTAATGGGCACTTTTTGTCTGATATTCATTTTTATAATAAGGCCTATTAAAAGTTATAGGAGTTCTTCTTTTCAGTGCATATAGCGCGTCTGCACCTAATTTATATCTGGTGTTAAGAAAACACACTCCATGTGTGAAAGGTTAGCCAAAATACTGTTTTTGTTATGAAAACAATCATCTGTAGCAATTTGATGAACTATTTCTTAAGACATCTATTAATCATTTCTGAATGGAATCTTAATATAAAGCATGATTACTATTTTTATTCATGCTTCCACTTTCTACCAGCAAAGAGAGACTTTTTGGAACTTAAGGGGGGACAACAGCCCTGCAAACACAAAACCATTGCTTCCGTAAAGCATGTGACCTGATGCGGAACGTTGCCTTGTTTGTTTTGCTACATCTTATAATGACAGGTTAGAAATAGCAGGAAGAAACACTTCTTTTAATTTATGTCCATTTCTTTTACAGGTGTCTGTTTTTTTCCTGTTCCACTCCAAAAATTTGTTAAGCTGTAGACCTGTGACCCACTAACAAGCAATTGAACCTCAAGGCCCCATCAGTTGATGGCCTGGTGGGGCTGTTAGTAGTGAGGCTGTCGGTGCTTCTTTGGCATGAGTGCAGTGTGAGGATTTATGTTCATTTCTCAAAATGTTTCAATTATATGACAACCCCCCCAGCCCCTTTCCCTTTTCAGAGAGGCTGAGGCTAACACTGCCCTGTTAACAGTGTATGATTTTTGCAGACAAGCACCTGCCCATTACATAATGTTAGGGAATGGCCAAGAAGAGTGAAGGGTGGGAGAGACCTCGGTGCTTTTCCCTTCACACACCCTGGCCTAATCTTTGTGAGTTGAAGAGCGAAGAATCACATGCCTCAGTTGCTTTAAAAGGGCATTTTAAATGTCACAGGGCTTCTCTGAGTCTGGAAAGGGAATCTGGAGTCTCTTCTCTGAGCAGTGTTGAAAAAGATATTGACCCTCCACCACCCCAGAATTCAATCGCTGCTAGCACAGAAAGCCAAGGAGTTGATATCTTGCTCAGTGAGATAACTGGTGGTTATTTAACCCAGAAGGTTACAAAGTCCTCTGAGTGGTAACCTATGTAGACAATCCATGTTGCAAGAGGATAATCTCTTTTCCCTGAGGTTTACACAAGACTGTAACCAATGCCTGATTCACACCCCTCTGAAATTTACTATTGTTTGAGGTATCTATTCAATGCTCTGCTTCCTGGGTGAAGCAGCATGGCAGGTTTGTCATCATCCTGTTCTCCAGATGGTTGAAAGGAAGGAGAAGCTGGTCCTAGCCCATACCACATCCCATAATCAGGCTGGATTTGTTCTCCGTAGGGTTGTATTGGGGGAGGAAGAGGGAGGAAAAGGAGGTGGTGCTCTTGGCTCAGCTCTGAATGCCATTAGCATCGTGATTCTGTTTGTCCCAGAGGGAGGAGGTATTTACCTGGTGTAGCCCTTGCTTGCTGTAGCATGATTCATCTACCTTGTGTGTAATTAGGGAGGAGAGGAGAAATGCCTGCTAACTGTTTCTTGGTGACCAGGCTTGCAGTGGAGATTGGAGCACACCAGGAGGGTGGAGTAGGATACAGTGGAAGAAGCCTAACCCTTCCCACCTATAGAGAACAGACAGCAGAAAGAAACCTTGAGGTCCCCCTATCATAAACAGATAGCTAAGGGTTAATGTTTCTTTTACCTGTAAAGGGTTAACAAAAGGAACCAAACATCTGACCAGAGGACCAATCAGGAAACAAGATTTTTCAAATCTCAAAGGGGGGGAAGTTTTGGGTGTGTGGTCCTTTGTCTGTCCCTGTTGCGCTCTCA
>NC_133770.1:82163279-82171182 GCF_003597395.2 Chelonoidis abingdonii
GGTTAATAGTGGGGGGGGGGGAGGAATGAGGATAAGGTGAGTAACAGGATTTTAAAATATATATCCATGGTATCTTTCTCACCTATCATGCTGAGAAATTGCTATGCAGCACTTTTAATGATCATGTGTTATTCATCTTGCTACTCCAGTTCTTGTCAATCAAGCAGGACTGCTATTTTGTTGACCCGATTATGGGGAGATGACTTCCTTCCTGTCCCCATTAATCTCAATGGGCTGCTTGATCTAGCTTGCTTAAACTTATCCAGTGAGGTGCTCCTAGCTAGATCTGTTTCAGGCAAAATTTAAAACAGAAAACAATTAGAAAAATAACCATGCATTCGAAGGAGAAAACAGGCCCATAATGGGAGGCTTTGTGTTAACCTTGGTAACTAAATCTGTTTATAGATTGGGTTCCCTTGTGGTGTCCTGTGGTTCTGCAAACACAGAGGTACTTTGGTGTTAAGTAATTATCACTCTGCTTAACCCCCTACTGAATATGCACAGCTTGAATGGAAACAACATAAAAGCTATGAATATTGGCCTGAAAATGTAATTAACTCAACTTATACATCTACAAATGTCAGTAAACCATATGCCAATGTGTGGGAAAAGATGCGGGCTTAGTCTCACAATAGCCAATCTGCACATGCTGTTCACCATGAAATCAGAGAAATGATTAGACCTGACAACCTTTTTCTGTTGTTTGGAATATTAAGTTCATGCATTTGAACATATTGGAGCTATAAGATGTCACCAAGGAAGTATTTTACTGGAAGAGTTATTCTTGATGTGTATCTGAAAGCTTGCAAGAAAATAAATACTGAGAGTAAATCTTCAGAAAAAAAAATAATTTACCACAGATCTGTCGACTTCAGAAAATATTGTTCTTACTGGACACTGGATAACATGCAACTAAAATGAATTGTTTTTCTGGGTAGTGAATCTTCTGAAGGAAGGTTCCAAAACAAGACTGCCTTAAAAAATGCTGCAGACACAGAAAATTATACCATTTTAATTGCAAATGATGGCCTGTGATACCACTTCTAATATGTGCAAGACATTTTGGAAAGCGGAATTTTCCATTGTTGACTGGTTTTCCTTCGTTCAGTGCTGCTGTGCATTAACAATGGATTTTCCAGCAAATGAGTTGTCTGATTATGCTTGTTATTAGGAAGAAAAATTGTGAGCAATTTCAAGCACTTTAGTGCAATGACTTCTCAGTTATGCATTCTGCAAAAAGATCTTGGCCTCCCAGAGGTGCAGTTGATTCAAAGCGTAAGTACATGTTGGCTCTCTCCATTTCTACTGTTAGCACATTTATTAGAACAAAGGCCAGCAATGAGTCTGGGTTGTACAGAGGCACAGAGACTGTATTTTGCAAAGATAAAGTAACTAGCCTCGTCAGTGGCTTTTAGCAAAACATGTTTTCTTAGTTGCGTTTAAAACAGATTGGAAGACGACATAATAGTTTCAACTTACATAGACTTTCTGGTGTTATATTTGTATAAATTGTTAGTACCAAATATGTTGGTGTTTTGAATAGCATCAATGAAGTGACAAATGTAATACCTGTGTCTTTCATTTATGGATCTATCCATTATTTGGCTTCAGCCAAATAACCTTCCAATTATTTGGTATTCATTTGTGCACTAACTTGCAATTGTCAGTACACCCATTACATGCTGTATGGTAAATGGTCAGTCTGATATGGTTCTCATAAAAGGATTGAGTCGGTCTGTGCAACATGGGCTGGTGAGCCTGGAGCTAAAATAGCCCCTTACAGGATGGGTCCCACCTGGATTGAATCAGGTTCTTTCAGGCTAAGAAGAGCAGGAAGTTGTAAAGGGGGGCAGCCTGGGATACTGTAACTATGTTTGTAGATGCTGTAGGGAGCAAGAAGGCTCCTGTAGGGACCTGATTCAGTAGGGCAAAAACAGAAGTACCAGGAGAAAGCTCTCCAGGCAGGAAGGCCTGGGAGAGATGGTAAAGGCCAGCTGAGATAAAGACTCTTGAGCTTGTGCTTTGTGTTGTTTTTTGGATTCATCTGGGGAGAGAGACACTGAATTAGAGTTGGGGGGCCTAGAAGGACAGTTTGTAAAAGAGGACTAAAGAAATGTGATTCTTTGTGGGGCTTGTTTGAATGACTTATGACCTCTTAAAGGACCCTAAAGAGTGGGAGAAACAGAGCAGGGCATTCCAGAGTGACCTGTGTCCATGAGGAGGCACTCAGGAGGTGGCTGTGCAATATTAGTCTGTAATAGCCCACAAAGATAAACATCTCCATGTATTTGGCCCACCCTATCTATGATGTAGCTTTTCAAAATAGTAGAAAATACCACTGCCTTCTGAGAGACATGAGCTCTTTGCTTCTGCAGGGGTGTAGTGAGCAAGCACTCCAACACAGCCTTTGCAACAGAGATGATCAGTCTTAATTAAAAATTGGCCGCCAAGAGGAGTGATCTGAGAAGATGACCTGGATACCAGAGGGAGTCTGTTTGGTGAACAGCTACTGTCCTGGGGAGACAGTACTTATCTCATTAAAAGAGGTGTAATTCACAGTAACAAAGGTGGCTGGGGTTGGCAGAAGTAGAGCTTGCTCACTTGGCCAGGTCCTTAGAGGAGTCTGGTGAACGATGTTCATGCCCTCTGCAGCTTAATCTCTTAGGGATGTTCATGGGTTGGTTGAAGGATTAGAGATATTGAACCACAGTCTGCTGAGTGTCCCAAGTCCCAGTGCGTGCAGAATTTTTTTTTTCTTGCAGCCAGCCTCTGGACTTCAATTTGTGTATCGTATTTGGATGCAAAGAAAAGCTGCTGGTGTTCCAGGCTCTATAAAAGGGCAGTGATGCCATGTGTATATATGGGATTGTAGTGCAACTGAAGTCCAAAAAACGGTGACTTCTGAGGTTTTTACTGAAATCTTAACGTCAAGCTCCGGGAAAATGATAATTTAATCTGAAGATTTATTATGATGTCACATTTAGTGGGAGCTTGATTCTTTTTCACTTCACCAGACTCGTAGCTGCTACACAAAGCCTACACTGTAAAAACTGTTCAGAAGAAAATAATGTAAAGCTTTAAAATAAAAACTTAGTTCCTATCTGCACCAATAGAACAAATAAACTTGTTAATTCCTTTAGTAGTGAAATGATGCTGGTCAGAAAGGGGAAATGCTTTCAAGAACTAGCTGAGACATTGTCTAGAAATACAGTCCCCATTTGTTAGAGTGGTGCAAAGCCTTGGGGTCCTGTTTGACTATTTACTAAGCTTGGATGACTAGGTAGCATCAGTATCCAAAAAATTCCTGCTTTCATCCCCAGCTTTCTAGGATGATGCATCTCTTCCTCCTGGACAATGCCCTCTCTACAGTGTTCCAGGCATGTGTCATGTCAAGGCTGGATTACTGTAATTCACTTTGTCTGAAGGTGAATCTAAAGGTCTTCACAAAATACAACTGCTCACCTCCTTCAATAGTCTAGGCCAAGGGTCGGCAGCCTTCAGCATGTGGCCTATCAAGGTAATCCGCTGGTGGGCCACAAGACATTTTGTTTACATTGACCATCCATAGGCATGGCCCTCCGCAGTTCCCAGTGGCTGTGGTTCGCAGTTCCCAGCCAATGGAAGCTGCGGGAAGTGGCCCAGGATCTGCTGGCCACCCACTTCCCACAGCTCCTATTGACTGGGAATGGCGAACCACAGCCACTGGGAGCTGCGGGGGGCCATGTCTATGGATGGTCAAATGTAAACAAAATGTCTTGCGGCCCGCCAGCGGATTACCTTGATAGGCCGGACGCTGAAGGTTACTGACCGTGGTCTAGGCCATTATGAACATGGACCTGATGCTTTCACATCCCTCCCCTGGCTCCCACTTAGCTTCTAATACCAGTTTAAGCTTTGGTCCTAATCTTCAAATCAATTAATGGATCAAGCCCCCTCCCTCCCCCCAGCTACATTAAAGACCGAATTTTGATCTATGAACCGCTTTGACAGTTGCATTCCTCTGGGACAGTGAAGATCACTGGATGAAGTGGACCAGGATGAAGCATTTGAGAGCTGAGGACAAAGCACTCTTGATTCAGGGGATCCAATTTTTGGGAGAAACTTCCAGCAGAGATTAGGTGGATCTGGAGTCCTGACTGTCTTTAGGAAATGTTGCAAAACCTTTCTCATCAAAAAGGCCTTTCCAGTTTAAGAAGGGCACTCACAACATTAACACACTTTGAGCCCTAGACCCCCACCATCTAAAAGAAAAAAAAAAAATCAAAACTCCTATCCCAAATGGATTTTTTTTTTAATCCTAAAAATGGAGGCGTGCCAGAGCCTCCATGAAATCAACCAAGGACTTCGTTCTTGCTATTGGTTTTATGTGGAAGGTACCCATACTATGGTGATGGGCAGCGATATAAAAATCTGAGAGACTATGGTGCTACTGATGAAGTCTCTGGAACTGAGGTAAAAGGGGATTAAACCCCTCAACTATAGGGATAGCATCTTCCAAAGATGGTCTTGAAAAATCCCCTTCCTTTACTTTCATATTTATTATGGTGGTACCTAGAGATCCCAGCCAAACGGGGCTCCCTTGTTTTATGTACTGTACAAACACACGTGCAAGACAGTATCTCCCATAAAGCTCTTACAGTTTTTAAATGCAAAAGACCGATAAAGGGTGGGGGGAAAAGTAATATTATCCCCATTTTACAGATGGGGAACTAAGGCACAAATTAAATAACTTGCCCTAATTCTCAAATGGTTGGTAGCAGTAGTGGCACTCAAATCCTGATCTGAGTTCCTGTACAGTGACTTACTCAAAAGGAACTTCCTCTTGTCACAGAACATGTTCTCTGCTACAGTGAAAAGGAAGCACTGGTGAAGAGGAAATCTGGCTAATACATTTGTTACCAGTAAGATGCAAGAGACCAGGGTTCTAGCCCCACCTCTGCCACTGGCCTAATGGATGACTTTGATCAAGTCATTTAATCCCTCTGTGCCTCAGTTGTCTGTTTATAAATTGGAGATTGTGCTACTGGCTTCCTTTGCAAAGTGCATTGAGATCTATGGATGAAAACTGCTTTGTGAGAGCTACATAGTTATTTATGAAGTGATGTAATCTTTTTCCTGAAATTGCTACTGCCTCTGTTGAAGTGAATGGTAATATTTCAATTGACTTAACTGGGAGCAAGGTGAGCCCCCAGCTTGTAGCTTTTACGCAAGGCTGAAGCATTAGCTTTGGTTACCAGTATACAGTACACTGAAGTATGAATTGACTCATTGCTATGGCAGTTCTGACATATCCCTCCTTTGCTGATCCTCAGAGGTTGGGGATGAAGGGAAAGGAGGCAGTGCTCATGTCACCAACCCCAATCATTCAAACTAGTGAATCAGACCCCTCCAAATCATGTAGTTTTTAAAAATAATACATTTTGGGAGGGGGGGGTATTTGTCTTCTGGAATTTGAGCCCTTGGAGTTTATAAGCTTTTCCCTATAACCATGAGTGCTAAAAATGTTTTTCTTTAAATGAAAGCCAAAAGATTCTCATAATCACATGACTCCAGAAGCTGGGGCTTGAAGAAAAGTACCAAATATGATAATTGGCAACCCTGATCTGCTCCTAACCCCAGTGCCACCCATCATTGCAGCTCAGTGACTCTGATCCTCACAGCATTCATAGAATCAGAGAATATCAGGGTTGGAAGAGACCTCACGAGGTCATCTAGTCCAACCCCCTGCTCAAAGCAGGACCACTGCCTAACTAAATCATCCCAGCCAGGGCTTTGTC
The DNA here is from genome assembly GCF_003597395.2 of Chelonoidis abingdonii. NCBI lineage: Eukaryota > Metazoa > Chordata > Testudines > Testudinidae > Chelonoidis > Chelonoidis abingdonii. Next base: position 82,169,057 of record NC_133770.1, read on the forward strand.
AAGCCTGACCTTTAAAACCTCTAAGGAAGGAGATTCCACCACCTGCCTAGATAACCCATTCCAGTGCTTCATCACCCACCTAGTAAAAAAGTTTTTCCTAATATCCAACCTAAACCTCCCCCACTGCTTGTTCTGTCATTTGGTACCACTGAGAATGGTCTAGATCCATCCTCTTTGAAACCCCCTTTCAGGCAGTTGAAAGCAGCTATCAAATCTTGCCTCATTCTTCTCTTCTGCAGACTAAACAATCCCAGTTCCCTCAGCCTCTCCTCATAAGTCATGTGCTCCAGCCCCCTGATCATTTTCGTTGCCCTCTGCTGGACTCTTTCCAGTTTTTCCACATCCTTCTTGTAGTGTGGGAACCAAAACTGTACATAGTACTCCGGATGAGGCCTCACCAATGCTGAATAGAGGGGAATGATCATGTCCCTTGATCTACTGGCAGTGCTCTTACATATACAGCTCAAAATGCCGTTAGCCCTCTTGGCAACAAGGGCATGCTGTTGACTCATATCCAGCTTCTCGTCCACTGTAACCCCTACGTCCTTTTCTGCAGAACTGCTGCCTTGCCACTCAGTCCCTAGTCTGTAGCAGCGCATGGGATTCTTCTGTTCTAAGTGCAGGACTCTGCACTTGTCTTTCTGGAACCTCATCAGATTTCTTTTGGCCCAATCCTCCAATTTGTCTAGGTCCCTCTGTATCCTATCCCTACCCTCCAGCATATCTACCACTCCTCCCAGTTTAGTGTCATCTGCAAACTTGCTGAGGGTGCAGTCCATGCCATCCTCCCGCTTATTAATGAAAATATTGAACAAAATATTAGTAGGGAAAAGTGGAGAGAGGGCACTTATCCCATAATCACTGCAGCCTGGCAGCTTACTGGATTTATAGCATAAACCTTTTGGCAATAGTGTGTTTTTAGTACAACCCTATTTTATACTATTGTTTAAAGTCCAGCCACAGAAGAGCTATTTATCTAAACAGTAAGAGTCTAGGATTGTCTCTCTGTTGACTGGAATGTCTGTGTAGTCAGTACAAAGCGATGGAACCAGCTATATTCATGATTGAGAGCTCTTTTTGTTTAGACTATCACCAGGTTCAGTCATCACTGATATTGGCAGTCGTTTACCATTCAGTTTTGAAGTTCTCTGCCTTTTTAATATATAAATTACACCTGTACAGGTACAGTAAGGCATGTGTCTATGCCATGCCAAAAGTCCTAGATCTTTGTGACATCAGAGGCAACTCAACCACTCACCACCTTTATGCTACAGATAATTTGCATGCAACAATTTTATTGATTGTATGAGGGTGACTGCACAGAGGGTGGATTACTTGGCGAACTGTTACACCTGTGCAACGGCACAGACTTTCAGCTGTTAGTTTAAACCAATAATAAACCTTTAAAAATGTTCATTTTATTATGTCAGAAATATCTTCAGTTAACACACAGTATATTTTGTATTAGGATAACTTGAGTGGAGAGAACAAAACACTAAATCCCTGGCCTCCTAGGTAGCTATGTAAAATTAAGCCCCTAGGCTGGCTTCAATATAAAGATGTGAAATCAAACTCTTTGACAAGTCTGTAACTGGCCCACTTGGAAGACAGCTTATTTTCACATTCTTTGTTTTAAATACCCAGAGATGCAGAGTCCATCAGCAGGGATGCTTATCTGTGCAAAAATTAAATTAGAGGAAAGGAACAGTTACATTCAACTGCTAGAACAGGGCCTCTGTCATATAGCATAAGTCCCAATTATGAACCTTAGCATCCAAAATGTGGGTGCCTGCATGAACCCTCCAAGCTTAATTACCAGCTTAGATCTGATAGCGCTGCCACCAACCAGAAATTCCAGTGTCTGGCTCACTCTGGTCTCCCCAAAACCTTCCCTGGGGAACCCCAAGACTCAGATGCCCTGAGTCTTACAACAAAGGGAAATAACCCACTTCCCTTCGCCCTCTTTACCTCCTCCCAGATCTTCCCGCCCTGGGTACTCTAGGAGATTACCCTGCTTCAATTCTTTGAAACACAAACACAGAGAGATCAGATTTCTCTCACCCTCACTCAGAGTCCCTGCAAATGCAAGCTTTGTAACTCTAACACAAAGAGATTTTCCCCTCCCT
>NC_133770.1:82171627-82180875 GCF_003597395.2 Chelonoidis abingdonii
TGATTGAACTAACCTCGTTATCTCTAGCTTGCTTGCTAGCATATATATACCTGCCCCTGGAAATTTCCACTACATTCATCTGACGAAGTGGGTATTCACCCACGAAAGCTCATGATCCCAAACGTCTGTTAGTCTATAAGGTGCCGCAGGATTCTCTGCTGCTTTTATTCAATATAAGTTGACTTGAAAGAGAAAGGAATAGGTTTAGGACATTTTCCTCACAAGGTGGCAGTAGATACTTATCAGTGCTACCTTCCTTTTAAAGATTAACAGTAAACCTCCACCTAAATCATTAACCTAATCATGGGGAAAAAATTATACACGGGTGGGCCTATGGCATTTCTGATGTACCATTAAACCTTTGTTTCCTTTTTAAATAGCTCGTGGATCCTCAAGAAAGAAGGGAAAATTAGGAGTTACTTTGAGAAGGGGGCCAGCTGTTTGCACGCTAATTAGGGAGAACATCTTGGCATGATGCAAATACAGGATAAGGTGAAATTCCTATTATTGTGAATGGCAGTTGTGCTGCTAATTGTTTCCTGTAGCTTTGAGGCAGTAATATGTTGCACTGACAATTAGCAGTTTAATTTTCTCTCTCATTTGATTTTTATGAAATTGTTACCCTAGAAACTGCACTACAGTAAGATACTTTGTCTCTAAGTTTCACAACACCTCCCTGCTCTCCAAAAAACGCAGGTACATTCTAAAATGAATTGTTTCCATTTTCTTCATACTCGTGTTTTATAGGTGAGGTACTCTTCCATCGGTTGGTCAGTCAGTCAGAGCTACAAAGGATCTGCACTATTGACTATGCTGTGTCCTGTATGTTAATTATACTGAGCACAGCTGTTGTTCAATTTGCCATTTTATTACTTCCTGCATTGTACTAACCCCCATCTTGTTGCCTTTAACAAGGAGGAGGAAGAGGGTAAAATGGCTTTGACCTATAGGTAACTTGCAGTATTATTAAATACCAAGGTGTTAGCATAAACCTTTCATAGCAGCTTTAATAGCCCCATATGAAATTGGCTCAAAAGCATCTTCTACAATAATAATTCTTTCTGGTTTATAATATTGTAAACTTTCCATTTCCGCACTGGCAGGTGACTTGTAGTAGCGGTGCGTTCCCATCATCTTTCTCACCATTTCCCCCCTTTCTAGCATTTAGGACTAGATTATGTCCTGGTCTTTTGCAGTCACTTAGGGTGAGGATTCCCCCTCATCCCTTTTCCGTCAGAGGACTTGGGGGAAAGACTGTTTGGATTGAAATGCAGCGCCCAGGAGAGCACAGAATCTGAGCTCCAGATGCTTCCCTCAGCAGCGACTGAGTGACAAATAGGTGGGGAGTAGATGCAGCCATTATTCCTCCCCCTCCACCCCACCCATGCATGGGTGAATGGAGCTGACTGGCACTACAAGTGGCAGCATGCTGTACCCTATACAACAGCATCACAAAGCATTCTCTTCTCCATCCTATGCAACTTCTCAGAAGCCCAATGCCTCTTGGTACTCCCCTTTGGCAGTCTGTCTACATACTACTCCTTCCATCCACCTGTGTGCTAAAAGCACTATCTAGCCATCAACTTATTCACTAAAGGTGGGATCCTACAAAGTGCTGAGTGCCATCAGCTCCCAGTGAAGTCAGTGGTACCTTACAGGACTGGGTCTTTACACAGCACATTTCTTAAATACCATTTGAAGAAAAGAGTATACTGGCTAAGGGAAGGGAGAATTGTGAGTGCATTTACAGGGGGTTGTTTTAACATTACTTTGCTAGCACCTTGGGGCATAGTGAAAATTCTCCTTGCTCCCCAGACTACTATGACTCACCATTGATTTCCTTTCTGTGGTTAAAGCAGTCAGCCAGCCACTTCCTCATGTATCCACCACAGCCATTTCACTAACTTGTTTATTCTGAAACAGCTGTGGTCAAAATTAAATACATCACTTAAAAACGCTCCCATCTGAATACAATATGGGCTGAGGGAGGGAAAGCAGGAATGCCTATGATAGCATCAGCCCTGAAATCAAGAGTCTGTTCCTAGGAGTGGGGCAAGAGGTGAGTGTGACAGACTATACTCTTATTTTCAGCATTTTTACAAAACTACAATAATTTTTTTACAAAGTATACCTTGTGAAGTATCATTTAAAAACTCATAATTCACTGATCATTATTGTCCTGATACATACAACATTGCCACACATTTTAAGTTTATAAGATTCTACTGTATGATTTTAATAAGGCACATTCCACATCTGGGCAAGCAGCCCAAACCAGTTCCTCAGGGACATAAGGCTAGTCAGGACCTCATCCAGGTGTCAGCATAATCAAATGAACCTGGTTAAGCGGCCATTATTTGGCAGGAAGAAGGGCGTGCGTGAAAAATTTACATCTTTGCAGATAGACTTGCTGTCACCTGAACCCCAGCTGGAGATGATTCTCGGAATAAAGAATGCTATAAGAAGGAAGAACAGAAGACACAAATCACCTCTCTCCCCTCATCTTTACTTACAGCATCAACAATGTTTGAAAGACAAAATGAGCATTATTGAACTGGGGAAGTGGTCCTTGCTAAAAGATCCAGCCAGACTTCTGTAAGCACGTGATCAGAGAAATATTTGCTTTGCGTTCACATAAGTTGATAAGTTAGGTATTAGTTTGCATTTTACCTTTTTATTTCTTTGTAACCAATTCTTTTATGCCCAATTACTTGTAATCACGTTTCTATCTTTCTGTAGTTTAATAAACTTGTTTTATCTAAACCAGCGTGTGTTTGCATTGAAGTGGTGGGAGACCTCTATTTGAGATAACAGGGTTTGTGCATATCATTTTCTAGTCATGAAATGACAGACTTTCTATGAGCTTGTACTGCACAGAAGGAAAGACGCAAATTTCTGGGGACAAACTGAACTGAGAAATTGCTAGTGTCACAGCTGTTCTACAGTCCAGATTGTACCCTGGAGAATGTCCCAGTGGTGCAGCGAGCAGGCTATATGCAGAGCTAGTTGTTTTGAATGAAGGTTAGGATATGCTTTAAGCACTGGTATAGTGATTTTAAGTGAGTCTCGAGTGTAATGGCTGGAAATAGTTTTAAAAAAGAGTTACAGTTGTTATCTGTTTGCTTATTTCGGATAAGGGAAATAGAAACATCAAAGCAGTGTAAAAGGTGCCCCAAACTGGAGAATTAAGGGGACATAACTATTCAACAGTCCTGATTGTACTCTGAGGAATGTCACAGCGAGCTCTAGCCTAGACTCACGGTTTCTGTGTCCATAGATGAGCTGGAGGGGACACCAAGTTTCAGATATGTCCACTCCTCTACCTGGAGCCTCCTGCATCCCTTCAGAACCCCTGGGTGTCAACAGACTGTATGCTACAACTTGGACTAGATTTTTTTTTTTTGTCTGCCAATTGATTTTTTTGCTTCAACTTCCTCCTGTCGCCCAATCCCCAAATCCCCCTGATGCCAACCTCGCTGTCCCTTCTCTGTGCTGCACTACATCCTTTCACCCTCTTTCCTAGTACTAGTGGGGAGAAAAAGCCTTCATGTAAAGAAGAGGAGACCAGCCTTCAAGAGTGTCCATTAGCAGCAGCTTGTGTTGTGTCTACCCAGCACTGTCACCACCACCCCTTAGGCCCCATGAAATAAGAATAGTCTGCTCCATAATAACACAAACAACATGCAGTTAGATTTTTCCCAGACACCACCTTGCTCGCCATTCCCTTGTATGTTCTATTCCTTTCCCTCTTCCTTACATTGTTTTTTTGTTAGACTATAAGCTGTTTGGGACAGAGATCATGTTTATGCAGCACTTAATACAACGGAGCCCTGCTTTAGACAGGGCCTTTTGGTGCTACTGCAGTTTAAATGATAAATAAGAGTGGAAGAAATTTAAAGAGGATAAATTCTGTGGACAAATGTTCTGGCAAAATGCTGCCTTCACTGTTCCAAGTTCCAACTGTGCTGAAGTCTCATTTGCAAAGAGGAGGTGGAGGAGGAAATTACTTCACCAAACAGTGTTAATTGCTCCTCATTATATCTTTCTTCAACATATGTTTGATTTTAATTTTAGTTATTCCTTTCAGTAATAAGCACAAACAAATGTTGCCAGAAGGAGTTATTTTCTTACATTAGCGGTAACAATGAGAGCCCTGTGCGGATACAAAATTTGTATCTGCATCCGATCCCCAAACATGATCCGTGGATAGGCGCAGATGCAGCTATCCACAGATTTGCAGGGCTTTAGTAACAATCTCCACTGGCTTTCCATTGAGTTGGGTACCAAGTTCAAGCAGTTTATTCTCATGTTCCAGATCTTATGTCACCCAGCCTCAACCTACTGCTCCAACCTGGACTTCCCACCCACCACTCTCTTATCAGGCATTTAGACCAGTCTCATTGTGCTCTTAGGCCCTGGTCTTCTAATGAACTCTGCTAATGAATCCTATATGGACACCACTGACTTTAATGGGGCTGCACATGGATGGAGAGGGCTGTCTACACAGTTCATTGTAGGATTGTGTCTTAGTTTCCTTCAACCATTGCTGCCTCCATCCCTTCTTCAACGTTAGTCCTTGTGCATGGAATAGACACTGAAAACCTAATTCACTTCTCATAGGAAGCCTGGCAAGAGTGAGGTTTTAGAAGGGATTTGAATTAGGAACATAAAGTGGCTTGGTGACTTCTTAATTAAAACACATACATGGAACCATCAATATATGCCTATTATGTGGCTATTGGATAACAACAGAATCTTATTGAAACCTTTCTCCTGTCTCTCTCCTTCTGAACACATAGGAAGAGACTGTCTCTGCCCTTACCCTTTTTTGGGGTGGTGTTTTCATGTGTTTTGAGGTGTGCCGCCTCACATTCGTTTACATGCTCAAAGCTATGAACAGTCAGAGAACATCAGAGTGTATAGCAGAGTCTGGACAGTATAAATCACACCAATAGCTACGGTTCAAGGAATTTTCAAGCACTCAGATATAACCAGTGTAAGTTCCACAAGTCAGATAGCTCCTGCTTATGTAACTTAGAAATGCTGCTGTGAACTGTGGCACTGTTAAGTTCTTTGATCAAAATATTGGGGGAGTTATCAAATGGCAGCTCGTGAGCAGGGGTCTGCTTCAGAACAGGGCTGGAGGGGACAGGCATGCAAGGCCTAAGGTCAGGTGTGAGCTGCTGTGCACGTAAACTGAATGCAAGCGGCAGCAGGCAGACAGTCCCTCCCCAAACACAGCACCAGGAGCCTAAATGAAGCCTAGAGGTGCCCTTTGGACAACCTGATGTTCTTGGGTGGGGGAGTAAAAAAGAAGGGGGATGAAAAAAATGAAGGGCTTGAGACAAAAGGAAGGTGGGGGAGGAGCAAAGACAAGTTAGAAACAACAAGCCATGGACTAACATGGAGTGGTTATGAGGTATGTCATGCTTCTTCCGACAGTGATTGGAGTATGTACTTGAGTGGTCCCCTTAGCATGGGTATAAATAGCAGCAGGGCCGGTGCAACCATTTAGGCGACTTAGGCGGTCGCCTAGAGTGCAAGGATTTGGGGGGCCAGCATTTTCTTCGGCAGCGACCATGGCGGCCGGATCTTCAGCCGCCCTGGTCACCACCGGCTTTTAGGTGGAGGGAGCTTGGGCAGGGGAGCATGGGGAGGGCCACCTGCAGCAAGTAATGGGGGGGTGGCACGCAGGGGAACTCCCCATCCCAGCTCGCCCCTGCCCTGCCTCCTCCCCGAGCACGCCGTGGCTGCTTCACTTCTCCCGCCTCCCAGGCGTGCAGCGCCTAAGCTGATTGGCGCCGCAAGCCTGGGAGGCGGGAGAAGTGAAGCAGAGATGGTGTGCTCGGGGATGGGTAAGCTGGGGCTGGGGGGGGCGGGCTCCCCGGGTGGCAGGCTCAGTTAGCTGCCATGGGGGGTGAGGTTAGTGGGNGGGGGCTAGGGGATGGGGGAGGGCACAAGGTGGAAATTTCACCTAGGGCGTGAAACATCCTTGCACCGGTCCTGAATAGCAGTGTAAATAGTGAGGCATGGCTGAAGTGAGAAAAGACATGCCTGAAGGTCATACATACCCAAGTATCTACACACTTTCTACTCACCCAAGCAGTGTATCCTCCTTTTAAACTGCTACTTTTAGCAGTCTAGTGCCCTGCTGCAGGAGCCTTTCCCTGCTGCAGGAAAAGAGTCTGTCAGGGGGAAAGGCTCCAATGGTGGGAGGCAACAGGGAAAAGCTCTGTCAGGTCCCTGCTGTAGGAGTCTTTCCTGGCCTCGAGGAAAGATAGTGGAACATGCTGGCAGGCTCTCCCCACTGCTGAGCCTTTCCCTGCTGCGTTCCCAACTGCCAGAGCATTTCACCAACAGATGTAGCTACACAGCGCAATGTGGACACAACTTGCTTTCCACTACGGTGTGTAGCTACACACACTCTACATATCACTGCAAGAGGTGTGCAGTATAGATGTAGCCTTAGTCTTTGACAAAAAGGACTATCACGGGGAAGCTTTTTCTCATCCCAGACCAGGTAGATGCTACCTATGTATTTGCTGTGGAATGATGTGTAGCCTCGCTGCTCCTGCTTCTTTTTTAAATAGATGTATGAAAATTAATAAAATCTTTCTTCAAATCCTTTTTTAAACACAACTATAACAGCAACATTAGGAGAGGAAAGGTACAATGTGTTCATTTTTTTTTCAATCTCATGGTTTTTAAATCCATCTTATGATTTTGTGAAGCCTGACTCATGGTTATTAAATGTTTTGGGTTGCTAGTACTGCACTGAGTCAGAAAAAAACCCATTTACAGTCCCTCTAGAACAGTGGTTTTCAACCTTTTTTTCATTTGTGGACCCCTAAAATTTTTTGAATGGAGATGTGGACTCCTTAGGAAATCTTAGACACAGTCTGCAGAACCCCAGGGGTTCATGGACCACATGTTGAAGACCACTGTCCTATGGTAACAACAACCTTTTGCGGACCCCTTAGATATAGTCTATGGACCCCCAGTGGTCTGCAGACCACCAAGTTGAAAACCACTGCTCTAGATGGATAAAGGGCAGGTAGGTAAATGAAGTCAGAGTTATGGTGGTTGGTGGAAACTAACTTTGAATTTCTTGATTTACAAACAAATTTTTGTTCATTTTAACTACAATATTCTAATGAACTTCTTGTTTAAGATATTTTAAAAAAAATGGAGATATACTAATCTCCTAGACCTGGAAGGGACCTTGAAAGGTCATTGAGTTCAGTCCCCTGCCTTCACTAGCAGGACCAAGTACTAATTTTTGCCCCAGATCCCTAAGTGGCCCCCTCAAGGATTGAACTCATAACCCTGGGTTTAGCAGGTCAGTGCTCAAACCATTGAGCTATCCCTTCCCCCCAGGGAGGGATAGCTAACTTTAACTCTAGCAATGATTGTTTTGTTAAGGAGTGATATACAATACATATAACTAGGGGGTCACACATTTTGTCCCTGGGTAGCTGAGCTTACTGTACACACCAGGAGCTCCTTCCATTCCTCTCTTTTCTCCCACAAACTCTCTATGTGCCACCGTCCCATCCCTCTCCTTTTCAGACGGTCCCTGCAATTCCCCCTGGCAGGTGTTCTGTGTGTTCACTATTCCAGGGGCCTAATGAATATATTATGGTGCTGACACTGCAAACACTTAATGCTCGCAAGTGTTTAAAGGATTGGTCTCTAAGATGATGGGCATGCTAGAAATACCTACAGTAGATATCTAGGGAAACAAATTGGGACTGTAGTGTCTAAAGACAGGTGAGATATGTGACAAGTTAAAGCAGTTTAGAGACATTCTAATTCTTTATTGTAATTTGTGCCTAATTTGTTTTACACGGAGACGGACATTAGGTTCTGTGGTATGTTTTGAAAAAATGGGTAGTTTAAGGCTCAAAGTGGTTTATTTTCCCCCTTGATGTGCACACGTAACTTTCATTGCTGTTTAATGAGAATTGAGAGTATACATGGAAAGGAAAATATACTGTAATTTTCCATTTTAATAATTAGGAAAATATTGAATGTAGGGACCCTGTCTGAAAATTATGGTTTGGTACAAAAGTATTTCAGTGCTCTTAACTATTTATTCCATTTTAATGAGTTCGTAACACAGTAAATTATACTACCAGAGTAAATCACATCTCTGGATATGTGGAAATGTGAACATTGCAATGGATATGTAAATATTTTAAGCTAAAAGAACTTCTGTTGGCTATATCTGAACATGACAAATAATAGACTATTTCTTAATCCAGAAACCTAAGTCTGCCTTTCTATTGACTAGTAACAGTCTTTGGTCATGAAAACAGATTGTAAATATATAACAAAGATTGCCTCTTGTGTAACAAGATAATACACTCTGGTCAGGAGTCCAAATTTCAAAAGCTTTTTAAAACGATATTTATCTTTAAACCCTAAGTTAAGCCTTATTAAAAGTACAATAGCATGGACTAAATAAAGTAGAAAGAAGTCTTCTGTACTTTACAGTTTTAACATTAGTAATGAATATCTAATTAAAGTTCTACCTAATTTTAAAGGCATGGATTCACTTTTTTCCACTCTAAAATTACCATAAAAATCAGAAAACAAATTAGTCACACATCTCTGTTCAGAGATCCCATCAAAGCATAATTATAGTAATTTAAAAAAGTAAATCCTCAGACTGAAGTCCATATTATCCGCTTGTACCAGCATAGATAGCAGAAATTTATTTTTGAAGAGACATGATCCAACTATTCACACTTGGGTAACAATTTGGGACAAATCTTCAGTACAAAAGTTACAAGGAGAAGCTGGTGGAGGTTCACTGGAACAGGATCTAGAATAATATTATCTTTTCTAACCATGTTCTTATAGCAGTGTGAATCACACGACAATAACATGACCTCTCACATACACGTTTTTGGGGTGTGGAAAATTCACGTAAAAACAAGCCACTATCAAAACCATGCCAGGCATTCTAACATCTCTGGGTGCTATAAGAGTGCACCCTCCTCTAACAGAAATCTGAGGCCTAAACTACCCGGAGTTCTTATACTGATTTAAGTAAATGGGTTAGGGGTGTAATTTTCTACAATCAATTCAACCCCTAGTGTGGGCACAGTTTTACTGGCATATGTCATAAACAGATAGCTAAGGGTTAATGTTTCTTTTACCTGTAAAGGGTTAACAAAGGGAACCAAACACCTGACCAGAGGACCAATCAGGAAACCGGATTTTTAAAAGCTCAGGGAGGGAAT
>NC_133770.1:82183516-82185207 GCF_003597395.2 Chelonoidis abingdonii
GGAATTGGTGGGAGGAAGAAGACAGGGGGGAAGAGAAAATCTCTTTGTGTTAGAGTTACAAAGCTTGCATTTGCAGGGACTCTGAGGGAGGGTGAGAGAAACTTGATCTCTCGGTGTTTGTGTTTCAAGGAACTGAAGCAGGGTAATCTCCTAGTGTTCCCAGGGTGGGAAAATCTGGGAGGAGGTAAAGAGGGGGAAGGAAAATGGGTTATTTCCCTTTGTTGTGAGACTCAGGGCATCTGAGTCTTGGGGTTCCCCAGGGAAGGTTTTGGGGAGACCAGAGTGAGCCAGACACTGGAATTTCTGGCTGGTGGCAGTGCTATCAGATCCAAGCTGGTAATTAAGCTTGGAGGGTTCATGCAGGCACCCACATTTTGGACGCTAAGGTTCAGAATTGGGACTTATGCTTATGACACATAAAAATGCTTAAAATGGTATATATTTCCCTTTCCTTTACAAGAATAAGCTATACTGGTTTGAGCACCTTTATACAGTGTAGCTTTGTCTATACTGGGCATGTGGGGTGCTTACTGCTACTATACCTGTATAATTGACGTAGTACGAATTTTGTATGCAGACAAGCCCTGTGCTGATAATGTAACATGCCCAGTCAAACCAAGGATAATGGCAACAAGGGCTGTGTGAGGTTAGCACTCTCCCTTTGCTCAGGTCGCCCAAACTACGTCAACATGGGAGGGGCTCCTGTTATACCATTCCAAAAGATGCGGCACTGACTGCTCTGGCCTGTGTTCCCCAAGTATAGGGCCGCCCAGAGAGAAGGGCAAGTGGAGCAATTTGCCCCAGACCCCGCAAGGGTCCCCATAAGAGTTTTTGGCGGCCCCTGGAGTGGGATCCTTCTCTCGCTCTGGGGGCCCTGGAAAACTCTCACGGGGCCCGGGCCCCTGGAGCTTTTTCCACTCTGGGTCTTTGGCGGCAATTGGGCGGCGGGGGGTCCTTCCGCTCCAGGACTTGCCACAAAAGTGCCAGGTCTTTGGCGGCAATTTGGGGCAGGGGCCCCCCACCACTGAAGACCCCAGACCCCCTGAATCCTTTGGGCAGCCCTGCCCAAGTATGTGCCAGAGCAAGGCACATGGGTTCAGATCCTCAGCTAGTGTGAACTGGCATAACTCCATTGACTTAACTGGAACTGTGCTAATTTACAGGAGCAAAGAATCTGGCTCATTGTGTCTAGGCATTCCAACTAAGGTGAGGTGCATCCAGATCCCTCTAGTATGTAATGAGCAACAATTTTGTCCTTAACCTTCTGTGCATGTAATGCTCCAGTGGTAGGAAGAACTGTAAAAGCATCTTTCCTGATCTCAGCCATGCTGGCATTTACTCAGAGGTGTGACAGGTTGCCATTTTCTAGTTTGTGTGAAAAGTGATATTTGAAACTCCAACTGGTCCAGCTTATTTGCTGAGTTCAGTTACATATTTATGCTGCTTTTCCTAGCAGGTGTCATGGCAATTCTGTGTAGAATGTGCTTGAGGACATGATGATAATTGGACCATTCGAAAGTAAGGCCTGGTCTACACTACACATTTAAATCGATTTAAAGAGCGTTAAATCGATTTAACGCTGTACCCGTCCACACTACAACTCCCTTTATATCGATATAAAGGGCTCTTTAAATCGATTTCTGTACTCCACCCCGACGAGAGGAGTAGCGCTAAATTCGATATTAACATAT